>NC_053393.1:218773035-219078789 GCF_905171765.1 Bufo bufo
TTTTGTGTTCCCTTTATTTTTTTGAGCAGTGTACAATAAATCATTCATCTAAAAAAAAAACGTAATTTATAATAGAAAATTATTGTTTAACGCACATTAATTCTCCTTTGTGTGAACACACTATTACCTTTCAAATGTATTATTGAACAAAGCTTTAGATTACAAAATACAAATCTACATTCAAAATGTATTATATATAGAGTATCAACCAAATTTTAACAAAAAATAAATTGATACTTTTAAAAAATTATCTTATTATAAAAAAATTATCCAACTATCCATACTGTGATCCAAATTTCAACCTCAATAAGACAATATTGCATAGTAAAATTGTCTTAACCACCTCCGGACCGCCTAACGCAGGATCGCGTTCCGGAGGTGGCAGCCCTGCGCACAGTCACGCATATACGCGTCATCTCGCGAGACGCGAGATTTCCTGTGAACGCGCGCACACAGGCGCGCGCGCTCACAGGAACGGAAGGTAAGAGAGTTGATCTCCAGCCTGCCAGCGGCGATCGTTCGCTGGCAGGCTGGAGATGTGTTTTTTTTAACCCCTAACAGGTATATTAGACGCTGTTTTTATAACAGCGTCTAATATACCTGCTACCTGGTCCTCTGGTGGTCCCCTTTGTTTGGATCGACCACCAGAGGACACAGGTAGCTCAGTAAAGTAGCACCAAGCACCACTACACTACACTACACCCCCCCCCGTCACTTATTAACCCCTTATTAGTCCCTGATCACCCCTAATCACCCCTGATCACCCCATATAGACTCCCTGATCACCCCCCTGTCATTGATTACCCCCCTGTCATTGATCAACCCCCTGTAAAGCTCCATTCAGACGTCCGCATGATTTTTACGGATCCACTGATAGATGGATCGGATCCGCAAAACGCATCCGGACGTCTGAATGAAGCCTTACAGGGGCGTGATCAATGACTGTGGTGATCACCCCATATAGACTCCCTGATCACCCCCCTGTCATTGATTACCCCCCTGTCATTGATTACCCCCCTGTAAAGCTCCATTCAGACGTCCGCATGATTTTTACGGATCCACTGATAGATGGATCGGATCCGCAAAACGCATCCGGACGTCTGAATGAAGCCTTACAGGGGCATGATCAATGACTGTGGTGATCACCCCATATAGACTCCCTGATCACCCCCCTGTAAAGCTCCATTCAGATGTCCGCATGATTTTTACGGATGCACTGATACATGGATCGGATCCGCAAAACGCATCCGGTCGTCTGAATGAAGCCTTACAGGGGCATGATCAATGACTGTGGTGATCACCCCCCTGTCATTGATTACCCCCCTGTAAAGCTCCATTCAGATGTCCGCATGATTTTTACGGATGCACTGATAGATGGATCGGATCCGCAAAACGCATCCGGACGTCTGAATGAAGCCTTACAGGGGCGTGATCAATGACTGTGGTGATCACCCCATATAGACTCCCTGATCACCCCCCTGTCATTGATTACCCCCCTGTAAAGCTCCATTCAGACGTCCGCATGATTTTTACGGATGCACTGATAGATGGATCGGATCCGCAAAACGCATCCGGACGTCTGAATGAAGCCTTACAGGGGCGTGATCAATGACTGTGGTGATCACCCCATATAGACTCCCTGATCACCCCCCTGTCATTGATTACCCCCCTGTCATTGATTACCCCCCTGTAAAGCTCCATTCAGATGTCCGCATGATTTTTACGGATGCACTGATAGATGGATCGGATCCGCAAAACGCATCCGGACGTCTGAATGAAGCCTTACACGGGCGTGATCAATGACTGTGGTTATCACCCCATATAGACTCCCTGATCACCCCCCTGTCATTGATCACCCCCCTGTCATTGATCACCCCCCTGTCATTGATCAACCCCCCTGTCATTGATCAACCCCCCTGTCATTGATCACCCCTCTGTAAGGCTCCATTCAGATATTTTTTTGGCCCAAGTTAGCGGAATTTTTTTTTTTTTTTTCTTACAAAGTCTCATATTCCACTAACTTGTGTCAAAAAATAAAATCTCACATGAACTCACCATACCCCTCACGGAATCCAAATGCGTAAAATTTTTTAGACATTTATATTCCAGACTTCTTCTCACGCTTTAGGGCCCCTAGAATGCCAGGGCAGTATAAATACCCCACATGTGACCCCATTTCGGAAAGAAGACACCCCCAGGTATTCCGTGAGGGGCATATTGAGTCCATGAAAGATTGAAATTTTTGTCCCAAGTTAGCGGAACGGGAGACTTTGTGAGAAAAAAATAAAAAATATCAATTTCCGCTAACTTGTGCCAAAAAAAAAAAATTTCTATGAACTCGCCATGCCCCTCATTGAATACCTTGGGGTGTCTTCTTTCCAAAATGGGGTCACATGTGGGGTATTTATACTGCCCTGGCATTCTAGGGGCCCCAAAGCGTGAGAAGAAGTCTGGTATCCAAATGTCTAAAAATGCCCTCCTAAAAGGAATTTGGGCACCTTTGCCCACCTAGGCTGCAAAAAAGTGTCACACATGTGGTATCTCCGTATTCAGGAGACGTTGGGGAATGTGTTTTGGGGTGTCATTTTACATATACCCATGCTGGGTGAGAGAAATATCTTGGTCAAATGCCAACTTTGTATAAAAAAATGGGAAAAGTTGTCTTTTGCCAAGATATTTCTCTCACCCAGCATGGGTATATGTAAAATGACACCCCAAAACACATTCCCCAACTTCTCCTGAATACGGCGATACCACATGTGTGACACTTTTTTGCAGCCTAGGTGGGCAAAGGGGCCCATATTCCAAAGAGCACCTTTAGGATTTCACAGGTCATTTACCTACTTACCACACATTAGGGCCCCTGGAAAATGCCAGGGCAGTATAACTACCCCACAAGTGACCCCATTTTGGAAAGAAGACACCCCAAGGTATTCCGTGAGGGGCATGGCGAGTTCCTAGAATTTTTTATTTTTTGTCACAAGTTAGTGGAAAATGCTTATTTTTTTTTTTTTTTTCATACAAAGTCTCATATTCCACTAACTTGTGACAAAAAATAAAAAGTTCCATGAACTCACTATGCCCATCAGCGAATACCTTGGGGTCTCTTCTTTCCAAAATGGGGTCACTTGTGGGGTAGTTATACTGCCCTGGCATTCTAGGGGCCCAAATGTGTGGTAAGGAGTTTGAAATCAAATTCTGTAAAAAATGACCTTTGAAATCCGAAAGGTGCTCTTTTGAATATGGGCCCCTTTGCCCACCTAGGCTGCAAAAAAGTGTCACACATCTGGTATCTCCGTAATCGGGAGAAGTTGGGGAATGTGTTTTGGGGTGTCATTTTACATATACCCATGCTGGGTGAGAGAAATATCTTGGCAAAAGACAACTTTTCCCATTTTTTTATACAAAGTTGGCATTTGACCAAGATATTTATCTCACCCAGCATGGGTATATGTAAAAAGACACCCCAAAACACATTCCTCAACTTCTCCTGAGTACGGAGATACCAGATGTGTGACACTTTTTTGCAGCCTAGGGGGGCAAAGGGGCCCACATTCCAAAGAGCACCTTTCGGATTTCACAGGTCATTTACCTACTTACCACACATTTGGGCCCCTAGAATGCCAGGGCAGTATAACTACCCCACAAGTGACCCCATTTTGGAAAGAAGAGACCCCAAGGTATTCGCTGATGGGCATAGTGAGTTCATGGAAGTTTTTATTTTTTGTCACAAGTTTGTGGAATATGAGACTTTGTATGAAAAAAAAAAAAAAAAAAAAAAAATCATCATTTTCCACTAACTTGTGACAAAAAATAAAAAATTCTAGGAACTCGCCATGCCCCTCACGGAATACCTTGGGGTGTCTTCTTTCCAAAATGGGGTCACTTGTGGGGTAGTTATACTGCCCTGGTATTCTAGGGGCCCAAATGTGTGGTAAGGAGTTTGAAATCAAATTCAGGAAAAAATGAGGAGTGAAATCCGAAAGGTGCTCTTTGGAATATGGGCCCCTTTGCCCACCTAGGCTGCAAAAAAGCGTCACACATCTGGTATCCCCGTACTCAGGAGAAGTTGAGGAATGTGTTTTGGGGTGTCTTTTTACATATACCCATACTGGGTGAGATAAATATCTTGGTCAAATGACAACTTTGTATAAAAAAATGGGAAAAGTTGTCTTTTGCCAAGATATTTCTCTCACCCAGCATGGGTATATATAAAATGACACCCCAAAACACATTCCCCACCTTCTCCTGAGTACGGAGATACCAGATGTGTGACACTTTTTTGCAGCCTAGGTGGGCAAAGGGGCCCATATTCCAAAGAGCACCTTTCGGATTTCACAGGTCATTTTTTACTGAATTTGATTTCAAACTCCTTACCACACATTTGGGCCCCTAGAATGCCAGGGCAGTATAACTACCCCACAAGTGACCCCATTTTGGAAAGAAGAGACCCCAAGGTATTCGCTGATGGGCATAGTGAGTTCATAGAACTTTTTATTTTTTGTCACAAGTTAGTGGAATATGAGACTTTGTAAGAAAAAAAAAAAAAAAAAAAAAAATCATCATTTTCCGCTAACTTGTGACAAAAAATAAAAAGTTCTATGAACTCACTATGCCCATCAGCGAATACCTTAGGGTGTGTACTTTCAGAAATGGGGTCATTTGTGGGGTGTTTGTACTGTCTGGCCATTGTAGAACCTCAGGAAACATGACAGGTGCTCAGAAAGTCAGAGCGGCTTCAAAAAGCGGAAATTCACATTTTTGTACCATAGTTTGTAAACGCTATAACTTTTACCCAAACCATTTTTTTTTTACCCAAACATTTTTTTTTTATCAAAGACATGTAGAACTATAAATTTAGAGCAAAATTTCTATATGGATCTCGTTTTTTTTGCAAAATTTTACAACTGAAAGTGAAAAATGTCATTTTTTTGCAAAAAAATCGTTAAATTTCGATTAATAACAAAAAAAGTAAAAATGTCAGCAGCAATGAAATACCACCAAATGAAAGCTCTATTAGTGAGAAGAAAAGGAGGTAAAATTCATTTGGGTGGTAAGTTGCATGACCGAGCAATAAACGGTGAAAGTAGTGTAGGTCAGAAGTGTAAAAAGTGGCCTGGTCTTTCAGGGTGTTTAAGCACTGGGGGCTGAGGTGGTTATGTTATATTAGTTCCATTATTTTTAAAAATTGTAAAGATCAAATGTGTCTGAAAAAAAAAAAAAAGTAAACAATTGACGAGTCAACAAAGAAATAACTAGCATGAATCTGATATAGTGTCCGTTTGTTTAACTGAACATGTCGGAGCATAGCTTCGTCAATAAAGACATCAAAATGTGATGCAATGAGTAGAATCACTCACAAAATGGTGACATGGCTTCAAGATTATTATACTGTCAGCAGTTAATTTTGAAAGATTACAATCTGGAATTATATTACACTTGCATGTGAAAATAATCATTATATAATTGTCAAGAAGTAAGATTACATATAAATGTATATATCTATATATACATGTGGCAATAACGCTCCATTACCAAAACCGGATTACCACACGGATGAGTATAACGCCAGTAACACCCAACCATGTAGAGAGGTCAACACGGACGCCAGGCATCCTTTCCAGGACAACCGACAACACCATGTTAGAACCTAAGTCCGTATTAAAATAATAAATAAAACAAAAAACTTTTATTAGGTTTATCAATCAGTCTTGTACAATGTTAAGTGCACAAAACCTTTTGAAAATGCAAGCCCACATGCGGTCCCCACCTTGCTAAAGTAAGAACCACAACATGGACGCCAACAACCCAATTAAAGCAAAATTAAAAAATTTTTAATAAAATAAAACAAAATAAATTATTTTGGTGAATGAAGCGTAAAACCGCATGAATGTATTAAACGAAAACGTTTTTATTCTATCTATATTCCAATCAAATTCTTGACAATATACGATGAATAGTGCACATTCGCAAATATTAAAAATGAACACCATTTTCTGAAAATAATAATACTCAATACTTGTCATATTACAAGGGCTAATAAGTGGTCCATGCTGGTTCTCCTTTGCATGATCTTGAAAAAAAAATTCCACAGTTAGATTTTAATAATTTACTATATTTCAGACACATTACTTGGCTGCATTAGGCCAAACAGTAGCAGTAAAATAGTAACTCAACAGTAGAAGGCATACAAATCAAAGGGCCAAACAATTAAGGATAACTACTGAAACTACCATTAAAATAGAAAAATCTGTTGTCTAAAGGCCACAGATAGCTAAACTAAACTCTGCAGGAACAGGGCAGACAAAAGCAGGTAAATGTAAACACCATAGTAAAAGGTCTACACCAAGTTCGCCTAACCCTGCAGGATAGGCAGCATCATAATTTAATGTTAAAATTGAAGAATAAAGAGTAATTATAACTACATGTTCAGGATAGACAGATGCAGCATCAACTAGATGGAAGTTTGAAATGGTTGAGCATAAGGTCTAAACATAACTTGGCACAACTCAGTAGGAAATGCATAATCAACATTTAAATATAATGATGTAGTGTAAGGACTAAACAAAAATCAGCCTGATCAGCAAATTCAATAGCAGCATCAACAGGATGGAAGATGGAAAATGTCTAGTAAAAGGCCTAAACATAGCTCTGAATAACTTACCAGGACAGACAGCATCACGTTTAAAGTTGGCAGCAGCAATGTGTACTGCTGAATGGGAAACCAACAGGCCATGGTAAGCCCATAAATGAAATATGACATTTTAGACAGCATCACGTTCAAAGTTGGCAGCAGCAATGTGTACTGCTGAATGGGAAACCAACAGGCCATGGTAAGCCCATAAATGAAATATGACATTTTAGACAGCATCACGTTCAAAGTTGGCAGCATCAATGTGTACTGCTGAATGGGAAACCAACAAGCCATGGTAAGCCCATAAATTAAATATGACATGTCAGTCAGCAGCAGGTTCAAAGTTGGCAGCAGCAATGTGTACTGCTTAATGGGAAACCAACAGGCCATGGTAAGCCCATAAATGAAATATGACATTTTAGACAGCATCACGTTCAAAGTTGGCAGCAGCAATGTGTACTGCTGAATGGGAAACCAACAGGCCATGGTAAGCCCATAAATGAAATATGACATGTCAGTCAGCAGCACGTTCAAAGTTGGCAGCAGCAATGTGTACTGCTGAATGGGAAACCAACAGGCCATGGTAAGCCCATAGTGCCCTCTGGCGTGTAGGAATCATCACACGGTTAGGCTGGCTGTGTAGCCGCAGTGTTCTGATACTGACTCAATATGCTTTAAAGAATAAATTGTTGACTACCGATGCATGCGGCGTGTCTATTTAATTTATCTTTAGTTTTTGGATTGGTAACAATCAATTTAAGTCAAATTACATTAAGTAAATAAATTAATCTAATGATATATCAAATCATTAAAATAAATAATATTAAATAAAAGCTATAATTAAAAAGTAATATATACATCAATAATAAGATTTAATAATTCATCAATAATTTTATAATTCATACACAACAATAAATACAAATTAGACAAATTTCATAATTAAAAATTTATAATATCTAAATAAGTAAATATATAAATAAATATTTAAAAAAAAATTAAAAAACAACGTAGTTTTGGAAGGAGAGACAAGGAGAGGGATGGACAAGGGACCCTTCAACGGCCTGAACCGACAGCGGGGGCCAAGAAGTCACTGCCGATCCAGGACTCGTTCATTTTAATGAATGTAAGTCTGTCCACTGACTCTGTGGACAGACGGGTCCGCTTGTCCGTGACCACCCCACCTGCCGCGCTAAATGTCCGCTCAGACAGTACGCTGGAGGGGGGGCAAGATAGTAACTCCAGCGCATACTGAGCGAGCTCGCGGCAGGTGTCCAGCCTGGCAACCCAGTACTCCATGGGGTCGTCGGTGCTCATGCTGTCGGAAGCACCAACGGACCCCATGTAGTCTGCCACCATGCGGGCCAGCCGCTGGTGGTGACTGCTGCTGCTGCTGCTGCTACTGGGTCGCGCAGACTGGTAGAACGACCGCATCTCACCCATAAGGTCACCTGCTCGGCTGGTGCTGCTGGGGCCAGCCACCTGCTGGGTGAGATGGGCGGGGAGAACTGGAGCATGAGGCCGAGGGTTGGCCTGCTCCAGCCGCTTGATCAGACAGGCCCACAGTTGATCCATCCGGGCCTGTCTACGGCTGGCTGGGATGAACTGCTCCAGTTTCCCCTTGCAGCGAGGGTCTAAAAGGGTGGCCAACCAATAATCTTCCCTCTCCTTGATTCTCTTGATCCGGGGGTCCCTCCGGAGGCATCGCAGCATGTGGGCAGCCATAGGGAAGAGGACAGCCCGCTGTGACTCTTCATGGCTGCCCAGGACCATGACCACTTGGTCCTCCTGCTGCTGTTGCTGATGCTCCCGGTCGGAGCTGCCCCACCCCCGGACTAACGGTGCCCCAACACCGTCTCTCCCTCCTGACCAGGCCCAGACTCCTGGACGTCCACATCATCATCCTCCTCCTCCTCCTCATCCTGGTGAAGCATTGCCTCCTCTTGCTCCACCAAGGCACTCTCCCCAGCCTCGAGCAGGCGATCTAGTGTCCTGTCCAGCAGGAACACTATGGGGAGCACGTCATTGAGGCCGACATGCTCCCCGCTGACCATCTTGGTCGCCTGCTCAAATGGGGCCAACACGTGGCAGACCTGCTGTATCTGCCCCCACTCCGCATTAGTGATGTATGGGAGTGGGTTGGTTGGCCCTGGAGTGCCTTGGTCCAGCAGGTATTCCCTCACCGCCCTTCGCTGCTCCCACAACCTCTCCAGCATGTGGAGGGTGGAGTTCCACCGAGTCACGCTGTCGACAATCAGCCTGTGAGGTGGCAGGCTGTTGTCCCGCTGCAGTCTGGACAGGGACGCGGCAGCAGTTGGGGAGCGTCTAAAGTGGCTGGCAATCCTCTGTACCCTTGGCACAATGTCACTCAACCCTTCGTATGTTCTGAGGAATTTCTGCACAACTAGGTTGAGGACATGTGCCATGTAGGGTACGTGGGTAAGACTGCCAGCATGGAGGGCAGCGAGGAGGTTGCTGCCGTTGTCACAGACAACCATACCTGCCTGGAGCCTTCGGGGTGTCAGCCACTTCTGGACCTGAGCCTGTAGTGCGGCCAGAACATCAGGTCCAGTGTGTCTCCGCTCCCCTAAGCTCACAAGCTGGAGCACGGCCTGGCAGCGGACGTGCACCACACTTGCGTAGCTACGGGGACGCTTGCTGGGGGGCTCAGCAGCAGTGGAGACAGTGGCTTGTGAGGGGAGAGCAGCAGTTCTCCCCTGGACACCCCGGGGCGGCACCACAAAGTCAGATGCCGCCGTTCCCTCCCCGGCGCCTCGGAGGGAAACCCAATGGGCAGTAAAGCTGATATAGCATCCCTGCCCATGCCTGCTGGTCCAAGCATCCATTGTCAGATGCATCCTGTCACTGACAGCATGATCCAGCGACAGGGATGCATTCTGCACAATGTGCTGGTGTAGGGCAGGGACGCCAGTCCTGGCAAAGAAATGGCGGCTGGGGACATGCCATCTGGGTTGTGCCTGCTCCAACATCTGCCGAAATGGATTGCTGTCCACAAGATTGAAGGGCAGCAGATGTTGGGCGATAACCCTTGCCAGGAGCCCATTGAGTGAACGCACGCGTCGGTCCCCGGGGGCATAGGGCGCGGTGCGTTCAAAAAGGTCAGCAACCGTGGGCTGGCGCCGGACGGCAGTGGAGGACATAGAGGAGGGTGCGGTGGAGGCAGAGGTCTGGATGCCGGTACCAGTACCTCTAGGAGAGGGAGCGGGGGAGTGGGAACGTCTTGTTGGAAGTGGTTGGGGTGGCTGCAGAACAGTGGCAGGAGCTGCTGTCCCCTGCGCACTGCTGGTGGCGCCACTGCTAAACAGTAATAAACGAAAACTAATAAACTTTTTTTTGTCTTTTTTTTTTTTTTAACTAACAAAGGACGTAGACACTGACGCGGACAATACACCGAATAACCAGTAAAAGAAAAACACTAAAACGAATAAACTTTTTTTTGTCTTTTTTTTTTTTTTAACTAACAAAGGACGTAGACACTGACACGACACGACACAAACTAAACAGTAATAAACGAAAACTAATAAACTTTTTTTTGTCTTTTTTTTTTTAACTAACAAAGGACGTAGACACTGACACGACACAAACTAAACAGTAATAAAGGAAAACTAATCAACTACACTAAAGGACGTAGACACTGACACGACACAAACTAAACAGTAATAAAGGAAAACTAATAAACTACACTAAAGGACGTAGACACTGACACGACACAAACTAAACAGTAATAAAGGAAAACTAATAAACTACACTAAAGGACGTAGACACTGACACGACACAAACTAAACAGTAATAAAGGAAAACTAAAGCCTACACTATAACTAACCTACACCCTTCACTAGAAACTATCACCTAACTAATCTATTCACTAACCTAAATAAATTATTATATTTCTCCTAACTATGCCCTACACTGCACTAGAAACTATCAGCTAACTATTCACTAACCTAAATAAATGATTATTTTTCTCCTAACTAGGCCCTACACTGCACCCTGCACTAGAAACTATCAGCTACACTAATCTATTCACTAACCTAAATAAATGATTATTTTTCTCCTAACTCTGTACCCTAATCTTTAACCTATCAGCTACACTAACCTACCCTATCTAACACTATTAGATTCAACAATTAATTTGATTTAGAATTTGCTTTTAAAAAAGCAAAGCACTGCACAGTTCCAAGCTCCAATCTCAATCACCACCACATGAAACTGCACAAAATGGCTGCCGTGACAAAATCTTATATAGTAATGGGGTGGGCAACTTTCTGATTGGTTGCTAGGGATGTTGCTAACCTATTGGACTCCTTCTCATTGGCCCACAATCTAAAATGAGGGAGGGATTAGTGTCCTCACGAACAGCCAATATTCGCATGTGCGCTAATAAAATCGCATTACGAAATTTCGCGCCGCAATCACTATCTACTGTGAGTAAGATCTGAGCTTTTGGACTTTTGGGAATCAATCGAGATACAGTGGGGGGTGATGACAGTAGTTGACAGAGTACAGATCAATGTAATCTGTACGGTGGAAACTAAAATTAAAAATACGAATATTCGTAAGTCTAATTTTTCGAAGTTCTAAATATTCGCGAATATGGTGCTATACTATATGAATGCACAGGCCTTTGCCTCTCTGTTCTGGGGACAAGTGCGGATATTCGCCTGTGCGCTAATATAATCGCCTTACGAAGATTCGCAACTCAATTCACTAATGTATGAATGCAAAGCCCTTTGCCTCTGTTCTGGGACAAGTGCAGATATTCGCCTGTGCGCTAATAAAATCGCCTTACGAAAATTCGCACCTCAATCACTTTCTCGGCAATGTGAGTAAGATCTGAGCTTTTGGACCTTTGGGAAACAATCAATTATATGTGTACTGTAATTTTGTTAAAAAAAAAAAAAAAGAATATTCGTTTTTACGAATATATAGCACTATATTCGAAATATTCGCAAAATCTCGAAATTGCGATATTCGCGAAAAAAATTTGCTTTTCGAATATTCGCGCTCAACACTACTTAACACACCACTTCTATCTGGTGGCACAGTAGATTGTACGCGCAGTGCCCTAAATTGGACGTAGGAGGACCGACCAAGCATCTTTTTCCATCTCCCGGTTCCTAAAATCGATTCCATATACACATCCCCTGATAGGGGACGTAACAGGGATTAAACTGATAAGAATAGTACTACTTAACACACCGCTCCTATCTGGTGGCACAGTAGATTGCACGCGCAGTGCCCAAAATTGGACGTAGGAGGACCGACCAAGCATCTTTTTCCATCTCCCAGTTCCTAAAATCAATTCCATATACACATCCCCTGATAGGGGACGTAACAGGGATTAAACTGATAGGAATAGTACTACTTAACACACCTTATAATAACGCAGAGAGAGGCAACACGGAGAGAGGAGTCTGAAGAAGAGGAGTCAGAGGAGGAAGGTGGCTTTGAGGAGGTGGAAGACCAACCACAGCAGGCGTCCCAGGGGACTTGTTGTCACCTTTTGGGGACCCTTGGTGTTGTACGTGGCTGGGTGGAGGAAGAGACCTTCAATGACATCAAAGAGGACAAGGAACGGGACATGGCTAGCTTGGTATCCAACCTTGTGCAAATGGGGAGTTTGCGGTTGTGCAAATGGACTGTTTGCGGTTGTTTGCGATGCGTTAAACGGGGAGTTTGGTCTGTCATAGTTTGGTCTGTCACTGTGAAGCGGGCATAACCCTTACACTACCTGATCGATACAACATCATACCTGATGTTTTAAAGCACGTTATTCCAAACAATTTAGGAATGTTAGGTGATTTATGCCCTTCATGGATTAAAACCCGACTCTGCGTCAACTATGTAATTTTCCATGGGAGTTTTGCCATGGATTCCCCTCCGGCATGCCACAGTCCAGGTGTTAGTCCCCTTGAAACAACTTTTCCATCACTATTGTGGCCAGAAAGAGTCCCTGTGGGTTTTAAAATTCGCCTGCCTATTGAAGTCTATGGCGGTTCGCCCGTTCGTGAACATTTGCGAAAATTCGCGTTTGCCGTTCGCGAACAGAAAATTTTATGTTCGCAACATCTCTAATCCTAAACATGAGCGTCACACACTGTTAAACGGATATTGTGTATTGTGAACTGTGCCCTTTAACAATCTTTGAGAAAGTGGAGCGGAATCGGTAGGAAAAACAGGTATATCCTTTTCCAAAGTGCATACCTGGAAACCATGCGTTATTGCAAATTGATTATCAATGAGATTGACAGCTACTCCACTATCTACAAAAATCTCACAAACAATGTTCTTGCTGTCTAGTGCCACCCTGGCAGGTAGGAGAAAACGGTAACTACAAGCAAACGGCAAACCTTCAATTTCCGCATCAACCTTGCCAATAGTAGCCAATGGAAAGTTTTTAGAGGGTTTTTTTCTTTTTCTTTTTCTTTTATTACCCTCAGAAAACTCTGTGAATCTCCTAGAGGGGCAAACATTAGCCAAATGATTTATACCCCCACAACAGTAACAAACCCTCCTCTGAGAGCTGAATCCTCTATCAGAGGCAAGCAAACCCAGCGGCATGGCCTCCTCCTCAGACGGGATTGAGAGAGACTGAGACCCCTGCACACTGAATGAGACAGCCCCACTGTCCTTGGGCTGAATATGACAGGAAGGAGTAGTCTCCTCTCTCTCTCTAAGATGCCTGTCAATACGAACAGCTAGTGACATGGCAGAGTCTAACGAGGCTGGTCTCTCATGAAAAGCAAATGCATCTTTCAATCTTTCCGAAAGACCATGGCAAAATTGACTTCGGAGTGCAGCATCATTCCAACCAGTATCAGCTGCCCATCTCGGAAATTCAGAACAATATATCTCTGCGGACTGTTTACCCCGGCATAAAAGACGCAGTTTAGATTCAGCCAGAGCAATACGATCCGGGTCATCATATATCTGCCCCAGGGCTACAAAAAATTCATCCACCGATCAGAGGGGCCGTGCCCCCACCGGCAGCACAAAGGTCCAAGACTGAGCGTTATCCCTGTGCAGCGAGATGATGATCCCCACCCTCTGCTCCTCATCACCAGAGGAATGGGGAAGTAGGCGAAAATGGAGTTTGCAAGCCTCTCTAAAGCAAACAAAATTCTCACTACCCCCGGAGAACGTATCCGGAAGCAAGATCTTAGGCTCGGAACAAACTCCATGAACGCCAGCAGAACCGGTCACCCGAAACTGAGACACCGTTTTACGGAGATCTGCTACCTCCAGCGAAAGACCTTGCATGCGGTCAATCAAGGCTGAAACCGGATCCATGCTTAAGACGGTTAAGGCGGTTTATAATGTCACGGATAATGTTGCAGATAGCTGGAACTTATAAATAAACATCCGACTGGCTTGATCCCAAACTAAGGAGCATATGGGTGAGCCCTATAAAACCCTAAGAGCTCTCCCTGACTGCTATGCCCATGCAAGGGTCTCAATGGTAGACGATTGCATGCCCACGTACCTAAGACTGTGTGACACCTGAAAACCCTATAATAGTGAGGGGACACGACCACCGGCTCCCTGCACTTAATAGGGTCACCTAGAATCAAGCCAGCAATGAAACACAAATAAAGGAAAGGACTTATCCGAGCAAACAGCAGCCTCCAGCAGTGAACACCTCACCCAGGAAGTAATATAAACCGCAAAGTGAGGCAGTATGGAAGGGTATATAAAGGGAGACAATTAGTCTAAATAGGTGACACCTGGGAGAAGGAAAGGAGATGAGAAAGTGAAACCAAAACAAAGAAAGTCATGCAAGAGGTAGAGAAGAACGTCTGTCAGACCTTCTCACAACTGGCGGTGACAACCTTACAATGGCAGCCTTGTGCACTATGAGATATTCCAAACCAGCTCTCATCTGACTGAGAACCAGTAAACCTCATAGTTATTTTGCATCTGTTGGATGGCTTGGGTGGACCTGCACACCTAGATCAATGTCATTAGGGCAAAAAAAAGTTTTCTGATTGTCCTAATATAATATTCAATAACTTTTCTATACAATTTTGTCATGTAAGAACTCATTTGCATAAACGTGGGCATATGGGAAAGACATGCAGATGAGCAAAATCTGCCTTGTTTTTCAGCTGTCATAAGACTATGAAAACCAATAGATGGCGCTATCGATGGAGTTATCAACAGCGCCCTCTATTGGTTTCATAGTCTTATGACAAGACTAATATTCTTGTCAGAAGACTATGAAACCAATAGAGGGCGCTTTTCATAACTAAATAGCGCCATCTATTGGTTTCATAGTCTTCTGACAAGAATATTAGACTGAGTCTTATGACAAGCTTATTAGTGTAGCCTTTTGCATGGAAAATTAGAATATTTGCGATCTACATTAGGATGATATCTGACAGTGGGAAGCTGGGTAATAACTCAGTGATAAAATTTGACACTGGAAAAGCTGGGTAATAACTCAGTGAATATATCTGACACTGGGAAAGCTGGGTAATAACTCGCGATCTACACTGAGTTATTACCCAGCTTTTCCAGTGTCAGATATTATCACTGACTTACTACATAATTATTACATAATATTCGCTATATTGCTATATATTAGTTTTTTAGAATATTACGAATAATCAAAAAAACAAATATAGAGCCATATAGCGAATATGATTTCAGCAAATTGTCTTGTCATAACACTATGCAACTAATAGTGGGCGCTGTTCATGAGTCATTTATGTTAAGGAAAGTCTGATTAAAGGACACATTCCACCCTCTATGTCTCCTATGGGGGCGGGGTTCTTTTTTGTAAAAAAAAAAGGATGGAGGCCTTAGACCCTGTATTGACTATCGGGAATTGAACAAGATCACCATTAAGACTCAATATCCCCTTCCTTTAATCCCCAATCTGTTCAATCAGGTTCTGGGGGCTTCATGGTTTTCCAAACTCGATTTGAGAGGAACATACAATTTAATTCAAATTAAAGAAGGGGACGAATGGAAAACTGCTTTTAACACTCCGGAAGGACATTTTGAATATTTGGTCATGCCTTTTGGGCATAGTAATGCTCCTGCAGTTTTTTCAAAATTTCATGAATGACATTTTCAGGGAATTTATTGGCAAATTTATAATTGTGTATTTAGATTTTTTCTTTGAGTTGGAATTCTCATGTTATGCATATCAGACTTGATATTCTAAGAAAAAAATCAACTATTTGCTAAGTTAGAAAAATGCATTTTTGGAGTACAAGAAATTTTGTGTCTTGGCTATGTCCTCACTCCACATGCGTTTAAAATGGATCCTGGTAAGGTACAAGCTATTTTATACTGGGTGAGACAGTCATCCCTAAAAGCCTTTTCAGCGCTTTTTAGGGTTCTCCACTTATTACCATAAGTTTAAAACATTTCGGTAATTGCTAAACTCTTGACCGACCTTACTAAGAAGGGGGCGGATCTTGTTAACTGGCCTTTGGAGGTCATTGAAGCCTTCAAAACCCTTAAAAGATCTTTTAGAAACGCCCCAGTCTTGATTCAGCCGGATCAAGAGAAACCTTTCATAGTGGAGGTGGATGCTTCTGAGGATGGGGTGGGGGCTGTTCTTTCCCAGGGATCCTCCAAACTCACCAATTTAAGACCTTGCGCGTTTTTATCACGGAAGTTCTCTCCCACTGAGAGGAACTATGATATTGGTAATCAGGAATTGTTAGCCATCAAATGGGCTTTTGAGGAGTGGAGAAATTTTTTAGAGGGGGCCAAACATTGTATCACTGTTGTCACTGACCATAAAAATGTGTTGTTTCTTGAGTCTGCGAAAAGGCTAAATGCTCGTCAAGCTAGATAGGCATTATTCTTCACACGTTTTAACTTCTCTATTACTTTTAGGCCAGGAAGTAAGAATGTGAAGGCTGATGCCTTGTCTCAAAGCTTTTGTGCATTTCAACCCCATTGTGGCAGCATTATCCGCGGATCTTGCATCTCATATTGAGGCAGAGCAACATCTATCTCCGGCACAGACACCTACAGATAAGTGTTTTGTTCCTGGTCATTTCTGTCTCCGGCAGCTTGGTGAGTGTCATGATTCTGTTTTTTGTGGGCATCCTGGTATTGAGAGCACCAGAGAACTCGTGTCCAGGTCTTATTGGTGGCCCACGTTATCTAAGGATTTCAGGTCTTATGTCTCTGCTTGTGAGGTATGTGCCAAATCCAACACTCCAAGAACGCGTCCTGCTGGTGAGTTACGACCACTACCCATTCCTAATAAACCCTGGTCACACATTTCTATGGATTTTATTACTGACTTGCCACCCTCTGAGGGTAAGTCAGTGTTTGGGTAGTGGTCGATAGATTAAGTAAAATGGTACACTTCGTCCCTCTAGCCAAGCTTCCGAATGCCAAGACTCTGGCTTCTGTGTTTATGGAACAAGTGGTACGATTGCATGGAGTTCCTTAAAACATTGTGTTTGTCTCCAAATTTTGGAGAGTTTTTTGTCAGAGATGTGGGATATCTTTGTCCTTTTCGTCAACTTTTCATCCTGAGACCAATGGACAAACCGAACGGCTTAATCAGGCTGTTGAATATCTTACATCTCTGATAACCAGCAATTATGGATAAAATACCTCCCTTTGGCAGATTTCGCCATTAGAAAACCATGTGAACTCTTCCACTGTGGTGTCTCTGTTTTTCAGCAATTTTGGTTTCCACCCTCAATTTAATTCTGGTTCATCTGTTCCTTCACTTAACCCTGAAGCTGATAGGGTTATGTCAGAACTGTGCACAGTCTGGCTCGGGTTCAACTGAACCTGGAAAAAGCTCAGGAGGATCAGAGAATTAAGGCTAATAGGAAGCATTCCAGAGGGGTGGACTTTCAGGTCGGAGAAAAGGTTTGGCTGTCCACCAAAAATTTGTCGCTAAAGGTGTCGTCCAGGAAATTTGCACCATGTTTTATTGGTCCATATGATATCCTCAATGTTATTCATCCCGTATCTTTTAGGTTGAAGCTGCCAGATTTGTTCCGTATTCACAATGTACACTGCTCAAAAAAATAAAGGGAACACTTAAACAACACAATGTAACTCCAAGTCAATCACACTTCTGTGAAATCAAACTGTCCACTTAGGAAGCAACACTGAGTGACAATCAATTTCACATGCTGTTGTGCAAATGGGATAGACAACAGGTGGAAATTATAGGCAATTAGCAAGACACCCCCAATAAAGGAGTGGTTCTGCAGGTGGTGACCACAGATCACTTCTCAGTTCCTATGCTTCCTGGCTGATGTTTTGGTCACTTTTGAATGCTGGCGGTGCTTTCACTCTAGTGGTAGCATGAGACGGAGTCTACAACCCACACAAGTGGCTCAGGTAGTGCAGCTTATCCAGGATGGCACATCAATGCGAGCTGTGGCAAGAAGGTTTGCTGTGTCTTTCAGCGTAGTGTCCAGAGCATGGAGGCGCTACCAGGACACAGGCCAGTACATCAGGAGACGTGGAGGACGCCGTAGGAGGGCAACAACCCAGCAGCAGGACCGCTACCTCCGCCTTTGTGCAAGGAGGAACAGGAGGAGCACTGCCAGAGCCCTGCAAAATGACCTCCCGCAGGCCACAAATGTGCATGTGTCTGCTCAAATGGTCAGAAACAGACTCCATGAGGGTGATATGAGGGCCCGACGTCCACAGGTGGGGGTTGTGCTTACAGCCCAACACCGTGCAGGACGTTTGGCATTTTCCAGAGAACACCAATATTGGCAAATTCGCCACTGGCGCCCTGTGCTCTTCACAGATGAAAGCAGGTTCACACTGAGCACATGTGACAGACGTGACAGAGTCTTGAGACGCCGTGGAGAACGTTCTGCTGCCTGCAACATCCTCCAGCATGACCGGTTTGGCATTGGGTCAGTAATGGTGTGGGGTGGCATTTCTTTGGAGGGCCGCACAGCCCTCCATGTGCTCGCCAGAGGTAGCCTGACTGCCATTAGGTACCGAGATGAGATCCTCAGACCCCTTGTGAGACCATATGCTGGTGCGGTTGGCCCTGGGTTCCTCCTAATGCAAGACAATGCTAGACCTCCTGTGGCTGGGAGTGTGTCAGCAGTTCCTGCAAGACGAAGGCATTGATGCTATGGACTGGCCCGCCCGTTCCCAAGACCTGAATCCAATTGAGCACATCTGGGACATCATGTCTCGCTCTATCCACCAACGTCACATTGCACCACAGACTGTCCAAGAGTTGGCAGATGCTTTAGTCCAGGTCTGGGAAGAGATCCCTCAGGAGACCGTCCGCCACCTCATCAGGAGCATGCACAGGCGTTGTAGGGAGGTCATACAGGCACGTGGAGGCCACACACACTCATTTTGACTTGTTTTAAGGACATTACATCAAAGTTGGATCAGCCTGTAGTGTGTTTTTACACTTTAATTTTCAGGGTGACTCCAAATCCAGACCTTCATGGGTTGAAAAATTTGATTTCCATTTTTTAATTTTTGTGTGATTTTGTTGTCAGCACATTCAACTATGTAAAGAACAAAGTATTTTAGAAGAATATTTAATTAATTCAGATCTAGGATGTGTTATTTTTGTGTTCCCTTTATTTTTTTGAGCAGTGTATTTCACAAATCATTGCTTAAGAAATATGTTTTGCCCTTAATTCCATTGCAGGCAGTTCCTCCCCTGGTACAGGTGAATGATCAAAATGAATTTGTCATTTCTAAAATCATTGACGTCAGGAGAGTTTGAAACACAATACCTGGTTCATTGGAAGGGTTATGGACCTGAGGAAAGGTCCTGGGTACCAGTGAATTGGATTCATGTGACTAGGTTGATTAAAAAGTTTCATCATGATCATCCTGACAAACCATCTCCGGTGACTTTGGGTCTGGTGGCCCCTCGTAAAAGGGGGAGGGTACTGTCACAAGGCGCTGGCTTCTCTTTCCCTCTCCTCAGTGCCACCGGTGCCCTGCGGCTAGTACGGAGCGAGGACGTGCACTGAGTCCTTGTCTCCACAGCAACAGGCGGCGGGGAGGACCCGTCCTCATTCACCTCCTTAGCGCGGTCGGCGTCCTCCACTCCCATGACAACTGTAAGAAGTCCGAGCGCTGAGCTGAGCACTCGGTGCTCGGTTGGTTGCAGGGGAATGAGTCATGTGCCTGTGAATAAGGTCCTTTCCAGTGTTCCTTTGTGTGATTCCATGGATTTTGACTCCCGACTCATTGATTGTCTCCGTCCTTTCTTGCTTTTGACCCGTCTTTGCTAATCCTCTTGTACTCTAGTTACTTCCTGGTTCTGACTCAGCTTGTTGACCATTCCATTATATGTTTGTTTGTCTTGTTTGTCCCTCCGCACTTACTAAGGCTAGGGAACTCCGCCCAGTTATGCTCCATTACCTATTACAGATAGTGCAAGTAGGCAGCAACAGGGGTGTGGGTGGAGTCAGTGGTGCACCATCTCCTCCCCCTCTTTGTGACATTTACACTTAAAAGGGTTGGCCCGTCTCATACATTGTGGGCATACGTAGCTAGGATATGCTCCCAATGTCTGATAGGTGGGGGATAATCCCACCGCACAATCCCAAACACCGCTCCATTTACTTCTATGGGGCTGACGAAAATAGCCAAGCCAACGCTATCTTCGGTATTCTCATAGGAATGAATGGGTGGCCACTCTTCTTGATATTACGGGATTCTTTCTAGAGATAGGTGCGGGTCCCAATAGATGGGACTGCCACCTATTAGACCGCCATCTGTCAGACATTAAAGGCATATACTAGCGATATATGACCCGATGTATGAGATAAGCCAACCCCTTAATTGCTTGTTACATAGCTGCTGTGCTGCTTCTGACATAGTTGCTGACAGCACATTACTCTTGGCTACTGTTATCTTAGGGCTGATGTCATCTATCTACTTTAGGCCTTAGTCACACAGTCAGTGTTTGAACAGTGATTTCCATCAGTGATTGTGAGCCAAAACCAGGAGTAAAGCCTACACAGAAAAGGTATAGTGGAAAGATACGCACCTGTTCTGTGTTACCGGCACATGATTTCGGCTACCAATCCCTGATGAAAATCACTGATCAACACTGATGTGTGAATAAGGCCTTACCAAAATTCTGTATTCTGTGCTCTACTTCTACCTCCTCTCACAGTAGTACAGTATAAGATTGATGCCAAATACCAGCAGGGAGTAGTTGAGTATATACACAATAAATCAGGCTGTATCAGGGTGTAGATAGGGAGGAGAGTACCCCTGGCATATTCTGCAGGGGAAGCAGGGGGGGGGGCGGGGACTCCATTCAGATAGGACAGGATATCCCTCAGGTACTGTATTGTTGTCTGTAGAAGGGGAAAACAGTATAGGAATGAAGATGTGCTAGTTCATAAAAGCTAGTGAAGACAGCAGCATGCTGGGCACACAAATCTCATATTCAACTTATATTACTTGAAAGTATGCACTCACAGGAACTAAATTTCAAACTAGAAACTGGTTGCAAACTGCATATTAGGCGTCTAAAAATAAATGAAGGAATGGAGATTTCAGCCTGAAACTTTTTATACTCATTTTAAAAGTTTTACTCATTTTTTTCAACATTGTGTACTCATGTTAATTACTAGTACGTGTTACTTACAAGTATTCAATCTTAAGAATTTAAGTACTAATATGAACATATGCATATATTTTAGCTCTGGTTTGGAACTGCACATACCTATACATGTATATTAGAAAACTGCACAGAAATGTCATAGAATAATGGCATTGGCAGTATTATAGTGTTAAAAACTTAATTTTTAATATAGGAGTAAATTATAGCTTCGTTGCTAGCTAGTCAAAGGTTATGAACTATTATTGCAGCAATATATAGCTCTTTGCAAACAGAGGTCTATGAATTGTTAATGGAGCATCCAGTTTCTCATTATCTCCCCTTCAAGAAATGGTAGGTTGACATGACATTTTCCCAGAAATATTGGTTGTTGCTTGTTAGTAGAACATTTTGTCCCTCAAAGAATATAGAAGATTCAGGTCTAAAACCTAGTTGCCTGTTATCTTGGATTTTTCAGGAATTTACATTGATGGTCTATACTGTTTCTGCAAACCTTAAGTTCTCCTGAACTGCGGGATCCCAAAGGTTGGACAATCATTGATCACAAACTGATAAGCCATCAATGTAAATTTTTTAAAAATAGCACGTTAACACTAACCCTTGTAGACTTTTTAATCTCAATTGCCTTGATGTTAGACCACGACCTTGTAACCCTGTTATTCAAGACAAAGCATACAGAATAGATATTTCAACCCCTTTATGACATGCGCCATACCTGTACAGCACATGCCATCTCTTTAAAGTTGGATCCCGCTCCTGAACGGAATTCAAAACCACTGGGTGCCCGCTGTTTGTCACCGCGGACACCTGGAGCTAATGTCTGTGATCGACGTTAATCACTGATATTGCAATCAGATATTTAACCCCTCAGATGCTGTGATAAAGTGTGACATAGCATCTGAGACAGCGTTACTTGGGATCGCTGCACTGCTGTAGCTTGAATGCCTCCCACATGCTGCAATCAAGGGGGTTGTTTGTTCCTTGTGATAGTTTTGGTCCCTCTGAAAGCTATCACAGCAGTGGTTCCTATGGAGGCCTGCAGGTAGGAACATAGTGCAACTCCGATAGGCTGCAATGGTAATTCATTGTAGTCTATCGGACAAGTGATCTATAGGGTTGAGCGAACCAGAAACTGTAAAGTTTGGGTTCGTACCGAACTTTAGGATTTTTGGACCCCGGACACGAACCCGAACTTTTCAGTAACAGTTTGGGTTCGAGTTCGGGGTTCGGCGAGGTAATTGTGCTTTTTAAAAGGCTGCAAAGCAACCAATCAACAAGCGTTTAACTCGTGTGCCCTTAGAAGCTATTACAGCCATGCCTACTAATGGCATGGCTGTGATTGGCCAGTGCAGCATGTGAACTAGCCTCTATATAAGCTGGAGTCACGTAGCCCTGCACGTCACTCTGCTCTTACTAGTGTAGAGATAGGATGCTGCTGCTGTGAGGGAGAGAATAGGAAAGAATCTGTTATCAGAAGTGCTTGTTAACTCAGCGATCTACAGCGATTTTTTTTGTGGGTGCAGTGCACCATTTTTTACCCTGCCCTGAGCCCAGTGACACAGAAAAATAACTTTTATCCGTCTGTTAGTTAGGTGGGCGTCGGCGGCCATTTTGTCTAAGTTCAGTGCACCAGCACAGCCTATGTGCATTTCTGACAGTCAAATACAAATTTTAAATACTGCAGTTATATTCTGGGTTTAAAAAAAACACCCATTTTTTTGAAATACCCTACATCTTGGTCCTTTGCTTAATTCTTGACAGTCAAATACAAACTTTAAATACTGCAGTTATATTCTGGGTTTAAAAAAACACCAATTTTTTGCAATACCCTACATCTTGGGCCTTTGCTGCATTTGTCACAGTGAATCACAAGCTTTGAATTCTGCAATTATATACTGGGTTTAAAAAAACACCAATTTTTTGCAAGATAATACATTTTGGGTCCTTTGCTGAATTTGTGACAGTCAAATACTACCTTTAAATACTGCATATATTCTGGGTTTAAAAAAAACACAAATTTTTTGCAAGAAACTACATCTGGGGCCTTTACTGCATTTGTCACAGTGAAATACAAGCTTTAAATGCTGCAATTATATACTGGGTTTAAAAAAACACCCATTTTTTGCAAGACCCTACATCTGGGGTCTTCGCTGCATTTGTCACAGTGAAATACAAGCTTTAAGTACTGCAATTATATTCTGGGTTTAAAAAAAACACCCATTTGCGGCCTTTGTTGCATTTGTGACAGTGAAGTACAAGCTTTAAATACTGCTGTTATAGTCTGGTATTAAAAAAACACCCATTTTGGGCAAGATAATACATTTGGGGCCTTTGCTGCATTTCTGACAGTCCAATACAAGCGTTAGATCCTGCTGCTATATTCTGGTTTTAAAAAAACACCCATTTTTTGCAAGACCCTACATCTGGGGCCTTTGCTGCATTTGTCACAGTCTAATACAAGCTTTAGATACCGCTGTTATATTTTGGTTTTAAAAAAAAACACCCATTTTGTGCAAGACACTTTGCTGCATTTGTCACAGTCAAATACAACCAGTTAATACTGCAGTTACATTGTTGGTTGACAAATTAACATTAACTACGGATACGTGGACCAGGAAGCACGGTCAGGGACGTTATATCTCCCTAACAGCACACTGAGTAAATGCAGTGGCGGCTGGGCCTGAGGCGCATAGCAGTTTGGCGCATGTACTTCCACCCCCGAGGATTGCAGGGCACTTCTCTTTGCCTCCTGTTGCTTCCTCCTCCTACTCCGCTTCCTCATCATCTACCGCCTCCTCATCCGATCAGCATAAAACCTTCACCACCAACTTCAGCACAGCCAGGGGTAAACAACAGCAGGCAGTTGTAAAACTTATCTGTTTGGGGGACAAACCCCACACCACATAGGAGCTGTGAACGGGCATGGAACAGCAGACCAATGAGTGGTTGGTGCCAGTGAGCCTCAAGCCCGGCCTGGTGGTGTGCGATAATGGGCGAAATCTCGTAGCAGCTCTTGGCCGAGCCGGTTTGACACATCCCTAGCCTGGCGCATGTGCTGAATTGTGGTGCAGAGGTTCCTTAACCCCTTAAGGACACAGCCTTTTTACACCTGAGGACCAGGCCATTTTTTGAAAATCTGACCAGAGTCCCTTTAAGTGCTGATAACTTTAAAACGGTTTGACTTATCCAGGCCGTTCTGAGATTGTTTTTTCGTCACATATTGTACTTCATGACACTGGTAAAATGGAGTCAAAAAAAAAATTTTTTTTGCACCAAAAAATACCTAATTTAACAAAAATTTGAAAAAAATTTGCAAATTTCAAAGTTTCAGTTTCTCTACTTCTGTAATACATAGTAATACCCCCAAAAATTGTGATGACTTTACATTCCCCATATGTCTACTCATGTTTGAATTGTTTTGGGAATGATATTTTATTTTTTGGGGATGTTATAAGGCTTAGAAGTTTAGAAGCAAATCTTGAAATTTTTCCGAAATTTACAAAAACTCAATTTCTAGGACCAGTTCAGGTCTCAAGTCACTTTGCGAGGCTTACATTATAGAAACCACCCAAAAATGACCCCATCTAAGAAACTACACCCCTCAAGGTATTCAAAACTGATTTTGCATACGTTGTTAACCCTTTAGGTGTTGCACAAGAGTTATTGGCAAATAGGGAGGAAATTTGAGAATTTCATTTTTTTTGTCTAATTTTTCATTTTAACCCATTTTTTCCACTAACAAACCAAGGGTTAACAGCCAAACAAGACTGTATCTTTATTGGCCTGACTCTGCCATTTACAGAAACACCCAATATGTGGCCGTAAACTACTGTACGGCCACACAGCGGGGCGTAGAGTGAAAGGTGCGCCGTTTGGTTTTTGGAAGGCTGATTTTTATGGACTGGTTTATTTACACCATGTCCCATTTGAAGCCCCCCTGATGCACCCCTAGAGTGGAAACTCCATAAAAGTGACCCCATCTAAGAAACTACACCCCTCAAGGTATTCAAAACTGATTTTACATATGTCGTTAACCCTTTAGGTGTTGCACAAGAGTTATTGGCAAATGGCGATGAAATTTGAGAATTTCATTTTTTTGCCTAATTTTCCATTTTAACCCATTTTTTCCACTAACAAAGCAAGGGTTAACAGCCAAACAAGACTGTATCTTTATTGCCCTGACTCTGCCGTTTACAGAAACACCCCATATGTGGCCGTAAACTACTGTACGGGCACACAGCGGGGCGTAGAGTGAAAGGTTTTTGGAGGGCTGATTTTGCTGGACTGTTTTTTTTTTGGCACCATGTCCCATTTGAAGCCCCCCTGATGCACCCCTAGATTATAAACTCCATAAAAGTGACCCCATCTAAGAAACTACACCCCTCAAGGTATTCAAAACTGATTTTACAAACTTTGTTAACCCTTTAGGTGTTGCACAAGATTTAATGGAAAATAGAGATACAATTTCAAAATTTCACTTTTTTGGCAGATTTTCCATTTTAATATTTTTTTTCCAGTTACAAAGCAAGGGTTAACAGCCAAACAAAACTCATTATTTATGGCCCTAATTCTGTAGTTTACAGAAACACCCCATATGTGGTCGTAAACAGCTGTACGGGCACACGGCAGGGCGCAGAAGGAAAGGAACACCATATGGTTTTTGGAAGGCATATTTTGCTGGACTGTTTTTTTTTACACCATGTCCCATTTGAAGCCCCCCTGATGCACCCCTAGAGTAGAAACTCCAAAAAAGTGACCCCATTTTAGAAACTACGGGATAGGGTGGCAGTTTTGTTGGTACTAGTTTAGGGTACATATGATTTTTGGTTGCTCTATATTACACTTTTTGTGCGGCAAGGTAACAAGAAATAGCTTTTTTGGCACCGTTTTTTTTTTTTTGTTATTTACAACATTCATCTGACAGGTTAGATCATGTGGTAATTTTATAGAGCAGGTTGTCACGGACGCGGCGATACCTAATATGTATACAATTTTTTTTATTTATGTAAGTTTTATACAATGATTTCATTTTTAAAACCAAAAAAATGTTTAGTGTCTCCATAGTCTAAGAGCCATAGTTTTTTCAGTTTTTGGGCGATTATCTTAAGTAGGGTCTCATTTTTTGCGGGATGAGATGACGGTTTGATTGGCATCTATTTTGGGGTGCAAATGACTTTTTGATTGCTTGCTATTACACTTTTTGTGACGTAAGATGACAAAAAATGGCTTTTTTTACACCGTTTTTATTTTTATTTTTTTACGGTGGTCATCTGAGGGGTTAGATCATGTAATATTTTTATAGAGCCGGGCGATACGGACGCGGCGATACCTAATATGTATACTTTTTTTTTATTTATGTAAGTTTTACACAATGATTTCATTTTTGAAACAAAAAAAATCATGTTTTAGTGTTTCCATAGTCTAAGAGCCATAGTTTTTTCAGTTTTTGGGCGATTATCTTGGGTAGGGTATGATTTTTGCGGGATGAGATGACGGTTTGATTGTTACAATTTTGGCGTACATGCGACTTTTTTGATCACTTTTATTACCTTTTTTGCGAAGTAAGGTGGGCAAAATTTCAATTTCATCATAGTTTTTTATTTTTTATTTTTATGGTGTTCACCGTTCGGGTAAAGTAACATGACCGTTTTATAGATCAGGTCGTTACGGACGCGGCGATACCAAACATGTGTAGGGAATTTTATTTATTTTCATTTTTTATCAGTGATAAATGTGTTTTTTTATTTTTACTTTTATTTCACTTTTATTCACTTTTTTTTGACCCAGACCCACTTGGTTCTTGAAGATCCAGTGGGTCTGATGTCTGTATAATACAGTACAGTACAATATATATTGTTCTGTACTGTATTTTACTTACACTGAACAGATCTATGCCTTTCAGCACAGATCTGTTCAGCACCATGGACAGCAGGACGCCTGAGAGGCGTCCTGTTGCCATGGGAACCTTCCCCGTCTGCTCAGTACTGCTCAGAACTTCGCAGACGGGGAAGGGTAAGGAGGGGATCTCTCGGGGGGCTCTCTGGGGGCTCTCTCCCTCCCCATCGGGGGGCTGCAAAGGCACAGCAGCCCCCCGATGGGAGAGGGAGGGAGCTCCCTGCGCTGTTAACCTTTTCCATACAGCGGTCCGTACGGACCGCTGTATGGAAAGGGTTAAACGGCTGACATCGCATCGCAAATGTCAGCCGTTTATACCAGGGTGCCAGCAATGTGCTGGCATCCTGGTATCCCCACTAGACACCAACGATTATACAAGGGGAGGCGGGCGGGGGATCGCGATCCCGCCTGCCGCACCGCCCGCCTCCCGCACCGCCCACACCGCCCGCAACCCTCCCCCTGCACCTCCCCCCACCATAAAAATCATTCGGGGGTGCAGGGGGGGGGTGAATAAAACTTTTTTTTTAGGCATATAAAGTTTCTGATCCCCGCGGTCAGGGACCGCGGGGACCAGAAACTTCAGAAATCGCAGGTCTGAATTGACCTGCGGTTTGCCGCGATCGCCGACATGGGGGGGTCACGGGACCCCCCCCGCGCATTTAGCCTAGGTGCCTGCTCAATGATTTGAGCAGGCACCGGGTTCCGATCACTGCCAGCCGCACGGCAGTGATCGGAAATACACAGGGCGTACATGTACGCCCTGTGTCCTTAAGTACCAGGGCACAAGGGCGTACCTGTACGCCCTATGTCCTTAAGAGGTTAAAAATGACCCCGATATGTCAGAGCTGCTGCAGAAAGTGCGGGCCGTCTGTGCGTTTTTGGCGTTCTCACCCTGCTGCTGCTCGCCTGTCAGCGCTGCAGCGTAACTTTGGCCTTCCTGCTCACCGACTCATATGCGACGTGCCCACAAGGTGGAACTCCACCATGCACATGCTGGCCATACTGTGCGAGCAGCAGCAAGCGATAGTGGAGTTTCATCTGCAGCATGCACTGGTGAGTCGATCTGCAGAACAGCAGCACTTCACCACCAATTAATGGGCCTCCATGGGAGACCTATGTGCCTTGTTGCGCTGTTTAGAGTACTCCACCAACATGGCCAGTGCCGATGACACTGTTCTTAGCGTTACTATCCCACTTCTATGCCTCCTTGAAAAAATGCTTCGGGCATTGATGGAAGAAGATGTGGCACAGGAGGAGGTGGAGGAAGAGGGATCATTTCCAAGGGTTTCAGGTCAGTCATTCACAAGTGGCTCCGAGGGTGGGGTCCTGCACCCACAAACGCCAGGTACACAATTGTCCAGCAAGGGTACAGTTCTGGAGGATGACGAGGTGGAGGATGAGGAGGAGGAGAAGGAACCGTGTTCACAGCAGGGTGGCACCCAGACCAGCTCATGGCCATCACTGGTGCGTGGCTGGGGGGATACAGAGGACATAGACAATACACCTTCCACAGAGGACAGCTTGTCGTTGCCTCTGGGTAGCCTGGCACACATGAGCAATTACATGCTGCAGTGTCTCAGCAACAACTGCCGAGTTTGCCACATTTTAACTTGTGCTGATTACTAGGTGGCCAGGCTGTTACAAGGACAATGTACTATCCTTAATTCCGTCACTAGAGCATGATCAAAAGATGCGCGAGTACAAGCGCATGCTGGTAGACGCGCTGCTGGTTTCATTCGCACCTGACAGCATGGGCACAGTAGAAGAACAAGGCGAAGGCAGAGGAGGAGGAAGAGGTCAACAAAGCAGCTGGGGCACCGCCAGCACCTCAGAAGGCAGGGTTAGCATGGCCAAAATGTGGAAAAGTTTTGTCATCACGCCACAACAACCAGTACCACCAGCTGATATGGAATGTCTTAGCAGGAGGCAGCATTTCAGCAACATGGTGGAGCAGTATGTGTGCACACGCCTATACGTACTGAATGATGGGTCTGCCCCCTTCAACTTCTGATTCTCCAAATTGGGCACATTTCCTGAGCTTGCACTTTACGCCTTGGAGGTACTGGCCTGCCTGCAGCCAGTGTATTGTCTGAATGTGTGTTTACCACGGCAGGGGGCGTTATCACAGACAAGCGCTGCCACCTGTCCACAGGCAATGTGGACAAGCTGACGACATTCAATAAAATGAACCAGGCATGAATCCTACAGGACTTGTCCGTACCTTGTGCAGAATAGACATGTATACCGTCCTTACAAAGCCATTGTTATACTCCAGCGCAATTGCTCATTGTTGTATTTTTTGTTGTGAAATTCTTTTTATTAAAATTTTTATAAACAAACAAATAGAACAGAAATTGCTTTCTAAGTCGCGTGGAAGAACTCATTGTTGTATTTTTGATATTTTACACTCTTTTGGGGTGTACCCTAATTTAAACAAAAAAAATTAAAAATTAAAATAAAAAAACAGTGTTGGCTACCTCCTCCTCCACCGCCGTTTCCACCTACACCGCTACGTACACCGCCTCCTCAACCTCCTACTCTATATGGACCTCCACCTCATAGATCAAGATTATTATTTTAAATTTTTACGTATTTAATTTTATTTTAAGTCATTTCAATAATTTGTCTGATAGATTGATGGGTTTCATTTCCCAAATTTTTGGCTGTGACATACCCTTGCTCTACCTAGTAGACAGGGAAATACATTTAACTAATTTGTCTGTTACATTGTCGGGTGAAATTTACCAATTTTTGGCTGTGATATGCCCCTGCTCTACCTAGTAGACAGGAAATACATTTCACTAATTTGTCTGGTACATTGTCGGGTGAAATTCACCAATTTTTGGCTGTGATATACCCCTGCTTTACCTAGTAGACAGGGAAATACATTTCACTAATTTGTCTTGTACATTGTCGTGTGAAATTCCCCAATTTTTGGCTGTGATATACCCATTCTCTACCTAGTAGACAGCGAAATACATTTAACAATTTGTCTGTTACATTGGTGAAATTCACCAATTTTTGGCTGTGATATACACCTGCTCTACCTAGTAGACAGGGAAATACATTTCACTAATTTGTCTGTTACATTGTCAAGTGAAATTCCCAAATTTTTGGCTGTGATATACCCCTGCTCTACCTAGTAGACAGAAAAATACATTTCACTAATTTGTCTGTTACATTGTCAGGTGAAATTCACCAATTTTTGGCTGTGATATGCCCCTGCTCTACCTAGTAGACAGGGAAATACATTTCACTAATTTGTGTGGTACATTGTCGGGTGAAATTCACCAATTTTTGGCTGTGATATACCCCTGCTCTACCTAGAAGACAGGGAAATACATTTCACTAATTTGTCTGGTACATTGTCGTGTGAAATTCCCCAATTTTTGGCTGTCATATACCCCTGCTCTACCTAGTAGACAGGGAAATACATTTAACAATTTATCTGTTACATTGTCGGGTGAAATTCCCAGATTTTTGGCTGTGATATACCCCTGCTCTACCTAGTAGACAGAGAAATACATTTCACTAATTTGTCTGATACATTTTCGGGTGAAATTCACCAATTTTTGGCTGTCATATACCCCTGCTCTACCTAGTGGACAGTGAAATACATTTCACTAATTTGTCTGTTACATTGTTGGGTGAAATTCACCAATTTTTGGCTGTGATATACCCCTGCTCTACCTAGTAGACAGAGAAATACATTTCACTAATTTGTCTGTTACATTGTCAGGTGAAACCAATTTTTGGCTGTGATATGCCCCTGCTCTACCTAGTAGACAAGGAAATACATTTCACTAATTTGTCTGGTACATTGTCGTGTGAAATTCCCCAATTTTTGGCTGTGATATACCCCTGCTCTACCTAGTAGACAGTGAAATACATTTCACTAATTTGTCTGGTACATTGTCAGTGAAATTCACCAATTTTTGGCCGTGTTATACCCATTCTCTACCTAGTAGACAGGGAAATACATTTAACAATTTGTCTGTTACATTGTCGGGTGAAATTCCCAAATTTTTAGCTGTGATATACCCCTGCACTACCTAGTAGACAGAGAAATACATTTCACTAATTTGTCTGTTACATTTTCAGGTGAAATTCACCAATTTTTGGTTGTCATATACCCCTGCTCTATCTAGTAGTCAGGGAAATACATTTCACTAATTTGTCTGTTACATTGTCGGGTGAAATTCACAAATTTTGGGCAGTGATATACCCCTGCTCTATCTAGTAGACAGTGAAATACATTTCACTAATTTGTCTGTTACATTGTTGGGTGAAATTCACCAATTTTTGGCTGTGATATACCCCTGCTCTACCTAGTAGACAGAGAAATACATTTCACTAATTTGTCTGTTACATTGTCAGGTGAAATTCACAAATTTTTGGCTGTGATATGCCCCTGCTCTACCTAGTAGACAGGGAAATACATTTCACTAATTTGTCTGGTACATTGTCAGGTGAAATTCACCAATTTTTGGCTGTGTTTTACCCATTCTCTACCTAGTAGACAGGGAAATACATTTAACAATTTGTCTGTTACATTGTCTGGTGAAATTCACCAATTTTTGGCTATGATATACCCCTGCTCTACCTAGTAGACAGGGAAATACATTTTACTAATTTGTCTGTTACATTGTCGGGTGAAATTCCCAAATCTTTGGCTGTGATATACCCCTGTTCTACCTAGTAGACAGAGAAATATATTTCACTAATTTGTCTGGTACATTGTCAGGTGAAGTTCACCAATTTTTGGCTGTGATATACCCCTGCTCTACCTAGTAGACTGGGAAATACATTTCACTAATTTGTCTGGTACATTGTCAGGTGAAGTTCACCAATTTTTGGCTGTGTTTTACCCATTCTCTACCTAGTAGACAGGGAAATACATTTAACAATTTGTCTGTTACATTGTCTGGTGAAATTCACCAATTTTTGGCTATGATATACCCCTGCTCTACCTAGTAGACAGGGAAATACATTTTACTAATTTGTCTGTTACATTGTCGGGTGAAATTCCCAAATCTTTGGCTGTGATATACCCCTGTTCTACCTAGTAGACAGAGAAATATATTTCACTAATTTGTCTGTTACATTTTCGGGTGAAATTCACCCATTTTTGGCTGTCATATACCCCTGCTCTATCTAGTAGTCAGGGAAATACATTTCACTAATTTGTCTGTTACATTGTCGGGTGAAATTCACAAATTTTGGGCAGTGATATACCCCTGCTCTATCTAGTAGACAGTGAAATACATTTCACTAATTTGTCTGTTACATTGTTGGGTGAAATTCACCAATTTTTGGCTGTGATATACCCCTGCTCTACCTAGTAGACAGAGAAATACATTTCACTAATTTGTCTGTTACATTGTCAGGTGAAATTCACAAATTTTTGGCTGTGATATGCCCCTGCTCTACCTAGTAGACAGGGAAATACATTTCACTAATTCGTCTGGTACATTGTCAGGTGAAATTCACCAATTTTTGGCTGTGTTTTACCCATTCTCTACCTAGTAGACAGGGAAATACATTTAACAATTTGTCTGTTACATTGTCTGGTGAAATTCACCAATTTTTGGCTTTGATATACCCCTGCTCTACCTAGTAGACAGGGAAATACATTTTACTAATTTGTCTGTTACATTGTCGGGTGAAATTCCCAAATCTTTGGCTGTGATATACCCCTGTTCTACCTAGTAGACAGAGAAATATATTTCACTAATTTGTCTGGTACATTGTCAGGTGAAGTTCACCAATTTTTGGCTGTGATATACCCCTGCTCTACCTAGTAGACTGGGAAATACATTTCACTAATTTGTCTGGTACATTGTCAGGTGAAGTTCACCAATTTTTGGCTGTGTTTACCCATTCTCTACCTAGTAGACAGGGAAATACATTTAACAATTTGTCTGTTACATTGTCTGGTGAAATTCACCAATTTTTGGCTATGATATACCCCTGCTCTACCTAGTAGACAGGGAAATACATTTTACTAATTTGTCTGTTACATTGTCGGGTGAAATTCCCAAATCTTTGGCTGTGATATACCCCTGTTCTACCTAGTAGACAGAGAAATATATTTCACTAATTTGTCTGTTACATTTTCGGGTGAAATTCACCCATTTTTGGCTGTCATATACCCCTGCTCTACCTAGTAGTCAGGGAAATACATTTCACTAATTTGTCTGTTACATTGTCGGGTGAAATTCCCAAATTTTGGGCAGTGATATACCCCTGCTCTACCTAGTAGACAGAGAAATACATTTCACTAATTTGTCTGTTACATTATCGGGTGAATTTCACCAATTTTTGGCTGTGATATACCCCTGCTCTACCTAGTAGACAGGGAAATACATTTCACTAATTTGTCTGTTACATTGTCGGGTGAAATTTACAAATTTTTGGATACATTTCACTAATTTGTCTGTTACATTGTCAGGTGAAATTCAACAATTTTTGACTGTGATATACCCCTGCTCTACCTAGTGGACAAGGAAATACATTTCACTAATTCGTCTGTTACATTGTTGGGTGACAAATGCTCATCTTTTGCGCTAGAAAGTACATTTGCAGCCTACACTGCATTTTGGACAGTACGAATGGTGAGGCCAGAACAAGTACAGACTATAGTAGATTGAGGGGGCTGACAGTGCCTACAGTTCCTTCGCATTGTCTTCCACCCAGTCCCCTGCTGAAAAATCTGAGTTGGCACCTACAGCCCATGGCCATCTGTCTTTCAACTCACCCCCTTGAAAATCAGGCAAGCAGTCTGAGCCCCAAGTCATGCAGCAGTCTGTTATGCTTTTTGATGACTCTGCTGGCAATGTTTCCGTGGGCCATCCACATAGCCCTGCACCAGAAGTCGAAGAGATTGAGTGCACTGATGCCCAACCACTTATGTTTCAGGATGAGCACATTGGAATGTTATGGAATATAATGGACACTTGCTTGTCACTTACAAAATAGTGTCTGTCCGAGAGAGAACCCCCAGTATGCATTCTATGATTGAAACTATTTGCAGCAAAGATTTGAAACTGTCAGGAATTCCTCTGAGTCTATCATACATATGCCATAAAGGGATTCTGTCACCTCGTTTTAGCTTAAAGAGCTGCGGACATCCACAGCTAGATCGCTGCTAGCATGTCCGCAATATACCTGTCCCATAAAGCTGTGTCCTTTTATTGTGTTTAAAAAATGATTGTATATATATGTAAATGACCCTGGTAAGGAGCCTAAGGGGCTCTACTAACCTTCTTGGAGCCCAGCCACGCCCCCCTGTGAAGGAGCCCAGCACCGCCTGCATCCTCCAAATCTCCTCCTTGCTCACAGTTAGATTGCCGTAATCTTGCGATGCACGAGCTCGCAAATGCGCAGTTCTTTCCCTGAGGCTGATGCCAGCACAGGGGCGTGGCTGGGCTCCAAGACGGTTAGTACAGCCCCTTGCAGTGGCGTACCGCCAATATAGGCAGCCCACACAGCTGCTATGGGGCCCGTGGCAAGGAGGGGCCCGGAGTGCATGGAAGGCTCCACCCCTATGTCTGTAGTTTTGTATTCGTCATTGCCACAGTCTTCCGTCCCGAGTCCCTATCTGAAGCTTGGGCGGGACCTGCTTTCCCTCTGCTCCCCCCCCCCCCCCCACCCAGCTAGTGACATACCGCAATGCCTCTCATTCTCCTCTGTTTGCTGGGCACTCGCACTGCACTGGCCAATCAGCATTTAGTGGTGCAAAGCTCCTGCTGCTGATTGGCCAGTGTGTGAGTCGCAGGCTCAGAAGACAGCAGCAGATCGGAGCAGAACTGTGCAGGCGGGTGGATGGACAGGACGTCACGCGCTGCAGCTCCCACTGTCACCAAATCCACTGAGATCCAAGTCCGAACTCCAACCAGCCCCCAGCATCGCTGGCATGCGCCTGGCCTGTTGTGTGCCACTGCCAATCTGCCACCAAGGACAAAGTAAGTTGTACACTCACAGCAGTGAGTGACAGACTCTACGTTTAAAAAAGTTAATGGGGTGTGGTGTGGGATGGGTATTGTGGGAAAAGGGCAACAGCAGCAGCAAGAAGAGTTCCTGCAGGGTTGGGGGGGGGGGGCACTGTTCTATAAGGGTTATTATATAGAGGACTCAGGAGGACAGTGTGCTCCAGCTTCCCCTCCCCCAATGAACTCTGCAGTTGAATTGCTAATTTAGAGGACTGTGTCATGGGGGGATGGTTAGTGGGGGGAAGAGGGCAGCAGGGTTGGGGAACACTATTCTATAAGGCTCATTATTATTCAGAGGACTCAGGACAGTGCACCGCCCCCCTAGTAATTTAACCCCTCAGGTCCCACGATCAATTAATAGTAAAAAAATATATAGATTAATAGTAAAAAAAAAGTGAAAATAAAAAAAACACTGATATATTAAACGTTTAAATCACCCCAATTTTACATGTAAAAATATATAAACAATAAAAAAAATCGTATTAGGTATTGCCGTGGCCGAAAATGTCTGCACTGTTAGAAAAAAGAAACAAAAAATGGCAGGTGGTGGGATGGCCCAGGGATGGGTAGTGGGTGGAATTAGGGGGCCCAATTCAGATTCTTGCTATGGGGCCCAATGATTTCTATGTACGCCCCTGGCCCCTTGGGCTCCTTACCAGGGTCATTGACATATCTATAAAATCATTTTTAAAACACAATAAAAGGACACAGCTTTATGGGACAGGTATATTGCGGACATGATAGCGGCGATCTAGCAGTGCATGTCCGCAGCTCTATAAGCTAAAGCGAGGTGACAGAATCCCTTTGAACGTATTTCCTGTTTACATTCCTTCTTGCTAAAAGACCAATCATGTGAGCCCACTCCTCCCACTAATATGGAGGGTATATAATGTGAAGCCCCCCACCTAATAAATTAGAGTTATGCTTTGACCTTATATAGAGTGACAGTGTTATCTATCTCACCATGCATGCACATATCTCTCTATCTATCTATCTAATTTGGAGCAGTGTATCAACCTACCTGATGTCATGACCCGTGGTTAGGTCGTGACTGTGTCTTCACATGCGGTTGCCTTTGGCAACTTGGTTTGCATGTGAGGCACTTTTCCTTTGATGTGGTGTTTCCCCATTTTGGTATGCACGGAGTTAAGGTGTGTCTGGTAGGTGTGGTGGGTGTGACCTCAGGCCTCCTTATATGTTGGTGTGGTGGAGCCTAAAGGTCAGTTTGATTTTGGTTGTCAGCTTGGTGTGGAGCTCTGCTCCTGGGCTGTTTGTGATTATGTCTGTGTGAGTCACCTTTATTTATTATTCTGTTTCCTTTGCTGTGTCTGTTGTCCCCTCCGGTGTGTTTCTGTCATTCCTCCCCCCACCTGGTGTATGTAGTTATGGCGTGGGTTTTGCTTGGAGGTTTGATTGTGGTGTGTTATGGCTCCGGAAGCGGCGTGCTTTCCTGGAGGGGTTAAGCGAAGGTAAGACTGTGGGTTTCCCAGCCTGGAGCCTCCGTCCATCTCGGCTGCGGCAGGTAAGTGTAGATAGCATTGTTATGTTGCTGTGTGACTTACCCGCCGTACTGCTTCATCCATAGCCTTGCATCCTGTCAGCTACTGGGCCTCTGGAGACGCCTGTCTCTGCCCTGTCATCAGGCCTAGGGCGTAGCAGGGATAGCAGGGTCCTAGGTTGGTGAGCATGAGCCCCCTTACCTTCTGAGGCGGCTCATGCTCTAGGAGTCTAGGGAGAGCTCAAGGTTACATTAGGAGGTGACCTGCGCCCTGTACCTTGCTGTCTGGCGTTGCAGCCACAACTATTGCACGGTGGGGGGTTTTCCCCACTCCCCGCCGTGACACCTGACCATTGATCAGAGAGGAAGGGGTGCGGAAGTAGTTGGGGCGCCTTTGAGGGCACGCAAGTAAGAACCCCACAGTAATTGATGAGATTTTGATACACTGTGTTTTATGTGTTGTTCTGACGTCGTTATGACCTTGAGCACCTGTGTATAAACTACCAAGTTACAAAATAAGGAAGCCTACCTCATTTGCCTACATCGCGGTACAGCCAGAGGCATCTGCCCGGATAGTATAAGGGGGGGAGGCGGTCAGAACTGGTCCACACCTAGGAACAGTGCCCTTGAATCTGCCTCCTGAGACTGAAAGCTGCTTCCTCAGCCTATAAACCAAGATTAGCGTGAATGACTCTGCCTGTGAAAAGTGGAAGAGAAAATACCCCCTGGTAGTAAAAACCCCCAAACCAGGTGAAGGCATAACTATATACCCCTGTAACAACACCTGTTACTTCAACCCTGGCAGTCAGAGATTCTTGGGCAACTTCACAGTGGGGTACTGCTCATCCTACAGCAACCTGTCCACTGAAACACAGAATCAGAGGGTATCTTTGGTATACATCTATTGGATCTGTGGAGACGGAAAAATAAGAACTAGGTTAGAAGACAATTGGTCCGGTGAATGCGCCCTAGCAAAAGCCATAATGCCCCTTCACGTACTAGAAGATGACCCCACAGTTCAATGGTATACTCAAAAAAACTATTTAGGGAGGTCAAAAAGGGAGGCCTCCCCACAGGGGAGCTTTGGCCCACATGTGTATATAGACGCAAGGGGGGTCCCCAACGAGTTTAAGGCCAGAGATCAGGTGGCAGCTGGATTTGAATCCCTACTCCCAATGGTGACAATCAACAAGAATGTCGACTGGATAAACTACATATATTATAATCAGCAAAGATTTGTAAACTACACCCGTGATGCCCTAATTGGAATTGCAGAACAGTTAGAGGCTACTTTTGCTGTGGCCTTTCAGAACAGGATGGCCCTAGATATGATCCTAGCTGAGACTGGGGGAGTTTGTAAAATGATTGGGGAAACTTGCTGCACCTACATCCCAGATAACACTGGCCCCAAAGGGAAGGTAACTGAAGCAATAAACGAGCTTACTAACCTCTCAGAGGAATTAAAATGTAACTCAGGGATAACAGACCCATGGGATGAGTACTTTGGACGGTTTAAAAATTGGAAATCCTTCCTCATCCAGATAGGTATGGTGATAGTCTTGATGCTAGTATTAATGTCAGTAGTGTTATGTTGCATTGTACCCTGCATCCGAAAAATATGTGAAAAAATTGTGATTTCAACTACTGAACAGCACATCATGCTGCTGTATGGTGAAGAAGAAATGGAAACCAAAGAATTCAACAGAAGTTCCCCCACCAATTACGATGTCGTACCGAGATAGGGAAAGATGAATCCCAGGGTACTATCATAAGTCCGATTAACCGGGAGTCTACCCAAAAGGGGTAGGTTGTTGCCACTGTGGGTGAAGAGTATTACGAATGATATTCTAAGGGGTTCACTAGACAGGGAAAGTTCTACAATCAAGAAACCAAGGGGGGACTGTTATGGAATATAATGAACACTTGCTTGTCACGTACAAAATGGTGTCTAATTTGGAGCAGTGTATCAACCTACCTGACCATTGATCAGAACCAGAACAGGATGACAAAACACAGGTGCCAACTGCTGCGGCTGAGGATTATGAGATACTAGACCCCCACATGGATTCAAGGTCATGCGAGTGACCTGTCTAGTTCGGTGGAAGAGGCATTGGTCGCACAGAGGCACCAGCACAGGAAAAGAGGGAGCAGGGTACAAAAGCGTCTGTTACATTCTTGGGTGATATTTTACCATTTTTGCCGTGAATAAACCCCTGCTCTGCATAGGTGACAGGGACCTAATTTTAGTAAAATCGTCTGTTCAATTGGTGGGTGACATGAACACAGTTTTGCCGTGAATAAACCCCTGCTCTCCATAGTTGACAGGGACCAAAATTTAAAAAAATCTTCTGTTCCATTGGTGGGTGACATTAACCCATTTTTGCCGATGAAAAACCCCTGCTCTGCATATTTTATAGAGCAGGTTGTCACGGACGCGGCGATACCTAATATGTATACAATTTTTTTTATTTATGTAAGTTTTACACAATGATTTCATTTTTAAAACCAAAAAAATGTTTTAGTGTCTCCATAGTCTAAGAGCTATAGTTTTTTCAGTTTTTGGGCGATTATCTTAAGTAGTGTCTCATTTTTTGCGGGATGAGATGACGGTTTGATTGGCACTATTTTGGGGTGCATATGACTTTTTGATCGCTTGCTATTACACTTTTTGTGACGTAATATGACAAAAAATTGCTTTTTTTACACCGTATTTATTTTTATTTTTTTACGGTGGTCACCTGAGGGGTTAGGTCATGTGATATTTTTATAGAGCCGGTCGATACGGACGCGGAAATACCTAATATGTATACTTTTTTAAATTTATTTAAGTTTTACACAATGATTTCATTTTTGAAACAAAAAAATCATGTTTTAGTGTTTCCATAGTCTAAGGGTAGGGTATGATTTTTGCGGGATGAGATGACGGTTTAATTGTTACAATTTTGGCGTACATACGACTTTTTTGATCACTTTTATTACCTTTTTTGGGAAGTAAGGTGGGCAAAATTTCAATTTCATCATAGTTTTTTATTTTTATGGCGTTCACCGTTTCGGTAAAGTAACATGACCGTTTTATAGATCAGCTCGTTACGGACACGGCGATACCAAACATGTGTAGGGAATTTTATTTTTTTCATTTTTAATCAGTGATAAATGTGTTTTTTTATTTTTACTTTATTTTCACTTTTTTTCACTTTTTTTTTACCCAGACCCACTTGGTTCTTGAAGATCCAGTGGGTCTGATGTCTGTATAATACAGTACAGTACAATATATATTGTACTGTATTTTACACTTTGTCTGAACAGATCTATGCCTTTTAGCACAGATCTGTTCAGCACCATGGACAGCAGGATGCCTGAGACGGCGTCCTGTTGCCATGGGAACCTTCCCCGTCTGCTCAGTACTGGTCAGAACTGCGCAGACGGGGAAGGGTAAGGACGGGGATGTCGGGTGGCTGTTTGGGGGCTCTTTCCCTCTCCATCGGGGGGCTGCAAAGGCACTGCAGCCCCCCGATGGGAGAGGGAGGGAGCTCCCTCTTACTGTTAACTTTTTCTATGGAAAGGGTTAAATGGCTGACATCGCATCATCGATGTCAGCCGTTTATACCAGGGTGTCAGCAATGTGCTGGCACCCTGGTATACCCACTCTACACCAACGATTTATTCAAGGGGAGGCGGGCGGGGGATCGCGATCCGGCCTGCCGCACCGCCCGCCTACCGCAACCGCCCCCACCACCCACAACTCCCCCCCCTGCACCACCCGCCGGCAAAAAATCATGCAGGGGTGCGGGGGGGGGGGGTGTAAAATCCATATTTTAGGGACACTAAAGTTTCTGATCCCCAGAAACTGCAGAAAGCGCAGCAAACCGCAGGTCTGAATTGACCTGCAGTTTTCTGCGATCGCCGATACGGGGGGGGGGTCAAATGACCCCCCCTGCATTGTTACGGGATGCCGGCTGAATGATTTCAGCCGGCATCCCGTTGCGATTAACCCCCTGGGCGCCGGAATCCCGATTTAAAGTTAGGACGTACCGGTACGCCCTGAGTCCTTAAGGACTCGGGAAATAGGGTGTACCGGTACACCCTGAGTCCTTAAGGGGTTAAAAATATAAACATACTGTATTTATCCCATATGATGAATGGTGTAACAGAACAAAATATCAAGATCGAATAAAAAGTGATCTGGTCATACAAACTTCAAAATTAAATAAATAAAAACGACAGATTGCCCTGCAAAAATGAGCTATCACACAGCTCTGTAGATGGAAATATAAAAAAATATGGGGTCAGAATATGGTGATTCGAAGAAAAAAAAATTTCCCCCCCAAAGTTTGAATATTTGTTCAGTGTTTAAACACAAGAAAATCTATATAAATGTGGTATTGTAATAATACTGACCCGGAGAATTAAGGTAACGTGAGTTTTACTGCATAGGGAAAACTGTAAAAACAAAACCCATGAAACTATATTCAATTTGGAATGTTTTTCCAGCTTTTCACTACATCGTATGCTAAATTAAATTGTGACATTAGAAATTGCAACTTGCCCCACAAAAAAACAGGCCCTCATACGTATATATAAAAAATGTTATGGCACTGGGAAAGCAGGGACTTAAAACAAAAATGCAAAAATGGAAAATCATCATGTTCTCAAGGAGTTAAAGGAGAACATATAAAAAGATAAAGGCTTTGGGAAACATTTTATGGTCAGCAGAAAAAAACTGAAGTTTGCATTATTTAATGTATATAGATACACCTGTAAATTTTTCAAATAGAACGTATGCTTTTTTTAAAATAAAAAGATTATTTTAACAGTGGAAAATATAGCTTTGCTGTCTGTAGAAAGCCTGTGCTTTACAACATGGTGGACACAGATTCTAGTTGGTCATATAACATTCAAACAAAGAGTCTTTTTGCTTATTTTGTTTTGTAGAATGAATTATATGCCAAGTTATACCTATTTTATCTATAGATTTGGTTGCCTTTAACTTCTCCACAACAATTCAGTTACTCTACAAAATCCTCTGTTTGTTTTTTACCATTTAGATTTGTCAGATTACTTTTATATTGTGTGTGCAAGAAAGTGTGAAATAGAAAACTATCAAAATTCCCTGAAATTGAAAACCCATGCAACTAACTCAGTTTTTGCAGCACCTTTCTGAACTTTCTGTAATTAGAAACCTTCTGTTTAGCGCATAATTTTATATTGTCGACTCGCTATGTGTAAGACTCAATATACTGTAGGTGTTCTCCCATTTTTTCCTAACTTTTTTATAAAATACTTTAATGTTCCAAACATATTCAAATTCTTGTAGCTCATGATCTTCCAAGATGGGTATTTTGATTATAATTTATTCACCACATATGTGATTAAGACATTCTCAAATGTTTGCTTTCCATCTGTTTAATATATCTTTTTTGGAAGAGGAAGAACACTGAATCCTAATTCATGTTATTGAATTCAGCTTTAATGCACATCAGAAAATATACCTGCATTTAAGGATTAAGGATTTATTGAAACAAAATATTCCTTGCAAAGGTTTGTGCATGGCTAAGAACTAATAACTTGGTTAAAAATACAGAATAAAGTTATTTTACCAAAATGATATTCCCTGGTGGCTGGACTGGTCTAGAAATGTGTTGTGATAGATAAATCAGTTGCTACAATTAAGATGTCACGAGGGGGTAGGGAAGCGTGCACCCTGACTGCCACCCACGCCTCTCTCCCTGCCTACTTGCGCGATCTGTCATAACAGTGCACAACTGGCCGACAGTCCCTAAACTGGGTAAGTGCAGGGAAGGGAAGGGACAGAGACAAGCAACAGAACACATGGAACACAAAAGCAAGGTGAAGCAAGCTGAGGTCAATACCAGGAGAGGACGTCAGTACACAAGCAATAACCAATAGGAGAGTAAACAACAAGCCAAGGTCAAATAGCCAGGTGGTCAAATAAAAAAACAGGCGATAAACAGAAGCGAAGTCAGGAACGAAGAGGTAATAGAGTCACGTGACGTGGCCAGCATCACGTGATCGATCCCTCCAGGTCTATTGTATTCATCAAACTCGGCGCTCAGTCTCCCTGCCTCCTGTCTCCTGGGGAACGGAGGACGCCGGGCACGCTGAGGAAGTGTGCACGGCCGGGTCATCCTTGCCCCACCGTTGTCATGGGAATGAGGACGCAGCTCGCGTCCTTGCTCCTCATCCCGGGAAGGGTGCAAGAGATGCTGCAAAGAAGGCGCGCGTCGCCGGGCCCTAGTAACATAAGATTTTTTTGTGGAGAGGATTATGAAGGGTGGCTTTATTTTGCCTGGTGATACTTTTTTTGCCAGGTGATATATTCTACCTCCGCTATCTTACATGGAACCAGTATATTTTGCAGTGTTACTCAAATTACCACTCATTCAACCCAGGGTTCATCCTTCGGTACCCTATTTTTTTTAAATTCAGTGTAACATGAACACTGATCATTGCCTATACACACACACTAGTGTTAGTTGAGTTAATAAATATCAGTATAGATTGGTGTGAAGAAAGATGGATCACTTGGGAGAAGCTGATGTGAACACTGGGTGGATGTATACAAATTTTATATCTGATTTCTCTGCACAGAGATAATAAAAACAGTGATGTCACATCGAAGAGATAATGATTACAGTGTAGTAACAGCACAGGAATAATTCTGATGTCACAATGTAAGGATCATGCACACAGTGATATCACTGCACTGTATTGTCACGCCCATGTGCATGGTCGTGACTCCTGTTCCGCATGCAGTAGCCTGCGGTTGGGTTTTATTGTCAACCACATGGTGAGGGCTGCTTGTATGTTGCCTCACGTGTGGTTGCCGCTGGCAACATGATTGTACTTGGCAGTATAGCAGCCTGAGCTGTTGCTAGGCAGCTTGCTGTCAAGTGCATGCGGTTACACCTGGCAACCTCTCTTTGATGTGTGCACTTTCCCGGTTTGTTGTGCAGAAGGTTTTGTATGTGTGCATTGTGGCACTTTTTGTCACTTGCGGTTGCCCCTGGCAATGTGTGGTGATGTGTACATGTGGTGGCAGTGTCTCGGCCTTCTGGCTGTTTCCCAGGACATGGTTGCCACGCATGTCGTTGCCGGCGGTAACAGCAGCAGTTTGATAGTTGTTTGTACACTTCCCCTTTAAGTGGCAGTCTTCCCTTGCCTGGTGTAGGAAGGGTTAACTCCCTTCTTTGTGTGTGAACACTGGATGTGTCTGTGTGTGGGTGTGGCCACTTAGCTCCTGCTGGATGCCAGACTCTGAGGGGTACTTCAGCCATGGTTAGCTGGAGTCATCCTCCTGGTTATATACCATCTGCCAGTGAGGGCCACCCTTGTGGTCATAAGTTATGTTAGACATTATTGTTCTTGTATTGTTATGTCTAGTGGTGTCTTTATGGCAGCTTATGGTCCTGGGTTCCTGTGTGATGTGGGCTGTGTCTGTTTGTGTTCTTGTGGACAGCAGCTCTCGTGCATGGGTTCCAGGCTGTGTGTCTGTGGCAGGTATGTGTAATACTAGTTTACTTACCTGTCATTGCCATATTGTAACAGGGTGCTGAAGGCACACTCGGTCTCCCATCAACCGCAGACCTGCTGCTTAGCTTCGGGAGCGAGGATCTGTGTTTGACCTCGTTCCCAGGGCGGCTTTGCTAGCTGGGAGGCTCCCTGCTCCTAGGTCTGCCTTGAGCGCCGAGCTGATCACTCGGTGCTCAACTGGTCGGTCTGTCGGTCATGTGACGCTGGCCACGTCACATGACCCTCACTCCCCACTATAAATACAGGCAGCCTGCTGGCCACATGTTGCCTGTTAATTTAGGTTCCGGCAGTTGTTGGATACCTGTGTTCTTACCTGATTCTGTTCCCTGACGATCCTTTGCCTGTTCCTCCTGTACTGCGCATCCTTCCTGGTATATTGACCCCGGCTTCCACCTGACTATTCTTTGCGGACTCCTTTGGTACTTCTCGACTCTCCTGGTATTTATGACCCCGGCTTCTCCTGACCTTTCTTTGCTTATCCCTCTATACTGCGTTGTCCTCTTGGCTTTGACCCGGTCCGTTCACTATCCGTTATTTGTCTTGTCTGTCCTTCCCGCACGTATACTAAGTTACGGACTGCCGTCCAGTTGTCCCCTGTCATCAGGACTCGTGAGGCAAGTAGGCAGGGCCAGGGGGGAGGGTGGAGCGCAGTGATCACTATCCTCCCCCCTGTGTGTGTGTGTGTACATGACCGTTACAGATTAACAGGCCCAATAACCACTGTATAATAAATCCTCTGGTGACCCTGACTGACCATGTCTCTAATCTGACACAGATGGTGCAGGAACTAGGGGAAAAACTCTGTTCTTTTGAGTTAGGGCAAGGTTCTTCCACTCCTCAGGCCTCCAGTCCGCATTTTGAGCCCAAGATTAAGCTCCCAGAACCCTTTTCTGGAGACCGGAAGAAGTTTCTCTCTTTTAAGGAGAGTTGCAGACTTTACTTCCGTTTGCGCCCTGTGTCCTCTGGCCCCGAGAGTCAACGCGTGGGCATTATCATTTCCCGACTACAGGGTGATCCTCAGGACTGGGCGTTCTCTTTACCTGCTGGCGCCAGTTGTTTAACTTCTGTGGAGGGATTCTTTCAGGCCCTGGGTACCCTCTATGATGAACCAGACAGGGCTCTAGTAGCCGAGACGGCTCTAAAGGCACTGGTTCAGGGTAATCTACCTGCAGAGGATTATTGAACCCAATTCAGAAGGTGGTGTGTCCCCTCAGGATGGAACGAACCAGCCCTGAAGAGTCAGTTCAGGTCAGGTCTGTCTGATAATTTAAAGGATCTTCTGGTCAGTTATCAACTTCCAGAGACCTTACAGGAGATGATGACCCTTGTTGTCCGACTTGACCGACGGGTTAGAGAGAGACGACAGGAACAACAGTTCTCTTCCCAGATGGTGGTCCAGCCAGAGGCCTATCCCAGAGACAATGCTGAGGTCTCCACCAAGGAACCCATGCAGGTTGGCATGACCCAAGGGAATCTTCGCGCGGGACGTGGAGAATGCTTTTACTGTGGAGATCATGACCATTGGATCAACCAGTGTCCTAAGAAGGTCCTTTCTGTCAAGTCTCCTAAGGTAAGGCAACCTAAAGACCAGGTACACCCTGATTTTTCTAAATGTAAGCTCTTGGTTTCCCATTACGATTTCTCTGGGGGTAGATAAATGGCCGGGTAAGGCCTTTATTGATTCTGGCTCAGCGGCCAGCTTTATTTACTCTGAGTACGCTGTAAGATTGGGTATTCCAATGTTTGCTTTACCAACTCCTATCCATGTCATGGCTATTGGTGCTACTCCTCTTATTGGTGGTACGGTGAGCTCATGTACCTCAGAGATTTCTCTAACCGTGGGTGTGTGCCACTCAGAGAGATGTTCCCTTTTAGTCCTGGAGAACCTACCGGCTGAGGTGGTACTAGGGTTGCCTTGGCTCCGACTACATAACCCCACTATAGATTGGTCCAAGGGGGAGTTGGTGAGATGGGGGCCTAAGTGTGACTCGTGCTTGTCCGTGGTACAGGCTGGGGTCTCAGTAAAGTCTGATACTTTACCCACTGTTAGGGAATATTCTGATGTATTCTCATCACCAACCCCGGAGGTTCTACCCCCCCATAGACCTTATGATTGTACTATAGAGCTAGTAGAGGGGGCCAAGTTTCCTAAGGGGCAAATTTCTAATCTTTCTAAGCCCGAACGCAAGGCCATGGAAGATTATATTAAGGAGAGCCTTGGTAAAGGGCATATTAGACCTTCTGTCTCTCCTATGGGGGGCGGGGTTTTTCTTCATTAAAAAAAAAGATGGTGGTCTTAGGCCATGTATCGATTACCGGAGATTAAATAAAATCACTGTCCAGAATAGATACTCCCTCCCATTGATTCCGGATTTATTTAACCAGGTTCTGGGGGCGACCTGGTTTTCCAAGATTGACCTGAAAGGGGCATACAATCTAATCCGAATCAAGGAGGGAGACGAATGGAAGACGGCATTCAATACTCTGGCAGGACACTTTGAATATCAGGTGATGCCTTTTAGACTCAGCAATGCCCCAGCTGTGTTCCAAAACTTCATGAATGACATTCTTAGGGAGTTCTTAGGTAAATTTGTTATTGTCTATCTTGACGACATTTTGATATTCTCTCCTGACTTCAAATCCCATGTGTCTCATGTTAAACAAGTATTAGAGGTGTTGAGGGAGAATCAGCTATCCGCTAAGCAAGAGAAATGTGTCTTTGGTGTACAGGAGATTCTGTTTCTAGAGCATGTTCTGACTCCTCACGCCTTCAAGATGGATCTTGATAAGGTACTAGAAAATAAGGAATGGGTAAGACCATCATCCTTAAAGGCCTTACAACGGTTCTTAGGTTTCGCCAATTACTATCGTAAATTTATTATGAATTTTTCCGTAATTGCTAAACCGTTGACCGACCTTACTAAGAAAGGGGCGGATTTGGAGAATTGGTCTACTGAGGCCATTTCTTCATTTGAAAAATTAAAAAAGGCATTCAGTAGCGCTCCCATTCTGATCCAGCCTGATCAGGAGAGACCTTTTATTGTGGAGGTGGATGCGTCCGAGGACGGCGCAGGAGCAGTCCTTTCACAAGGTCCTGCTAGCCTCACTAACCTGAGACCATGTGCCTTCTTCTCCAGGAAATTCTCTCCCACGGAGAGAAACTATGACATAGGGAATAGGGAGCTGCTGGCCATTAAATGGGCATTTGAGGAGTGGAGGCATTTTCTGGAGGGGGCAAGGCATTGTGTAACTGTTGTCACTGAACATAAAAACCTTATGCTTCTCGAGTCTGCTAAGAGGTTGAATTCCCGTCAAGCCAGAGGGGCTCTGTTTTTTACTTGTTTTGATTTTTCCATTACGTTCAGGCCGGGAAGTAAAAATGTGAAGGCGGACGCATTATCTCGGCGCTTCCATGCTTTTCAACCTACTGAGGTACCACCTGAATCCATCCTACCAGCAAAAATCTTCATAGCAGCTCTAACCCAGGATAGCTCGGCTCGCATTAGGTCTGAAGAACATCTGGCACCGGTATCCACCCCAACAGATAAGTTGTTTGTTCCCGTACAATTTCGTCTCCAGCTGTTGAGTGAGTGTCACGATTCTGCCTTTTGTGGACATCCGGGTGTTGAGGGCACTAAGGATCTGGTTTCTAGATCTTATTGGTGGCCCACTCTAACTAGGGATGTCAAGTCCTACGTGTCAGCCTGTGAGGTTTGTGCCAGGTCCAAGACACCTAGGACTCGCCCTGCTGGTAACCCACGACCCCTACCCATTCCCAGTAGACCCTTGTCCCATATCTTGATGGACTTTATAACTGACCTACCGCCGGTGGTGGGCAAGACTGTAGTTTGGGTAGTGGTCGATAGGTTTAGCAAGATGGTCCATTTCATTCCCCTGTCTAAACTCCCGAATGCCAAAACCCTGGCGTCTATTTTTGTGAAAGAAATTGTTCAATTGCATGGTATCCCGGAAAATATTGTTTCTGACAGGGGTGTGCAGTTTGTGTCCAAATTCTGGAGGGCCTTCTCTTAAAAATGTCAAATTTCATTGTCTTTTTCCTCTGCCTACCACCCTGAGAGTAATGGGCAGACTGAACGCCTTAATCAGTCTGTGGAACAATTCTTGAGGTTGTATGTTGCTGATGACCAGCAATTATGGGTAAAATGTATTCCATTGGCTGAATTTGCTTTGAATAACCGTGTCAATTCTTCTGCTTGGGTTTCGCCTTTCTTTTGTAACCATGGTTTCCATCCCCGTTTTCATTCTGGGTCATCCGTCTCCTCCTCTAACCCTGAGGCGGATAGGCTCTCCTCTGAACTGTGCACAGTTTGGGCCCGGGTTCAATCGAACTTAGAAAAGGCTCAAAGTTCTCAGAAACTCAAGGCCGATAGGAGACGTTCAAGGGGGGTGAATTTTCAGGTTGGGGATAAGGTATGGTTGTCCTCCAAGAATCTCTCTCTTAAGGTAGATTCTAAAAAGTTTGCTCCTCATTTTATTGGACCATATAAGATCACGGAGGTGATTAACCCGGTATCATTTAGGTTGGAGCTGCCCGAGTCATTCCACATTCATAATGTGTTCCATAAATCTCTACTTAAAAAATATTTTGAACCGGTAGTACCATCGAAAGCCTCGCCTCTGCCGGTTCTTGTTAATGATGCTGTCGAGTATGTGGTGTCTAAAATAGTGGATGTCAGGAAGGTGCGTAATTCCTTGGAGTAACTGATTCACTGGAAGGGGTATGGACCTGAAGAGAGATCTTGGGTACGTGCCAGGGAGGTTCATGCTCCTAGACTTGTTCGAAAATTTCATTTAGAACACCCTGAAAGGCCATCGCCTGAAGTCTTGGGTCCGGTGGCCCCTTGTAAAAGGGGGGGTACTGTAACAGGGTGCCGAAGGCACACTCGGTCTCCCATCAGCCGCAAACCTGCTGCTTAGCTTCGGGAGCGAGGATCTGTGTTTGACCTCATTCCCAGGGCGGCTTTGCTAGCTGGGAGGCTCCCTGCTCCTAGGTCTGCCTTGAGCGCCGAGCTGATCACTCGGTGCTCGACTGGTCGGTCTGTCGGTCATGTGACGCTGGCCACATCACATGACCCTCACTCCCCACTATAAATACAGGCAGCCTGCTGGCCACAGGTTGCCTGTTAATTTAGGTTCCTGGCAGTTGTTGGATACCTGTGTACTTACCTGATCCTGTTCCCTGATGATCCTTTGCCTGTTCCTCCTGTACTGCTCATCCTTCCTCGTATATTGACCTCGGCTTCCACCTAACTATTCTTTGCGGACTCCTTTGGTTCTTCTCGACTCTCCTGGTATTTATGACCCCGGCTTCTCCTGACCTTTCTTTGCTTATCCCTCTGTACTGCGTTGTCCTCTTGGTTTTGACCCGGTCCGTTCACTATCCGTTATTTGTCTTGTCTGTCCTTCCCGCACGTATACTAAGTTAGGGACTGCCGTCCAGTTGTCCCCTGTCATCAGGACTTGTGAGGCAAGTAGGCAGGGCCAGGGGAAAGGGTGGAGCGCTGTGGTCACTATCCTCCCCCCTGTGTGTGTGTGTACGTGACCGTTACACATATGCTGTACATGTGCCCCTTTCCTTGCAGCCTGGCCACTGAGACTCCTGTTCGTCCGTGATGTGGAGGAACAGGTCGTCTTACTCTTCTCCTATTCCAGGGCCACCCTGAGAGCTAGTAGGGATCTTGGGTTCCTGAGTATGAGCCCTCCTACCATCAGGGTCGGCTCATACGGCTAGGAGACAGGGTCAGAATTAGGGATGTGATAGGAGGTGACCTGCTCCCTGATTCCTGTCCTGGCCTAGCAGCTATCTTTCATATTGACATCCCACGGATTAGAGTTACCCCCACTCTGATCCGTGACAGTATGACCACAAGGGCTCCTCACGTGGTGACCTTCGGAAGAAGGTGCAGCATGCATCGCCATCTGTTTGTGGGGTGCATGCGCGTTCTCCGGAGGGAGAGCGTTTTTGGGTTCCCTGTTAACGGCGCGGTTGGTGGCTTATTCCCTGCCACCTTGCCTTCCGTGTCCGTGTTGGTGATCCCTTGTCCCTCTCTATGTTCCTATCTCCGATCGTCTGCTGGCAGCATTCCGTTAGTGTTCCGGCTTTGTGCTGGTTAGGAGTGTCTGTTGGCAGTGACTGGAGTGGGAACGTGTGTAGAGAGTAGACGCAGTGTCAGTGTGGTCTCCCCGGGCTGTTTCTTTGCTGGTCTTTGTGGCGGAACCCGCCTCGCCACTGGGCATTGGAGAGGCCTGGCTACCCGCCTCCTACCTACTGACTATGGCCCCTGGTGAATTTGTACGTGGAATGCAATTTGGGCATGTGGTATTTTGTATTGCTGTGTGTTGTGGACTGTATATATCTTTCCCTGGCTGTAATGTTTGCATGTTACAGACATTTGGTGTTCTGTGCCTCTTCTCCTCCCCCTTTTTCCTGTCCCATTGTTTCTCCAGCAATGTGTTGTCGCAGGGAGACCAGTTTAAACCAGTTGCTCTGTCCCTCCTCAATCTCCCATCAGCCCTTGCTATTGTCTGGCCCCCACCCTTCCTTGTACCAGAGTCCTCTAGGTGCCCTATTGTATGTAAATGAGGCTGTTGGGTTTAAAGTAGTGTGCTGTGTCTAAATAAAGTGAGTTCCTGTTTTAACCCTCAAGGTGAAGTGTTGTCTCATGCTTGGGGGAGGATTTATTGCATGCTGTCCCAGTTTGACTGCTAGGAGTGTAAACCTATTCGTATGGTTTCCTATTCCACTGCCTACAGCATTCATATGCTTGAAGAGGATTTATAAGCGGCTTCAGTTCGGTGATTGTGGTGTCTGCCAGAGTGCTTGGAAACCTCAGGAAAACGCTAGGCGCATCAGTCAACGGAGGTACTCAGTCGGGGTGCCAGGCGATCCGTTACAGTCTTTGGTTCCTGTGTGTTGCTCCAGAGCCTGGCAGTCGGATCCCTGGTCTGGCAGCAGTCCTGGGGAGACTCGCATGTACTGGCGCTGATTCCCCCATTTTTCCCTTCTCCCATCCCTTTTTGAGTTCCTCATTAGTTTCCCCTTTTTTTTTTGGTGGGGGGGCTTTGAGGGGTGGGAGTGTCATGCCCATGTGCATGGTCGTGACTCCTGTTCCGCATGCAGTAGCCTGCGGTTTGGTTTTATTGTCAACCACATGGTGAGGGCTGCTTGTATGCTGCCTCACATGTGGTTGCCCCTGGCAACATGATTGTACTTGGCAGTATAGCAGCCTGAGCTGTTGCTAGGCAGCGTGCTGTCAAGTGCATGCGGTTACACCTGGCAACCTCTCTTTGATGTGTGCACTTTCCCGGTTTGTTGTGCACAAGGTTTTGTATGTGTGCATTGTGACACTTTTTGTCACTTGCGGTTGCCCGTGGCAACGTGTGGTGTTGTGTACATGTGGTGGCAGTGTCTCAGCCTTCTGGCTGTTTCCCAGGACATGGTTGCCACGCATGTCGTTGCCGGCGGTAACAGCTGCAGTTTGATAGTTGTTTGTACACTTCCCCTTTAAGTGGCAGTCTTCCCTTGCCTGGTGTTGGAAGGGTTAACTTCCTTCTTTGTGTGTGAACACTGAGTGTGTCTGTGTGTGGGTGTGGCCACTTGGGGCTATTTAGCTCCTGCTGGATGCCAGACTCTGAGCGGTACTTCAGCCATGGTTAGCTGGAGTCATCCTCCTGGTTATATACCATCTGCCAGTGAGGGCCACCCTTGTGGTCATAAGTTATGACATTATTGTTCTTGTATTGTTATATGTCTAGTGGTGTCTTTATCTTTATTGCAGCTTATGGTCCTGGGTTCCTGTGTGATGTGTGGTGTGGGCTGTGTCCGTTTGTGTTCTTGTGGACAGTACCTCTCGTGCATGGGTTCCAGGCTGTGTGTCTGTGGCAGGTACGTGTAATACTAGTTTACTTACCTGCCATTGCCATATGCTGTACATGTGCCCCTTTCCTTTCAGCCTGGCCACTGAAACTCCTGTTCGTCCGTGATGTGGAGGAACATGTCGTCTTACTCTGCTCCTAGTCCAGGGCCACCCTGAGGGCTAGTAGGGATCTTAGGTTCCTGAGTATGAGCCCTCCTACCATCAGGGTCGGCTCATACGGCTAGGAGACAGGGTCAGAATTAGGGATGTGATAGGAGGTGACCTGCTCCCTGATTCCTGTCCTGGCCTAGCAGCTATCTTTCATATTGACATCCCACGGATTAGAGTTGCCTCCACTCTGATCCGTGACATGTATATGGATAATAAACACTGAAATTGCCAACCCCAGATAGAGTATTTGTAATTGTTTATTATAAATTGTTAACTTACCATTTCATTCCTCTCCTTTTGGTAGGAGTGGGTTGGTCCTACTAGAGAGTTTCAGGGAGAGTTAGCTGAGCAAGACTGGAGTGAGGGAGCATGTCCATCTGCTCCCGCTCCAAGGGCTTAGGAACTAAAGATACAGCTAATCTGTGATGACCACTGCTCCAGGGAGACTGCAGGTGATTCACTCACTCTCCACAGCGCCGTTGGCACCCCGTCTCTGTGCAGGAGCAAGGACGCGTGCAGCGTCCTCATCTCCTAGGTGATAGGGGGCGGGACGGACCCGGCCACGCACGTCTCCTCAGCGCGGCCTGCGGCCTCGGTTCCCCCGGCAACCAGAATAAGTCTGAGCACCGAGCTGGGCATGTCACATGACCCCTGCTAGTTGGTATTTAACAGGCAGCCTGCTGGCCACAGGTTGCCTGTTATTTTGGTTCCACCTGCAATTGTGTCTGACCTGGCGTACTTACCTCCTGCTGATATCTGACGACCCTCTGCCTGCTACTTGTGTACTTTTGCTGGTCTCCTGGTATTCTGACCCCGGCTTCCTCCTGACGATCCTCTGCTGACTCCTTTGGTACTTCGCGACTCTCCTGGTATTTCAGACCCCGGCTTCTCCTGACTATTCTTTGCTTGAACCATGGCAGCGTATTGCAGTTAGGGAAGGGAAATCGGCAGAGAGAAGGACTACTGTAGAGTGTACCTTGTACAGATGACAGCTGGGTGTACTGTAACTCCTTCTTTGCACTCAGTTAAGAAATACGTTTGTTCTTCTGCATCTGCTTGATTGTTTCACATCCTCTTTTCATTGCACCAAACTCCACGGAGCGACAGTCTGAGGGAGTACACTGATACAATAAACACCGGTGTTCCCTTATGCTACAGAGTGACTATTGGGTGCTCAGACCTTAGAGACTAGCTGTGGCCATAGTTATGTCCCAAATTCTAGCTTTTTCCTCTTGGCTCAATATTTCACATGTGATAACAGTAGATTCCTACTGTCTGGGGACATGAAGTGACAATTTTGTAGGCCACAGAGTTGTTTTTTGTCATCCACTTAGGAAGTTAACATGCCGATAAGAATCTTATAAAGGGAAATATACAGCGCTGCTGGCTTAGGGGCCCACTGGCTTAGGGGCCCAGTCACAACTGTGACCACTCCAACCACTGCGACCCCTATAGCTACGCCAGTGGCTATCATATTCAGCATATCAGTGACAACTTTATGTTAAATGTTGATATAGAACTCTATTTCTAATACTGAATGAATCATTAATGATAGAGTTTATTGAGCTGAACTGTCGATTAGCAAATATATATATATATAAAAAAAAATAATATATATATATATATATATATATATATATATACACAGTATCTCACAAAAGTGAGTACACCCCTCACACTTTGTATATATTTATTATCTTTTCATGGGACAACACTGAAGATATGAGACTTTGATACGATGTAAAGTAGTCAGTGTAAAGGTTGTATAACAGCGTACATTTGGTGTGCCTTCAAAATAACTCAACACACAGCCATTAATGTCTAAACCGCGGGAAACAAAAGTGAGTAGATACCCAAGTGAAAATGGCCAAATTGTTCCCAATTAGCCATTACCTAGGAGTTATACATAAGCAAGTATATCATTTCTATGGGTCAGTCCTGTGGAATGAAGTCTGTCATTAATGTCTGCAGTCAGCTTAGGTTTGTAAAAACCAGTTTTGGCAAGCAAATTTGACTAGTCTCTATGAAGAATGATTTTCAAGATGGTTTCATATGTAAATGTTAAATATCTATATTTTCAATATCATACCTTATGAAGAGTTCATGCATATAATGAGAATGCATGGATTTGGGGTAACTGTATAACGTATTTAATCACAAAATTGCATATAATATCAATTTTTTAAACTAAACATTTTCTACAAATTGGCGCTTTTACATCCAGCTTTCACAGTGGTCACCTGAGCACACACAATGGGCTAACACTTACTGTTTTCTGTAGCTCACTTCTCAGCTTTGCTGTATAGACTTGAAAAACTAGAGCAGAATTAGCTAATTATCATTGGGCGCGCACTGCCAACTGTAATGTCTGTAAAGGCAATGCAAGGAGGTAATGTATATCTGAAATATAAAAAAAATATATATATAACTAGTGACAGCATTTACAACCATGGAAAATATGTAGATTGGGTTACTGCTACTAGTGGGATGCCTAAGAAGTTTTCTGTTGTACCCTATTCTTTTAATTATATTTATTAATTACCCTGTAATAGGCTGACAGAGTAAAATGGAGGATAGTATTATTTCAAGGAGTTTTCCAGTATTTTGATATTGATGGCTTATCTGACATTCCGCACCCTTGCTGATCACCTGTTCTAGGGTAGTTTCAGCACCTGAAGTAGTTGCTGGAACTACACAACACTGTCCATTGTTCAGAGCATGGAGCTGGTTACGGCAGCGCTGCTTCCTTTCAAGTAAATGGGAACTGAGCTGCAGTAACCCAACACGGCCACTACACCGAGAAGAGCGCTGTCACATCCATTTCAATGTTGAAACAGTAGTAGGGCGGTGCAGCGGGGATCCGGCACCATCAGAACATGCAGAGTTGGGGAAGGTATGTATAAGTTCTGTCTTGGTTTTTTTGCCTTTTTTTTGTGCAAGTTCAGCTACTCGGACAGCTTTTTTTTTCCCTTGCCCTGAAATACTCCTTTAAATCTTAGCACAAAAATCATCTGATGAGTCAAAATTTCACCAAATAAGGAAAAAACATATAAGGTCTAATATACAGGTGGGAATCAGATTTCTGGAGCAGTTTACTTAATGTTTAAGTAGTTTTATTAATGTATTTTATTTCCCAGGTCAAAAAGAGGAAAATTTAAGGAGCAAAGAGGGACAGAGGGACATAGGTCCAAATTAGGCACTGTCTCTCCAAAAGAGGGACACTTGGAAGGTACAGTATGCTGTGGGTAATACAATCTACAATGTCTATACAATACTATTGTTTAATATCTAAGCTGATGCAGCTCTGTTTATTCTGAAATACATTGCTATTTTACAAGAAAAGATCACAGTGTGATTTAGGACATTGAATACCCCAACCAGGTCACATTTTCCTGCTGAGAAAAAGATAAAAAATGTAGGAACCTGCACGATTTATTAATTCTTGAAGCTGCTGATGTAGGTCATTGACAGATTCCTGATCACTGGGGTGAGACAACCTGGTTTGACAGCAAAAAATATCACTTGGCCCTGCAGCCTTGTCGGAGCTTGAGATGGTGCATTAAACTGAGGTGTGCTTGTAAAAGCGTGATACCACTCCTGATTTCATTAGCAACATAAGGTCATTAGAATGCAGACTGTTATTAGCTTCTCCTTGTCTTCCTCTCAATGATAGAGCTGTATCTTTTCCATTGCAGCTCTTGAAAGTGCAGACAGAGCAGGAAATCAGCACTCATAGACTGCATTGGACGTTGGAGGCAATTTGCATACACGTATTATCTAGAAATGTGTTTATCATAAATGTATTCTTTGGGAGAAATTCTCTATGCCACTTGCAGGCAGCTAAATATCTGTAATACAGAGAAAACAGCATAGATGATACTTGGTTATTTCATCGAAAACAACTGTAGAGATTGCAATTATATCTACACTAATCAACCTAATATTGTATAGGTTCTCCTTGTACCTCCATAACAGCTCTGACCCATCAGGACATGTACTTTACAACACATCTGAAGGCGTCCAGCATTAAACAGGTGGTCTGGGACTTTAATATTAGTGGCCTATCAAAAATCGGATCAGTTGTGGTCAGATTTCTGGCACCTGCACCGATCAGCAGTTTGAAGGGGCTGCAGCACATCGTCATTACCATGCAGGGCTCCATACATCCTGTAGTGGCTGTGAGTGGTACTACACACAGCTATTTATTTATTTGTAATCCCTTTTTTTAAAGGTTCCAGTGAATGAAAACTGAAACAGTATCAAGAACTGTACATCATCATACCAACAATCCAAGTTATATCAGTGTGTAAGATAAGCACATAGGCCTAGATAAAGATCAAAGTCAAAGCAGACGCAGTTGAACCTTCTTTTTTGAGAACAAAACAACTGTCAACAGTAAAGAGTAATAGGACTCTTGAGAAAAAGAGCGAGGTGCACAATATAGTTCTCCATAATATAAGACATGGATGTGCAGTAACCCAGCGAATCACTGCCAAAAGTTAATTGTTTTTCAAAAGTCATGTTGTGATTTAATGCTAAAAACAATTGTCTCTGTGTATCCTAAAGGGTTGTGCATGGATAACGAACAGCTAACACTGGCAGTGTTAGCCTAGTTCCCATGGTGTTGGGGTCGTCCCATCCCCTGGCTAGTGGGAGAGACTTAGGTGAGCAATTCTAGTGGCAAAACCAACATATGTGAGCTCCTGCCAAGTAAACTTAAAGATAAGTTGCCAGAGAACAACTTAACTGAGAGACTACCCCTGAAGACAAGAGAATAGATACTCACAGAAGGTTTAGGACTGTGATGGCTAACCTCTGGCACTCCAGCTGTGGTAAAACTACAACTCCCAAGATGCAAACTTGCTTGGCTGTTCTCAGATCTCCATAGAAATGAATGGAGCATACTGGGAATCGTAGTTTCACCATAGCTGGAGTTTCGGAGGTTAGCTATCACTGGTGTAGGATTATCAAGGCTGTGCTGGATTCAGACAGGAAGGTACTGTACATTTATGGCAGTAAGACTTTACTGCTGTGGAAAGGAAATATTGCCTTGGTGCCTACCACACTTTGAGATGGACTGGCCATCTGGATCTAAGATCTGCACCCTGCAACTTGGAACTGCAGAAAGAGTTAATGAAAATGGAATTACATGTCTTTGGTAAGATTGCAAAGTGAACTTAGAATAAGACAAGGGAGGATTACTACCATCATTGCTACTGCCTATACACAAATATTGGGAGAAGCCTACTCTGTAACATATTCCAGAACTGTGCCTATTGCTGCAATATAAACTACTCAGGGCTGGCCTTAGGTGTTCAGGTGCCCTGTGCGAGCTAATCTTGTGGCGACAACCCCCCCCCCCCCCCCCCCCGCCAGTTCACCTAAACATACACAAAGAGGAAAACAATTTTTGTAACAAACATTTATTTTTTTTACAGATAACTTAAGTGCAAGTGCAAACAGGTACAATCATACCCAGTGTCACCCATAGCCAGTCTCCTGCCCCCCTTAATCATACCCTGTCATCCTTGCCCAGTCCCCTGCCCCCCTTAATCATACCCTGTCACCTTTACCCAGTCCCCTTCCCTTCTTAATCATACCCAGTGTCACCCTTACCCAGTCCCCTGCCCCCCTTAAATTAAGGGTGACAGACACTGGGTATGATCAAGGGGGCAGGGGACTGGATAAGGGTGACACTGGGTATGATTAAGGGGCAGAGGACTGGCTTTGGTTGACACTGGATATGATTAAGGGGGCAGGGGACTGGGTAAAGGTGACAGGGTATGATTACGGGGGGCAGGGGACTGGCTATGGGTGACACTGGGTATGATTAAGGGGGGCAGGGTCTAATTGAAGGGGCAGGGGACTGGGTAAGGGTGGCACTGGGTATGATTAAGAAGAGCAGGGGACTGGGTAAAGGTGACAGGGTATGATTAAGGGGGCAGGGGACTGGCTCTGGGTGACACTGGGTAGGATTAAGGGGGGCAGGGGACTGGGCAAAGGGGACAGGGTATGATTAAGGGGGGAGGGAGACTGGCTATGGGTGACACTGGGTATGATGATGATGCACACATTTTCTTGAAGCAGGTTCATGTATGGCATGCTGCCTAGTATACACTGAAGAGCTTACAGCATTCGCTTAAAGGGGGTTTTCAGTATTTCAATATTGATGGCCTAGTCACAGGAAAGTTCCTTTAATCAGGTCTGAACTGGTAATTTACCCTACTGGACAGATTACCAGTGGACCAGTCTGTCAGGGGCCTCCATTACATAATTAGACCGGAATTGCACTAAATCAGCATTTAGTGCATCATCATCACAGGTCCTTAATTTTCTAAGAGAGTACAGGAACTGCACTGATAATCAGTTCAGTTTAAAGTTAGAACAGTGCAAGATCTGTGATAATGACCTATGGAAAGGAACTGCAAAGCGGCATCTACCGCCAACCCCAGCCTCACTAGTCGTGCCCTGCCCTGCAGGAATTTGAGGAGTTTGTAAAGGCCCAGAATGTGAATAGATGTGGTCTCTTTTGTACATCTGAGATCAACTCTATCAAAATTTCATTCTTGGATCTTGACATTATGAAAACTGAGGATGGCAAAAAAACGGCAACAAATAGTTTATTACATTGGGATAGCTGCCATCCACTCCCTCTCAAGAGAGAGATTCCAAAAGGGCAATTCGTCACAACTGTTCTTCAGTCTCAGATTTCAAAACAAAGGCTAGGGATCTTGAAAATAGGTTCCTCAGACGAGGATACCCTCACAAGACTCTTACATCAGCGTACCAACATTCGTTGGCGTGTACATGAGAATCCCTTTTGAACCCAAGAGATAAACAGGTGCATGACGAACAGATTCATCTTGTGGCAACTTTTGATGCGGCTAATGGACCCATTCGAGACCTTGCGTAGACATTGGAGCATCCTAACGATAGGCACCGATATAAAACATCTGGTGGGGGATCATCCAATTGTCACCTATTGCAGAGGTCACAATTTAAAGGACAGTCTGGTTCTGTCACGAGGGTATCAAGAGCCACGTCTGACTCCGTTATACTCGGGGTCAGGAAGTCGCAGCGGGTGGCTGCGCGCTCTATATCTAAAGATCATGGTGTTTCTTAGTTATTGTTTTCTGTGTTTGCCTTGCTATCCTTTTTGTCTCTCTCAGGGATCCGTAGCTTCTCCTCCTCAGCTGTTTCTTGTCTGCCACTCCCCTACCTCCTTATATTCTCCCCTCACACTTCTCTAGTTGCCAGTTATAGAGCTTCCTGCCTGGACATCTATACTGACCCACTGGAGTGGTTAATCCTGGTTGTTGTTCCTGTGTGCTACCCTCCGGATCCCTGTTTGGCTTATTGTTGTCTCCTGTTGTCGCCCACCTGGGAATATATGTTGAGTCTGTGTTGTCTGTCCTCCCCTTGGTGTTTTCCCTTAGAGTTAGTGGTGCGGACTAGTGTTCCCATCGCCCTGTTCACTACCTAGGGCTCAGCTCAGGGAAAGCCAGGGCTTTAGGCACGTGATCGGCGTACGGGTGAGGAACCCGTCTAGGGACGTCAAGGCAGCCAGGTGCCAGCCGCCAGGTGAGTCAGGGGTCACCATCTTCCCTCTCACTTGGGCAGGGCCTTCCTCGTTCCCTCCCTCTGTGTCACGTATGTGATAGCCACGCCGACCGTGATATTATAACTGGCCATTACTTTTTGAGAAAAAAAAATAAAAAATAAAAATTTTGTTTGTTGTTTTTTTTTTTTTTTTTTTTCTCTCTCTACTTAGAATCCAATATGGATCCTATTGATGCCTTGGCAGAACAGCTTCAAAGCCTGTCTTTGGAGGTGGCAGGATTGAAGGCGTCTGTTCTCCAACAACAGCAGCAAATGCAGCAGACCGCACCCCCAGCGGTTGCTATGGGTAACCAGGTTGTCACTGAACCCAAGGTTGCTCTTCCCGACAGATTTTCTGGGGGAAGGGACAAATTTGCAACGTTCCGTGAGGCCTGCAAATTATATTTTAAGTTGCGCCCTTACTCCTCAGGTCATGAAGAACAGCGGGTAGGGATTGTCATTTCCCTGCTTCAGGGGGATCCGCAATCCTGGGCGTTCTCGTTACCCCCTGGTTCTCAGGCTCTTCGGTCAGTGGAGGGATTTTTTGGGGCTTTGGGTCTCATATATGAGTCGAAGTTACGGAGACTCCTACAGGGAGATCGGTCAGCAGAGGAATATTGCTCAGAGTTCCGTAGGTGGGCTACGGATACTCAGTGGAACGACCCGGCTCTCAGGAGTCAGTTCTGCTCTGGGTTATCTGAAAGGGTTAAGGATGCACTGGCGCTGTATGAGACCCCCTTTCCCTTGATGCTGTTATGTCCCTCTCTATCAGAATAGATAGACGTCTTAGGGAGAGATCGAAAATTCCAGAGCAATTGGTTACCTCTCCCAAGCAACAGTCAGCCTGTACTGACTTAGGTGAGCCTATGCAGCTAGGCGGAACTTCTCGTCAGGTCCGTCCTCCCGAGATTCGCCGTAGGGGGGGGCTTGTTTTTTCTGTGGGGGGAGGGGTCATTTCATTAATGTCTGTCCCTCCTTTCTCAAAAACAAAAGACCGTCGGAAAACTACTAACCCCGGGCTGTGCGGAGGATGTCAGCCGGGGGGTATACGTTTCCTCCATACGAACATCTCAATTTGTGTTACCAGTGGTCATTGTTTTTGGTGTTAAGACGGAGTCTATTTCTGTTTTTCTAGACAGTGGAGCAGGGGTAAACTTGATTGATGCCCATTTTGCCCGCACTATGGGTTTGTCTCTCTGTACTCTGCAGAGACCTATTCCCGTATTCGCTATAGATTCTGCTCCTCTGTCTCAGAGAAACCTCACCCACATTGTTCGAAATTTACACCTTCGGGTAGGGGACCACCATAATGAGTGTCTTTCATGTTACGTTCTGGAGGGCCTTCCCTCTCCGGTGGTATTGGGTCTTCCCTGGTTGGTAGCGCACAATCCAGTGGTGGATTGGCAGGCCAGGGAGATATTGGAGTGGAGTGAGCATTGCAGAGAGAATTGCTTAAATAACAATTGCTTAATCGCCTCCATAGCTTCCCTACCTACATTTATTTCGGACTTTGAGGACGTTTTTTCTGAAAAGGGTTGTCAGAAACTACCACCTCATCGTCCTTATGATTGCCCGGTTAACCTGATTCCCGGGGCAAAATTACCCAAGTCCAGGTTGTATAATCTTTCGGGTCCCGAGAGACAAGCCATGAAAGATTATATCTCTGAGAGTCTGGCTAAGGGACACATCAGACCCTCTTCTTCACCCGTGGCTGCAGGGTTTTTCTTTGTTAAAAAGAAAGATGGGAGCCTGCGTCCTTGCTTAGATTTCCGTGAGTTAAACCAGATAACCATCCGTGACCCATACCCTCTTCCTCTCATTCCTGACCTTTTTAATCAGATTGCGGGTGCTAAGTGGTTCTCCAAACTTGATCTTAGGGGGGCCTACAATCTGATTCGTATCAGGGAAGGGGATGAGTGGAAGACAGCTTTTAACACCCCTGAGGGGCATTATGAAAATCTTGTTATGCCTTTCGGTCTGACCAATGCCCCTGCTGTCTTCCAACATTTCGTTAATGATATTTTTAGTCATCTCATCGGCAGGTTTGTAGTCATATACCTAGATGATATCTTAATTTATTCGGCTGATCTGAAAACACATGAGGTGCATGTCAGGCAAGTACTGCAGGTCCTACGGACGAATAAATTATATGCGAAAATTGAAAAATGTGTCTTCGCTGTTCAGGAATTACAGTTCCTGGGATATCTATTATCTGCTTCAGGTTTCCGCATGGATCCTGGGAAGGTCCAGGCAATTTTAGATTGGGATCTTCCTGAGAACCTTAAAGCCCTACAACGGTTTTTGGGTTTCGCTAATTTCTATAGAAAGTTCATTAAAAATTATTCAGTGATCGTTAAACCCCTTACCGACATGACTAGGAAGGGGACGGATTTTTCCAAATGGTCTGACGCCGCTAAAGATGCATTTTCCTCTCTAAAGGAGAGGTTTACCTCGGCACCTGTTCTAATTCAACCTGATGTCTCCCAGCCTTTTATTGTCGAGGTAGATGCGTCAGAGGTGGGAGTGGGAGCTGTATTGTCTCAGGGTCCGTCTCCTGGCAAATGGCGTCCTTGCGCTTTCTTTTCCAAAAAATTATCTTCTGCGGAGAAGAATTATGATATTGGAAATAGGGAACTGTTGGCGATTAAACTGGCGCTTGAAGAGTGGCGTCACTTCTTAGAGGGAGCAATCCACCCCGTCACGGTGATTACGGATCACAAGAACCTTCTGTACCTAGAATCGGCTAAACGTCTCACCCCTAGACAAGCTAGGTGGTCGCTATTCTTTACCAGATTTAACTTTGTAATCACCTATCGTCCTGGGGCAAAAAATACCAAGGCAGACGCATTATCTCGTAGTTTCCCTGGAGGGGGTAATGTTTGTGATCCGGTACCTATTTTACAAAGAGGAGTGGTTGTCTCTGCTGTACACTCTGTTCTAGAGGGAAAGGTGTTAGAGGCTCAGGGGGACGCCCCGGCCTCTTGCCCCTCAGAGAAATTGTTTGTACCGTTAAACCTGCGTCTTGAATTATTAAAAGAACATCATAATTCGGCACTTGCTGGACACCCGGGTAGTAAAGCAACCTTGGAGCTTTTATCTCGTCGTTTTTGGTGGCCAAGGTTGCGTCAGGATGTAATGGATTTCGTGTCTACTTGTTCTACTTGTGCACGCGCGAAAGTCTCTCATACACGTCCAGCAGGGTCTTTATTGCCACTTTTCATCCCCAATAGGCCATGGACACATCTGTCAATGGATTTCATCACTGACTTACCGTTGTCGGCGGGTAAGACAGTAATCTTGGTAGTAGTAGACAGGTTTAGTAAAATGGTACACTTTATTGCGCTACCCGCACTTCCTAATGCTAAAACTCTCGCTCAGGTGTTTATCAGTGAAATCGTGAAGCTTCACGGGGTCCCTTCCGATGTTGTTTCGGATCGGGGAACCCAGTTTATTTCTAAGTTTTGGAAAGCTTTTTGTTCTCGTTTGGGGGTTCCCTTGTCCTTTTCCTCAGCTTTCCATCCTCAGTCGAATGGACAGACTGAGCGTACCAACCAAAACCTAGAAACATATTTAAGGTGTTTTGTGTCTGAAAACCAAGAGTTGTGGTCACCATACTTACCGTTAGCTGAGTTTGCCATTAATAATAATTATCAGGAGTCCACTGGCAAGTCACCATTCCTTGGTGCATACGGTTTTCATCCCCAATTTTGTACTTTCAAAGAGGGGGGGTCTTCTGGGGTTCCCGAAGAGGAAAGGTTTTCTTCATCTCTTTCATCGGTATGGCAGAAGGTGCAAGTTAACTTGAAAAAGATGAGTGGTAAATATAAATGCATGGCCGATAAGAAACGGTCGCCAGGTCCGGACCTAGGAGTGAATGACTATGTGTGGTTGTCTACTAGGAATATTAAGTTGAAGGTTCCTTCTTGGAAACTGGGTCCTAGGTTCATTGGTCCCTATAAAATAGTAGCCGTCATTAACCCTGTGGCTTTTCGCCTGGAGCTACCTCAGACTTTTAAGATCCATAACGTCTTCCATAAATCGTTACTCAAAAAGTATGTTCCACCTCTAGAACCATCGCCGCTGCCACCTCCTCCTGTTATTGTGGATGGTAATCTGGAGTTTCAAATAGCCAGAATTGTTGATTCTCGTCGGGTCCGCCACTCTCTTCAGTATCTTGTGCATTGGAGGGGTTACGGTCCCGAGGAAAGAATGTGGGTTCCAGCGTCAGAGGTAAACGCCAACAGGTTAATTCAGACTTTCCATGCCTCTCATCCGGAGAGACCTGGTCCTGAGTGTCCGGAGGCCCCTCGTGAAAGGGGGGAGTACTGTCACGAGGGTATCAAGAGCCACGTCTGACTCCGTTATACTCGGGGTCAGGAAGTCGCAGCGGGTGGCTGCGCGCTCTATATCTAAAGATCATGGTGTTTCTTAGTTATTGTTTTCTGTGTTTGCCTTGCTATCCTTTTTGTCTCTCTCAGGGATCCGTAGCTTCTCCTCCTCAGCTGTTTCTTGTCTGCCACTCCCCTACCTTCTTATATTCTCCCCTCACACTTCTCTAGTTGCCAGTTATAGAGCTTCCTGCCTGGACATCTATACTGACCCACTGGAGTGGTTAATCCTGGTTGTTGTTCCTGTGTGCTACCCTCCGGATCCCTGTTTGGCTTATTGTTGTCTCCTGTTGTCGCCCACCTGGGAATATATGTTGAGTCTGTGTTGTCTGTCCTCCCCTTGGTGTTTTCCCTTAGAGTTAGTGGTGCGGACTAGTGTTCCCATCGCCCTGTTCACTACCTAGGGCTCAGCTCAGGGAAAGCCAGGGCTTTAGGCACGTGATCAGCGTACGGGTGAGGAACCCGTCTAGGGACGTCAGGGCAGCCAGGTGCCAGCCGCCAGGTGAGTCAGGGGTCACCATCTTCCCTCTCACTTGGGCAGGGCCTTCCTCGTTCCCTCCCTCTGTGTCACGTATGTGATAGCCACGCCGACCGTGATAGGTTCATAGCTTTTTTCAGACTCTAGCCCCCAGCACCTGGTTGACAAATTCTATGCGAGGCACATTTCGCTGAAGTGGATGCGTGGCCTGTGATTCTATAAAATTGGGTGCCACGTTTGTTAGCACAGCCACTCGGAAATCTTTCAACATCAGATGTTTTGTCAATTGCAGATCCTCTGGCTTGGGGTATTTGGCCACCTGTGTGTGTGGCTTACAATACGTCGGAAAGACGATTAGGGAATTCCGGGGAACATTTGAATGACATTAAGAAAAATGCTGACACCCCAATCGCGCGCCTTGCTGGTGACGTGCAAGCTATTTTATTTCAGGGGATTGAGATAGTGAGGTCATCTCCAGGGGGAGGGGGGGTGTTAATTTTGATCAATGTGTCCTTCAAAAAGAAACCCAGTGGACATTTAGACTGGGAACAGTTTGCCCCTCTGGACTAAACGATCATATTTCGTATGCGTGCTTCATTGGTCGATAAAAAGCATGTTTCCACTTTGTCTTAATGGCTATGTTATGTATTTATTAGCCCTTTTTCTAAATTTTCCTCTTTTTAGGTATCTGATAAAGTTTATGTTTGGAACATAAGTGAGGTGGTAGCATAGCTAATGGGATATTAGTTTCCCTTCATAACCAAATCAGCATATGTATTTCCTAGTATTAACCATTAGTAATTTTTGCTCAACTCACTATTAATTATTCCTATGCACTATACAGTAACATCTTGGTGGTGGATATTGTTCCACCTTTATTTGAGATTTCTGTTCATTATCTATCACTGAGATACGATGTCTGTGTTTGTTGATACTTAATGTCCGGTTCTTTGTTCTGTTGCTGTACACTGTTACTTTTTATCCTCTTGTATATAAGTACTAATCATCCTTTTCATATTTAATTATACTTCGCATGCGGCGTATACATGCCGATCTGCCTGCGGTCTTCTTTTCCCTTCTCTGTTCATAATCAATTCCCGCAAACACCTGCCTATGTTGTTTCTTCTTATATATTTTTTTCTCCTGTCTGGAGAGACGCGGGACTTACTATATACAGCCTCTGTGACGTGAGGGGTAAAGGAGTTTTCCCCGCTCTCGCGTCCGATTGGCTGTTCCTTCCCCTGCCTCCTCGGGGGGTGTGTCCTTTCTCTTTATAAACCAGCGACTCGCGTGGCCGCTTCATGGCCGCCACAGTGCCGATTCATGCTACAAACGTGCAAAGTTATGCTCCTGATGAGTCTGATAGATGAAACGTGTCGAGCCTAGACGCTGTATCTAGGAGCTATAGTTAGTGGAGGGTGGGTGGAAAGGAGCGTTTAGAAAGCCTTTATTTGGTTTTGGTGGTTTATACTGGATCACCTTAAACAATATATACTAGGGTCAGATGTAACTGGCTGTTTGGAATCCAGCATTATGGTTATACACAGACTAATGGGTTTCTCACATTCAAGCACATACCCGACCACTCAGTCCTTTTAACTTGTCCCACCAATTAAAGGTCCAGGGTAGATACTAATCCAGTTATATACCGTACCTGGGAATTAAGCCTGAGCGTGCAATTTCTTGCAACGTGTTTTTGGATATATTCCTCATATTTTTAACTAATATTAATAAAGTTTATTAGTTTTAGTGCCTCTATATTGTCCGTGGTACAGAGGGGTGGTAACAAATTGGGGATGTGTACCTGCACAGTCTGAAAATGGCAGCACTGATTGTATAGAGTAAGTCTGTGCAGGTACACACCCCCAACTGGTTACCACCCCTCTGTATCCTTACCGACGGCTAATAGCAATTAATTCATAACTTCTAGTAGAAATAGTTGAACCAGAATTGTTATTACATAGAGAATGAATGTAGCTATTAAAACAGGCATGTCAGGAGTGGTGAAACGTCCTCTTTAAACAGATTATCTTGACATCAGGCTGCATGATTCTTCTTCTGTCCTAGTGCTATGAATTTATATGGTGCCCCCAACCCTCTATCCATGTGAATCCATGAACTCATGTGATCCTACTACCCTGTACCCTTGTGCAAAAGTTCAGCTTGGTCCACCTTTTCCTCAATGATTTAAAATTTAAATAGCACCCCCATGTCAAATTTTCCACCCAACCCTACTATTAACCCCTTAACACCCAGCGCCGTACATGTATGGCGTGGGCGCGCTGATCGGGCGGGTGCAGGAGCTGTGCCCGCCCCATCAGCGGCAGGGGTCCGGCAGTCACTGATAGCCGGACCCTTGCTGTATACACTGGCATCGGGGAAATCACTGATGACGGCGCATTAACCCTTGATGTGGGGATCGGAGCTTCCATCGAGTTCCCGCGCTGCTGTGACGGGGACCCGATGGCATGGAAGGCAGCCCAATGCCTTACTTAGGCATCTTAGCTGCCTTCTCGGAGAGCCTGTGAGATCCAGCCCCCTGGATCTCATAGGCAAGCAGGCTGTAAGTCTATTGCACTGGTAATACACTTATAGCCAATGCATCACTATACAGAAGTACTGTGATGCATTGTAAAGGGGATCAGACCCCCAAAAGTTGAAGTCCCAGAGTGGGACTAAAAATTAAGTAAAAATAAAGTAAAAAAAATAAAGTTTTATAGAAAGTAATTAAAAGTAAAAAAACCAAAACATCCTTTTCCCAAAATAAAGTTATCGACCGGCTCTATAAAAGTATCACATGACCTAACCCCTCAGGTGAACACCATTAAAAAAATGAAATAAAAACTGTGCTAAAAAAAAAACTTTTTGTCACCTTACATCACTAAAAGTGCAACACCAAACATTCAAAAAGGTGTATTCCCCCCAAAATAATACCAATCTAACCATCACCTCATCCCGCATAAAATCAGAATATGGAGACACTAAAACATCATTTTCAAAAAATGCTGTTATTGTGTAAAACTTAAATAAAAAACGTATACATATTAGGTATTGCCGCGTCTGTAAGAACCTGCTGTATAAAAATATCACATGAACTAACCCCTCAGGTGAACACCGTAAAAATAAATAAATAAAAATGATGCAAAAAAAAGCTGTTTTTTTGTAACCTTACATAACAAAAAGTGCAATAGCAAGCAACCAAAAATCATAGGCACCCCAAAATCGTACCAATCAAACCATCATCTCATCCGTCCAAAAAATAAAAAAAACTATGGCTCTCAGACTATGGAGACTATGGAGACCCTAAAACATGATTTGTTTTTGTTTCAAAAATGATATCATTGTGTAAAACTTACATAAATAAAAAAAAGTATACATATTAGGTATTGACACATCCGTAACGACCTTCTCTATAAAAATACCACATGACCTAACCCCTTATATGAACACCCTCAAAAATAAAAAATAAAAAGTGTGTCAAAAAAGACATTTTTTGTCACCTTACATCGCAAAAAGTGTAATACCAAGTGATCAAAAAGTCATATGCACCCTAAAATAGTACCAATCAAACCGTCATCTCATACCTCAGAAAATTATATCCTACCTAAGACAATTGCCCAGAAAATAAAAAAAAATATGGCTCTCAGAATATGCAGACACTAAAACATGAGTTTTTTTAAAAAAAATGCTTTATTATGTAAAACTGAAACAAACCAAAAAAAGTATACATATTTGGTATTGTCGCGTTTGTAACAACCTGCTCTATAAAAATACCACATGCTCTAACCTGTCAGATGAATATTGGAAATTAAAAAAATAAAAGCGGTGTCAAAACAGCTATTTTTTGTTACCTTGCCTCACAAAAAGTGTAATATAGAGCAACCAAAAATCATATGTACCCTAAAATACTGCCAACAAAACTGCCACCTTATCCCATAGTTTCCAAAATGGGGTCACTTTTTTGGAGTTTCTACTCTAGGGGTGCATCAGGGGGTCTTCAAATGTGACATGGCAGCTTAAAATTATCCCAGTAAAATCTGCCTTCCAAAAACCATATGGCGTTCCTCTCCTTCTGCGCCCTGCTGTGTGCCCATACAGCAGTTTACGACCACATATGGGGTGTTTCTGTAAACTACAGAATCAGGGCAATAAATATTGGGTTTTGTTTGGCTGTTAACCCTTGCTTTGTTAGCAGGAAAAAATTTAAATGGAAAATCGGCCAAAAAAGTTAAATTCTGAAATTTCATCTCCATTTTCCATTAATTCTAGAGTTAACAAAGTTTAGAATAGCTTGAGGGGTGTAGTTTCTAAAATGGGGTCATTTTTGGGTGGTTTCTATTATGTAAGCCTTGACAAAGTGACTTCAGACCTGAACTGGTCCTTAAAAAGTGGGTTTTGGAAATTTTCTGTACGCAGTGCGGACCTGGAGACCCAGAGAAGACCAGTGAGGGCGAGTACAGTGCTAGCCAGTGGCGTAGCTAGAAATGACTGGGCCCCACAGCAATTTTTTGAATGGGGCCTCCCTCCTCCAGTAATTTTTTCGCAACCCCTTCCTTTCATACCGCCCCCATTCCTGTGGCTAGTAAAGATCGCTCTCTCAGACCAGGCCCGGCAGCTAATCCTTCTGTTTTCTACACTGTCTCTACTGTCACTGTATATAATTTCATTGTGTAATACTATTGAGGGGGCCCTGACAAAATCTTTTAGTCCTCCTCCTCCTGGATGGGCCCCTTCTGGGTCAGGGCCCCAAGGCAGCCACTTCCCCTGCTTCCCCTATAGTTACGCCCCTGGTGCTAGCAGCGCTTCACTCCACTACTTCCTCCATACTAGTGAGCGCTTCCATAATGGAATCACTCACTAGCATTTGCTTTATAAGATGCACTGTGTCTTATAATGTGAAAAGTACAGTAATTGATGTTGCGCCACTGGCAAGAGATGAGTCACTAAATATAAGGGCCCGGTCGCAATTGTGACCGCTGTGACCCCTATAGCTACGCCACTGGTGCTGGGATTCTTTCAGGATACCTACAGTTTCCCATATAATCTGATTATAAAAAATCACGTGACTGGCGTGTCCTCTTGCTTGCGGTGGCAGCGCAGTGTAATTATAACTACTCCATTCCATTTAAGTGAATTCATTGTAATTACACCGCACCACCGATACAAAGGAGACCACACGCAGGTAATTTTGAAGAGCAAGTGGCACTTGCACAACGCTGCTAGTGTTGATTGCGAATATTCTGATCTCAAATTTTTATCGTGAATATTGGCACTTCGGTAATTCGTGAATATATCTTCGTAATCGCGAATATTCTAGATTTTTTTTCAGCAGTACCCATGATCCCTCACTGCTTCTTGCTTGTGGGCCAATGAGAATGCTCCAATATCTTTGACTTTAGGAGTAGTGTTGATCGCAAATTTCCGTATCGCAAATTTTCCTATTGCCCATTTTCGCAATCAAGAAAATAATGACTGGAGATCACAAATTCTCGAATTCACAAATGTATGACGAATATTCACCCAAATATTCGTGAAATATTGCAAATTTGAATATTTTTTGTTAGGAAAGGTGACAACTCTAGGCACACTACATAATGTCAGTGAGTGTAAATCCAGCTCTCCTGTCCTGTTCTAGAGGCACAGAGATGAGTCACTAAATATAAAAGGGGTGCAGACAAGAGGCACTAAATATAAAGGGTGCACAGATGAAGTGCTAAACATAAAGGGGGTCACATACAAGAGGCACATACAGTACAAGAGGCACTAAATATAAAGTGTGGCAGATAAATGGCACTATAAAGAGGGGGCACAGACAAGAGGCACCACAAATAAAGCGGGGCACTGACATAAGGTGCTAAAATTAAGGGGGTACAGGCAATGGGCACTACATATAAAGGGGTTCACATACAAGAAGTACTAAAGGGGGCCTAGACAAGAAGGGGCACAAACAAGAGGCACTAATATAAAAGGAGGCCCAGACAAGAGGCACTATATAGAGGGGGCACAGATAAGAGGCATTAAATATAAAGGACGGCACAGACAAGAGGCACAAAATATATAGGGAGGCACAGACAAGAGGTACCAAATATAAATGGGGCACAGACAAGAGGCACCAAATAAAAGGGGGACACAGGCAAGAGACACTAAATATGAATGGGGGGCACAGACAAGAGGCACCAAATATAAAGGATCAAACAAACAAGAGGTACTAAATATAAAATGGGCACAAATAAGAGGCCCCATGTATAAAGGTTTCACAGATGAGAGGCACTCTATATACAGGGACAGAGAGGTTGAGGCAGCATATATAGGTTTTCAAAGAGTATGTGGTACTATCTATTGGAGCACCAAACATGTTACACTGTATACAAAGGGTAGATAGTGTGTGGCACTTTATTTTTAGAGGGCATGGTATGAGACATGATTGTATTCAGGGGCACAAGGTATGTTGTTATTCTATTCAGGCACAGCGTGTGGCACTAAGAGGAGTTTGTGTTAGTCGATAGGGTGCATTGGATGTGTTGGTAAAACAAGAAACTGAAGACAACTGGACGGAAAACTCTGCAGAGATGAGTCATGGAAGGGAGAAGTCAACTATGGTGGAAAGAAAGGGAAAAAGAATAACTGGAGGTGACATCACTAAATATTTCTTCTGTCAATGACTGTGCCTAATCAGTGCTGTAGTCACTCCTATGGTCTACAGCGTAATGATGGGTGGTAGCATTCTGTTTTGTAAAGCAACTCCCAGCATACCTTTACACTTGTTAATTCTTTACTGTGAGCAGTAGTTTTACACTGTACAAGCTTATATGGCAAGGGCTAAGCTGATTTTCAAATGGTAATTGTATTGAACTTTTTCTAAGCTTGTGATGTATATATGTACTATGTTTGGTTCTGAGGCTGTGTACGTGTAATGAGGTTAATTATGGCTTTAAATTTATGATATGAGTTTGGGTCTGGTACAGTAGCTTACTTATGACCATTAGTGTTGATCGAGCATGCTCGGCCAAACACCAGTTCGGCTCGAGCATCGCTATGCTCGGCACATCGCAATGTTCGGCCAAACTACTGCGTGTACTCGAACGCGATGCTCGAGTCTCCTCCCTGCAGATTTGTTGGCTGCTACGCAGCCCTGTGCGCGGTGTAAAAATGCCTGCTGCCAGAGCACAAGAAACACACTCATCCACGATACCTAGCTTCATGTCCCAGTTTACAGGGCGGCGCAGGACACCACTCTTGACGTCACACCAGTGCGACCAGGTGGTCGGTTGGATTGCAGCAGATAATGCTTCCAGTCGGTTAAGCACCACCCTGTCTTCCACAAAGTCCAGTCTCAGTATCCAAGAGTCAGCAGAATCCTCGCCCTGATCCTCCTTCCTCCCACCATAGAGAGTCTTTGCAAACAAGTGATCCCACACTTGGATATTTCGAGGAGGTCTTTTCATCGCCAATTTGCCATTCCTTAATTTGGGCCTCTCGCCAAGCCCGCTTGAAGAGGAACATGAGGAGATCTTGTGCACTGATTCCCAAACTCTTGAGCATCCACAGTCAGAAGTAGATGGTGGTGGGGAACAGCAATTAGTGTTTCACGAGGTGGATGATGATGATGAGACATAGTTGCCAATAAGTCAATCGCAATTAGTGTCTCAAGAGGTTCATGATGAGGATGAAACAAAGTTGTCAATAAGTGAGGTTCTTGTTAGGTCAACAGGTCAAGAGGATGACCAGAGTGAGGAAGTGGAAGAGGAGGTGGTGGACGAGGAAATCACTGACCCAACCAGGGAAGGTGGCAAGCCGAGCGAGGACAGCAGTACAGAGGGGGAGGGATCCGCAGCACCGCAATAGGCTGGAAGAGGCAGTGGGGTGGCAAAAGGTAGAAGGCGGGCCACACCAAACAGGCCTGCAACTATTCCCCGAGCACCCCCTTGCAGCAATCTCCATTACCAAGGGGTAGGTGTTCCGCAGTCTGGTGCTTTTTTGAGAAAAGTGCGGACAATAAAAGAATTGTCATTTGCAACCTGTGCCGTGCCAAAATGAACAGAGGCGTGATCAGTAGCAACCTCACCACCACCAGCATGATCCGCCACATGGCATCAAACACCCTAATAGGTGGGCCGAACGCCTGTGTCCACAATCAGTGTCTGTGGGTCACACCACTGCCTCCTCTTCCCCTGTGTTATGTGCTGGCCAATCCCCTGTCCAAGACGCAGGCCTGGATGCCTCCTGCCCTGCACCTGGACCTTCGCAAGCACCATCAGCTAGCACATCCACTTCTGTGTCCCAGCGCAGTGTACAGATTTCCATACCCCAGGCCCTTGAACGAAAGCTCAAATACCCAGCCAGCGACCCACCCACAGGCCATACTACTAAATGCGCACCTTTTAAAAATTGCCTGATGGCGGCGGCCATCCCTCATTACCCAGTCCCCAGCAGCCACTATTTTCCCCGGTGTGCCGACCCGGCTTATACCAGTATGTGTCCTGTAACATCGCCCATGCCTTGACTAGCGCAGTTATTGGGAAGGTCCACTTAACGACTGACACATGGACAAGTGCTTTTGGCCAGGGACGCTACATTTCCCTGACGGCACACTGGGTGAACGTTGTGGAGGTCGGGAGCAAGTCATATCCTGGGATGGCACAGGTGCTACCGACGACAAGGATTGCGGGCCCTACTTCCATCAGGATTTCCACCACCACCTACATTAGTGGCTGAATCCCACCCTTTTTCTCCTCCACCTCCTCCTCCACTTCTACCTCTGAATTGTCATCTTGCAGCACCAGTCAGCCATCAGTCAGTAGCTGGAAGCAGTGTAGCACTGCAGTGGGGAAGCAGCAACAGGCCATGCTGAAACTAATTTGCTTAGGTGACAAACAACACACCGCCACAGAGCTGTGGCAGGGTATAAGGGACCAGACTGAGCTGTGGCTCTCGCCACTTAACCTACAACCTGGCATGGTTGTGTCTGATAATGGCTGTAACTTGGTGGCGGCTTTGGAGCTCGGCAAGCTCACACACATACAGTACCATGCCTATCGCACGAGTTCAACTTAGTGGTTCAGCGGTTTCTCAAAACCTACCCCAATTTGCCTGAGCTACTGGTGAAGGTGCGCCGCATGTGCCCATTTCCGAAAGTCATCTACAGCTGCCGCCGGTCTGGCAACGCTGCAACAACGCTTGCAATTGCCAGCTCACCGACTGTTGTGCGACGTGAGCAGGCGCTGGAACTCCACGTTTCACATGTTGGCCAGGCTTTGTGAGCAGCAGAGGGCAGCAGTGGAATACCAGCTGCAACATGGTCGTCGCCTTTCCAGTCAGCTTCCAGTCTTCACAAGCGACGAGTGGGCATGGATATCTGACCTCTGTGAGGTTTTATGCAACATTGAGAAATCAACACAGATGGTGAGCGGTGATGCCGCTATTATCACCATAACCATCCCACTTCTGTGTCTACTGAAACGCTCACTGCTCACAATGAAGGCAGACACTTTGCATGTGGAAGAGGTGGAAATGGGGGAAAACAGTACACAGGATAATAGCCAGACCACCCTCAGTTCGTCTTTCAGCGCAAATTGGATGTTGATGACGAGGAGGATCAGGAGACGGTTGCCTCCGCTACAGAGGGTAGTACCCATAGCAGGTTTATTCCATCTGTTCAGCGTGGATGGGCCGAAGAGGAGGAAGAGAATGAGGAGATTTAGAGTCATTTTCCTGATGAGGACAGCGAAATCTTGTCTGTTGGGACTCTGGCACACATGGCTGACTTTATGTTATGCTGCCTTTTTCGTGACCCTCACGTTATACGCATTTTGGCCAACACCGATTACTGGTTGTTCTCCCTTCTCGACCCCCGCTACAAAGAGAACTTCTCATCTCTCATTCCTGTGGTGGAGAAGACTAGCAAAATGGTGCAATACCAGAAGGTCCTTGTGGAAAAATTGCTCCAAAAATTTCTATCTGACAATGCTGGTGGCAGAGTCCATACTTCATTGGCCGACTGAGGAGGGGAGACAAGGGGAACACACGACCGAGGTAGGGCACCTATCTCCAAGTCCTGGGACAGTTTCATGACACCCTGCCAGCACCCTCACCCTGATGCGTGGCCTAGTGTCACAAGGAGGGAAAGGTTTTGGAAGATACTTTAAATGTGGCTTTTAAGGTGTATTGAATACTCTGTATTCCCATGCACCCCTTCCACCCCAAAAAAGGGTATATGGTTCAATCTTCCATTTCTCGTCGTCCTCCTCCATCATATCAACATGCTTATTAGGCTGCCCTCGCCCGTAATGTTTTAGAGGGTCAGATCAGCAGCAGACCCTCACCCCTGATGTTTTAGATGGTCAGATCAGCAGCAGGCCCTCGCTCATAATGTTTTAGAGGGTCAGCTCAGCAGCAGACCCTCATCCCTAATATTTTAGATGGTCAGATCAGCAGCAGGCCCTCGCCCCCTTAATGTTTTAGAGGGTCAGCTCAGCAGCAGACCCTCACCCCTAATGTTTTAGAGGGTCACCAGCAGGCCCTCGCCACTAATGTTTTAGAGGGTCAGCAGCAGGCCTTTGCTCCTAATGTTTTAGAGGCAGTGGCATACACACAATACATGGGGCCCCGGTGCGAAACTGATCCATGGCCCCCCCCGGTCTCGGGAGGGGCATTTCCCCGGGCAATAGGAGATTATGGGGCCCCTGTGTCAAACACACACACGGCCCCACCCATAAATCGCGCCCATACCTCTTACATCCAGTGACGTCTCCTTCGATGTAGATGTTCTCTGTCCTCGTCTTCTCCTTTCAGACCAGACCACCATTTTTACGCCGTTTTTAATCTCTGCAGTTTGACAAAAAAAATCTTAGTTTACTACTTTTCCATCATCCTACCATCTTCTGGACAAAACATCCTACTACCCCAATACTGTGCCATGTGGTCCCCAATAGTGCCCCCAATATTGTGCCAGTATCAAGTGCCAACCGCCCCGTGTGCCAGTATCAAGTGCCAACCGACCCGTGTGCCAGTATCAAGCGCCAACCCCCCCTCATTTTCAAGTATCAAGTGTCAACTCCCCCCCTCATTTTCCAGTATCAAGTGCCAACCTTTCCCCCCCATTTTCCAGTATCAAGTGCCAACCTTCCCCCCCATCTTTTTCCAGTATCAAGTGCCAACTCCCCCCCCTCATTTTCCAGTATCAAGTGCCAACCTTCTCCCCCCATTTTCCAGTATCAAGTGCCAACCTTCCCCCCCATTTTCCAGTATCAAGTGCCAACCTTCCTCCCCCCCCCATTTTCCAGTATCAAGTGCCAACCTTCCCCCCATTTTCCAGTATCAAGTGCCAACCTTCCTTCCCCCCCCATTTTCCAGTATCAAGTGCCAACCTTCCTTCCCCCCCCATTTTCCAGTATCAAGTGCCAACCTTCCCCCCATTTTCCAGTAAGTATCAAGCGCCAAAATTCCTTCCTTCCTCCCCACCACTTTCCAGTATCAAGTGCCAACCTTCCCCCCCATTTTCCAGTAAGTATCAAGTGCCAACCTTCCTTCCCCCCCATTTTCCAGTATCTAGTGCCAAACTTCCTTCCTTCCCCCCCCCCCATTTTCCAGTATCAAGTGCCAACCTTTCCCCCCATTTTCCAGTATCTAGTGCCAACCTTCCTTCCTTCCTCCCCCCCATTTTCCAGTATCAAGTGCCAACCTTCCCCCCCATTTTCCAGTAAGTTTCAAGTGCCAACCTTCCTTTCCCCCCCCATTTTCCAGTATCAAGTGCCAACCTTCCCCCCCATTTTCCAGTAAGTATCAAGTGCCAACCTTCCTTCCCCCCCCCCCCCCCAATTTTCCAGTATCAAGTGTCTCCTCATGTCCCAAGTAAAGTCCGGTATTAAAAAAATAAAATAAACCCTTATACTTACCTCCTTAGCAGCGATGCGATGCAGGCCTCTTCTGGCCTGTGTCCGCCGCTGTACAGCTCAGGCGGCGCGATGACGTCATCGCGCCGCCTGCACCGCTCTGATAGGCTGCCGGCACAAGGCCCGCAGCCTATCAGAGGAACAGGGAAGGGAGACGCCTCCCTCCCCTGCCTGGCCGCAGCACAGCAATCTGTATCGCTGTCCTGAGGACGGCGATACAGATCACTATGGAGATGAACGCTTCCACAATGGAAGCGTTCATCTCCCTGTCACCTGCCGCCGACGCTGCCGCGGGCCCATCTGAGTCTGAGTGGCACGCACTACTGCAGGGGCCAGGGGTCCACAGGCGGCCGGGCCCCCTGGAGTGCCGGGCCCGGTCGCAACTGCGACCCCTGTATGTACGCCACTGTTTAGAGGGTCACCAGCAGGCCATCAATCATAATTTTTCAAGGGTGTGTATGGAGTGTCGGTTCCTTGTAATTTTTGGCAGCCCTTTCACTTAGTGCATAGGCTTTATGAGTGTAGGAGTCCCACTACCTGAACAATTGTACCACAATGTGAATGAGGCTCTCCTTTATGTGATATATAGGTTGCATCGGAGTGTCTATTCCTTGTAATTGTTGGCAGCACTTGCACTTTATATATAAGTAAATATACAGGAATTATTGTCAGTCTGTAAAAGTGGCGTACTACTCGGACAACATCGTTCCCAGCAGTGACCTGGGAGTCCAAGATGCATCCAGACATCCTCCCCATGCTGTTCCCAAACTATTTCAGTGGTGTTTTCATCAATTTCTGACCTTTTCCTGTGAACCAGACACCCTCCCCTCTTCAGAGCAGGGGATGCCTGGTTTAATGCTCTGGTTCTCCCATTGACTTCCATTGTGCTCTGGTGCTCTGTAGATCAGCACTAATGTAGATGTTTGTACAATGGATGTATTAACTTGCCAACTCTCCTGGAACATCCGCCAGGCTCCCAGAAAAATGGGAGACCTCTCAAACTCCAATCAAAGCTGGCAAATCAGCTGTACAGCTCATGGAGGACACATTATTTAAGAGGTGGGAGGCATTCACGGAAGGGGGTGGGATATCATGAAAAGGGGCATGTCCACACATGAAAAAAAAAAATGGTGGCGCACTTTGACATCAATGCCACTGCTGCAGCCAATCTCTACCCTCAGTGGCCACAGGCCTTTAATGCATGTGACCACGAGTCCAGTGATTGTCTGACGCAGTGATATAAAGTAGAACAGGATGTCATCAGGCTGGCAAAGCTGAAGCAGTGATATAGCTTATTTTATTATTTTACAATGTTTCCCGCTCATGGACTAATTTTAAAATATTTCTGACAACCTCTTTTAAATGCAAAAGTCATAGACAATTATAAGGTCACCAGGGTCACAGGACCAGGAAAGCAGCATCAAAGTAATAAATAATGTATAGGAGACCCACCACACCTGGTACAAGTTTTGCATGTAATACTTCGGAACGGACACTCTTATGATTGTCTACGGATGCTGGCACACGTTGTGGTTTCTTGATGCAGTTCAAAATCAGAAGTGGATCATAAAAGGAATGAAAGTATAAAGGGCATAAACGGTCGATGACTTTTGCACTTAATTATAAATCAGTATTTTCTCTCCGTTTATGGTGTTAGTACACAGTTCCCACCACATTTCCTGCTGTTTTTCTCCCCTGTTTGTGTTGGCTCCTAACTTATCATATGTTATTTTTATTGAAAATAAATGTATGCATTAAATAATACGGATTCATGTACATTCATGTAATTTCTGCTATGAATGTGTAACCTCAGCAGAGAAAGCAGTGGGTCTAGTGTATGCTGCTGCTGCCAGCTACAAGCAGGGACTCACAGCAGCAGGCATTACTGCTGAGACTTCTGATGTGAAGTGGATTATAAATCCCATGAACACTTGCTCCTCCCTGCAGCCAATAACAGGGGGACCAGGGGAAAGGCTAAGGAAGGAAGAGAAAGAGCAGCCATGTTGGAGACAGCAGCATGGGCAGGAGATGGAGAGACTGGGAGATCTCCACAGACAGAAGTGTTCCCTGACTCTGTGCAGACATTGTAGCACAGTCTTGACAGCTTCTGTATGAGAAGAGAAAGCTCAGCTGCTGCATTAAAGGGGTTATCCAACCCCTATAGTGCCTCCCCAAATGCCCGGGCTCCTTACACAGATTGTACTTAGTAAAAAATAAAAATATGGCACTCAATATCTGGAGGACTGCTCAAAGCAAATTACTTTATTATTACTACTACTATAACAGTTCTCAATTGTTAAAAGATTTAAAATATCATACAAGATACGTAAGTTGTACAGAAATTAAATAACAAAAGGATAAAACATCACAAATGACGATAAGATAAAAATCACTTGAGGTATAAATGTGTATGTCAGACAGCTTGTAGGTGCTTTCTGAATTTCTGATTAGTCCACCACAGAAAAATTGGTTATCAGCACTATATAGGCTGTTTGTTAGTAATTCTCTGAGATTTTCGATAGTCACCAATTCTTCAGTTAGTAAAATAATAAGCGATTCTTGATGTTATAAGTTACGCAATGTTAGACTTTATGAAAGAGTCATATTATTCTTATAACACAGTTCTTAAGTTTGTCAAATTGTAGAAATTCGGGAATTATTAGCTCTGGGTGGCGTCCCACCTATTATCGAGCTGCCTTATTCCCTTACCTCCAACCTCTGAGTGCGGCTTTTTCCTTTTGGTCGCCGTTCCTTCAGCGTCCCACGTGTTCAGCTTCTCCTTAGCTTCAATTAGGTGAAGAGTGGAACTGTGTCATTCCAGGAAGCTATCAAGCATAAGTCTTTATGTAGGATGGATCAGTCACTTGAGAGGTTAAAACGGAGGTAGAGTTGTAAATGTCCTTAAGTACGCCAGAATGGTGGTAATGTGGGGTCCAGATTCCTCCCAGACGCGTTTCGAAGTCCCAAAAGGTACTGACTTCTTCCTCAGTGGTGTTTTTGGAGTTAACACTTAGATAGTGAGCACCTTTTCTATCCTACGGATTGGTAGAGCCACCCCATTCTGTGAACAGATTGTACTTACCTTGCTCCTCAGCACCCGCAACGCTCCCGATGGCCGCACGGCTGTCGCTGCATCTCCCGGTCACGGGGGTGAAAACATTTGAATGATGGCGGAATGGTAGCTGGGGGGGCGGCAGCCAATAGCAGGCTGTGATGGGAATGAGCCTCCCTAGCATCGCGGGTGACACTTGGGAGGCTTGTGCCCATCATGGCCTGCTATTGGCTGCCCCCCCCCCCCCCCCGTTCGCCGGATGTTTTCATCCACGGGTCCGGGAGATGCAGCGGTGGCCGTGCGGGGACCAGGAGCAGCGCAGGGAGCCACGTAAGTATAATCTGTGTGATGGGCCTGGGAATTTGGGGAGGCATTATAGGAGTTAGATAGCCCCTTCAATCATTCAGCACAGCCCAGACAGCTCCTGTGTTTCCAGTGTGAGAAGGGAAAGCTCAACTGCTGCATTACCACTACAGCCAAGCCTTCATCCCAGGAGAATCTTGCCCCCGACTCCATTGCCATCCAAGCTTCTGAATGCTGCAGCCCCCAGCTGCTTCACGGGCAGGACAATCGTAAGTGCACCAACATTAGCACACCAAAGTTTTCTGCAACCAGCCCCACCGTTCAGACTGGATTAATTGCCAGACAGTAGGGTATAGTAAGCTGAGTGCTAGGAGTAGATAGCTGGGAAGTGCATACTGTCTTTATCTTCCAAAGAAGAGTGTGTGTGATCACCATCACTGTTTGCTGTTATAGATAGCTGTTCCCCTTCACCAGGGGTTTTCCTTAGACAGAATTGCAATCTGTGCTTTGTTCCCTTTATTACATAACAAAAACAAATACAGGTGCACTCTGCGGTCTTACTAACCCTCATACTGGTGTAAAATTGAGAATTAGCCAACATATCCTGCTTGGAGGACATGTCTGAGCCCGAGCATTCTGGTGCCAATGTGAGACCCGGGCTATATCAGCCAGTCTTGGGTGGGGGTCAGAGCTGTCTGCCTCCTCCCATTGTATGCATGGTCACATGCTGGAGGTTACTGGGAGATTGCTTTGAGTCGGACCTTGCGCACCTGTAATTCGCCCACTGGCTTCTGGTATTGCCCATACGGCCCAGGTAGGTTTAGCGTTAGGTTCCCAAGCTACTTGAGAAACCTTGGCACGGTGCTCGGGCTCAGACATGTCCTCCAAGCAGGATATGTTGGCTAATTCTCAATTTTACACCAGTATGAGGGTTAGTAAGACCGCAGAGTGCACCTGTATTTGTTTTTATTATGTTATTTTGACTGTCTATTACATCCACACAATTGCTATCCTGTGTAGGATGTCCATTGTGGTACTTGTGGTCCGCTGCAGGCATCCTCCATTGTATGCATTTTTGCTGGGGATTGCCATTAGCAACAGGCCACAAGTGCAGGATCTGCCCCCGCGGTATAGATGCACCACTGCTTACGGGGTTGAGCACTTCCTGCTTTTTAATACCACGCCAATTTGTAGTTTGTATTTAGAATTTTTGGAGGTGTAGAAACTCCTAGTCTGAATGTGCCTTTATTTCCATCCACAGGCAGCATTCTGGTGCACATGTGAGGCCCGGGCTATATCAGCCAGTCTTGGGTGGGGCTCAGAGCTCTCTGCCTCCTCCCATTGTATGCATGGTCACATGCTGGAGGTTACTGGGAGATTGCTTTGAGTCGGACCTTGCACACCTGTAATTCGCCCACTGGCTCCTGGTATTGCCCATACGGCCCAGGTAGGTTTAGCGTTAGGTTCCCGAGCTACTTGAGAAACCTTGGCGCGGTGCTCGGGCTCAGACATGTCCTCCAAGCAGGATATGTTGGCTAATTCTCAATTTTACACCAGTATGAGGGTTAGTAAGACCGCAGAGTGCACCTGTATTTGTTTTTGTTATGTTATTTTGACTGTTTATCACATCCACACAATTGCTATCCTGTGTAGGATGTCCATTGTAGTACTTGTTGTCTGCTGCAGGCATCCTCCATTGTATGCATTTTTGCTGGGGATTGCCATTAGCAGCGGACCACAAGTGCAGGATCTGCCCCACCTGTATAGATGCACCACTGCATATGGAGTTGAGCACTTCCTGCTTTTTAATACCACGCCAATTTGTAGTTTGTATTGTTCCCTTTATTGCAGTATATTTATGTTCTTCACCATTGTTCACTCTTTCTCAAATAAATCTGTTGATCAGTTAACTCCTTCCTGGGATGAGTGTGTACTTAGCTGGACAGGGGTTTCCCAGGTTGGCCCCTGGCAGAAGAGGAAGACTCTTCTGCTATCCTATAGAGCACCAAGAAATATTTGGGTGGAGGCACTGTATCATAGTGTAACAGCAGCGGCTGTGCGCCGCTGTTCCCCCGTTTATCGCCGCGGTCCCAGGCGCCGCGTTCAGTGGTGACCTGTGGTCGGTGTTTCCTATTTCACTGCTGCGGTCCTGGGCTCTTTTTCTGTAGGTGGTATTGCATTTGAGGATTCCGCTCCACAGCTTCCAGTCAGCCCTGGACACAGCATGATTTCAGCTGGTTTCATGTTTCACTGCTCTATGGTCGGAGAGCATCACTCCCTGGGCTGTGTGGGTTAGGTCAAGTGACCTCGCTGACCAACCTTGGCTCTCCTGCAGGTATTTAAGTGGCTAAGCCCTCTTCCCAGATGCCTCAGTGTCTAGGTCCTTGAATTTGCTGGTTCTGATACTCTCGTGTGTTTCTGATTTATACTTTGTTCCTGGACTCTGCTTATCTTCTGATCCCTGCTTGCTTGCCTTGTCTCACCTGTTGCCAACCCGGATTGCCTGACCTGTACCTGTGCCGCCTGCCCTGACCTTTTGCCTGTCTGACTACGCCTCTGCCTCATCCTTCGGTTCTGCATTGTTGCTCCTGGTAACAACCTCGCCTGCCTGACTACGCGTGTATTTCTGGTACCTACCCAGGTATCTCCTGGTCTGCCTGGACCAGCTGTCATTGACTGGGGGATTGCTCCGGAGTAGGCCCTGGCAACTACCCTAACAGCTCAAGTCTATCCTCACCATCTGGGGCTCTAGTGAAAACCAGGTAGTTGCTTAGACACGCCCCTCCAGAGTATAGCTAGTCAGTGGCACAGTGGGTTCACACCCGCTGATCCATGACACATAGTAAGGTGAAAGCCACCATACACCCTGCCTACCGAGGGCTGCCCAAAGGGGTGTTACAGTGGAGGCACTCCTGAGAAAATGAGGGGAGAACCACTATAAACGCTGCCTACCGAGGATGGACCAAAGGAATGTTACAGTGGAGGCACTGCTGAGATAATGCGGGGAGAACCACCATACATCCTTCCTACCGAGGATGCCAAAGGGTTGTTACAACTGTATAGGAACTGCTTGTCAGATATTTCTAGGCACAGGTTAAAGGTGTTATTTAACATTTGCCATTGTATTTAGACACTTCATATCAGAACTATTTAAAGAGGTTGGCCGAGAACGACACCATATCTCCCATCCACAGGATAGGTCATAAGTTTCTAATCTGTGAAATCGGGCCCTCACAAATCGGATTCGTATAAATTTTCTTGCGGATACGTGATAAGGTGTCATTCTGGGACAACCCCTTAAAGCACTTTACTGTATAATTATTTAGGCACATTATTGTGACAATATTATATGTGTATTTATTGCAATTTTGGGGCACAGCTAGTATTGTTATTTAGGAGGTGACCAGATAAATCTGGGAATTATGGCATTATTGTGTCATTATTAGGACTGTCCAGGCTGCAGGATTACAGCAGAATCATTTGAGCTCACAATCTGCTGTTCATGAAATTGTTTTAGATCTGTATGGAGATGCAGCATGCATGGTTTTTTTTTTTTGTTTTTTTTTATAAATTCTTTTATTTCAGTTATATAAAAAACATATACAAAATCAGAAAATTCCAAAAATCCATATTACATAAATCAGTAATATAATAACATTTTACCCCAAATACCCACCCCCCACCCTTTGGAGAAAGAGAGAGAGAGAAGGGAAAAAAATAAATAAGAAAAACCACACATATCCGGCCCTAGTTCAACCATTTTTTCTATATTTTTTCTGCTCTCTCACTATATCTCTCAGAGACCCGTTCCAATTTAATCAAATTAGCGACTGATTCTTGCCACTGTCCCACTGTAGGAGGATCTCGATTTTCCCATTTCCGGAGTATGAGAAGTCTGGCTTGAAATAATACTTTGCCTAAAAACAATCATATCTCTTTATTTAGTTTAAGATGTTCTGTAGCCCCTAATATACAGACTACTGGGTCTTAAAAAACTTGAACACCCAGAAATACTAATACAATCTCTGCTATTTCTTTCCAATACCTAAAAAGTTTAGGGCATCTCCAAAAACAATGTATAAGATCTGCCTTCTCTCCCCTACATTTTGGGCACTTATCAGAAGTTCTCACACCCATTCTCTTTAACGCCCAAGGAGATTGATGTAGCCTATGAACTATAAAAAACTGAGAGATCTTATGTGAACCCCTTTCCGACACCATAGTATAACTTCTAAGAGCATCATTCCATTTTTCTTCCGTAAAAGACGGTAGCTCTTTTTCCCATTTTCCTCTAGCAAGTATTGTAATCCGTTTTTTTTTCCTTCCATCAAAATCCCATATCTTTTTGCCGTTGTTCCTCTTTTTTCTCCTCCATTAGTAAATTTATGTATTCTATCTAATTGTTCCCTTCTATATTTTTCTAAGTTCACCGATGTCCTCATAGCATTTTTAAGCTGAAAGTATTTATAGATATCCTTTTGGGGGATCCCAAACTCCCTTATCAAGGTGCCAAAATCCTTCAGTTTATCTTCCTCAAATATTTGACCTAGATATTTCATCCCCTTTTTATCCCAGTCTATATAGGACCTAATCTTTAGCAATTCCTTTAAATTGATATTTTTCCAAATAGCAGTATAATGCAAATAACCTTTAATATCTAATATTTTTTTAACTTCCACTCATATATATTCCATTAAATTCAATATACGATTTTCTGTGGTATTTTTCCCTAGTGTTCCTGACTCCAAATCCTCTAAGTGATTCATTTCCCCTCTCCAACCCGTTTTCAATAATTCTTCCTTACCCACTAAACCATTTAAACTTCCCTTTATCTGACTATATTGTGTTATTAAATAATTTAAAAAAACAATTAGGGACTGTTAATCCACCCTCTCTTACTGGGAGCTGAAGTACTTCTCTCTTTAACCTAGGGCTGGCACCTTTCCAAATAAAATCCCCCATTAAACTATCTAATACCCTAAAAATTTTCTTCGGCAACCTCATTGGGGCATTCTGTAAAACATACAGTATTTTTGGGAGAAAAATCTTTTTTATTAAATTCACCCGACCCTGAATTGACAACTGTAATCTTTTCCAAATATGTGTTTTAGTTCTAAGGTCTTTTATTAAGGGGAGTACATTTAACTTTTCATATTCTTCTACATTTCTAGAAATTTGTATACCTAAAGATTTAAAACTCTTGTGTTTCTCAAGCACATGCACCCTTGAGCCATTCTGTGATTGCCCGTTCCCTAATAATATCATATGGGATTTCCCCCAATTAATGTTTAAACCAGAAAAAAAACAATTTATCTATTATATCTATTACTCTATTGAACTCATGCCCAGGGTTGTGAATAAATAATAAAATATCATCGGCATACATAGATCATTTTTCTTTTCCTTCCCCATATTGAAAACCTTTAAACTCCCTATCATTTCTTATTTTACATGCCAAGGGTTCTATTGCGATAGCAAATAGTAATGGGGAGAGAGGGCATTCCTGCCTGATGCCCCTATAGAGGGAAAAAGGCAGGGACAAACTCCTATCCACCATCACCCTAGACCTCGGATTGGAATATATAAGTTGAATCCATCTTATAAATCCCTCCCCTATACCAACCCTTTTCAAAACTGCCTATAAATACTCCCACTCAATACAATCAAATGCCTTTTGAGCATCCAATGAGAGTATAGCTTTCTCGGTTTCTATTTTATTAGCTTCAATATTGAGGTACAGCCTTCTTATATTTGAGTATATCGTTCTTCCGGGTATAAAACCTGTCTGATCTTAATGAACTATACCTTTAATCACCTTAGAAAGCCTACCTGCCAAAACCTTTGCCAGAATTTTAACGTCCGTATTTAACAGGGATATTGGTCTATATGAACCAGGGTCTAGTTGTTCTTTACCCTGTTTTGGAATCAATGTAATATTTGCTTCTTTCATTGAGTCTGGTAAATCACCTATTTTTTGGGCCTCACACAGTGTCGCTCTTAATTCTGATATTAACACCTGCGCAAAGGTCATATATATTTCAAAAGGGAGTTCATCACACCCTGGTGTTTTTACAGGTTTCACCGTACCCAAAACCTCTTCTATTTCTAAAATAGATATTTATTTTTCCAGATATTCCTTTTGGGCCCTAGATATATCTCTCAGGCCAATCTGATCTAAATATTGATCCAGATCTTTTTTTGTATATTGTACCCTAGACTTATAAAGTTCCTGAAAGTAATCCACAAAAACTTTTTTAATTCCTTCAGGTGAACTGACTATTACATCCCTATTATCTCTAATCGCCCCTATCCATGATTTCCCTCTTTGGTTTTTTACTATACCTGCTAAATTTTCCCAACCCTTTCTCCCTCTAAGGCTAACCGAAACCCTTGGAAGAACAGTTCTTTTCTGGTTCTCTCTATCTGATATATATTTAGCTTTTCATGTTCCTCCTCCCATTTTTTCTTGTTATTTTCCATTATACATGCTAATCTTGATTCTTCTAAGTTTTTTTCCACTGAATTCCATTTTTCTTTAGTAATTTTTTTCCCAGTGATTCACCTTTTTAAACAGAAGTCCTCTTAGATATGCCTTGGCGGTATCCCAGACTATCAATTTATTAGCAGAGTTATTATTCTCCTGGATTTTCTTTTTTTAACTCCACCAATGTACTTTCTATATCTGGGATTAATGATAACCAATGAGGATTGAACTTAAAGGGAACCTGTCACCAGGATTTTGGGTATAGAGCTGAGGACATGGGTTGCTGGATGGCCACTAGCACATCCACAATACCCAGTCCCCATAGCTCTGTGTGCTTTTATTGTGTAAAAAAAACGATTTGATACATATGCAAATTAACATAAAAGAGTCATATCTTACTTGTGTGACCATAGAAGAGTCATATTTTCAAGCTCTGACTCATCTCAGGTTAGTTTGCATATGTATCAAATCTGGGGTTTTTTACACAATAAAAGCACACAGAGCTATGGGGACTGGGTATTGCGGATGTGCTAGCGGCCATCTAGCAACCCATGTCCTCAGCTCTATACCCAAAATCCCGGTGACAGGTTCCCTTTAAACATTGGCAAATTTTGTTTTCTATTCAAGTCCAATTCCATTACCACAGCACTATGATCGGATAAGGCCATAGGCAAATACTTTATCTTAATCCTATTTTGGGACATTAAGTTTTTATTTCCCAAAACCATATCTATTCTTGACCATGTTTGATGTGATTTAGAATAACAAGAATACATGGTTTCTTCCGGATTCAAATAGCGCCAGACATTAGTCCAGTTAAACTCCAAGGCCAGTTTAAACAAATCTACATTTTGTATTCTTCCCCCTCTGCTAGACATTCTATCCCTGAGTGGATCCATTACAGCATTATAATCTCCTATCGCAATCATTATACATTCTTGTCTATTCAACATAAATCTATGCAACTCATACAACACATCTGGCTTATATGGTGGTGGAATATATATATTTGTGATTACCATTTTAACCCCTTCTATGTTACATTGTAAGAAGAGGTACCTACCACAGTCGTCCGCCTCGTATGCAACACACTCAAATTTAATCTTATTATATATCAAAATTGAGACCCCTCTAGAATAAGTAGTATATACCGAATGGTACCCTTCCACTACCCATCTCTTCTCCAACCACCTTAACGATTCTTTAACTAAGTGTGTCTCTTGGAGGCAAACGATGGCTGGCAAAAACCTCTTCATCCACTCAAGGATAGCGTATCTCTATACTCTCTCTCGCAGACCTCTTACATTTAACGAAAGAATCTTAATCATCTAGCAGAGAGGGAAGAAAAAAAAAATAAACACAACCCCTCTCTCTTCTCCAAGATACCACCCTCCCCACCTCCCCTCCTTTCTGAATAGCTCCCCCCTCTTCTGGTCAGCAGTCGAGGCAGCTCCATTACTTAGCATAATGGCTCCTTGTTCCCCCTCCTACCCCACCCCCTCAGAAACCCATCCTATCCGCCCATTCATTAGCTTCTATAGGAGTCTGAAAGAATTCGACCCTACCTTTATATTCCACCCTTAGCTTTGCAGGAAAGAGTAAGCTATACTTCAGGCCTGCATCCCTCAGTCTCTTTTTTACAATTATAAACTCCTTCCTGCGTGCGTTAGTATCTGCTGAATAATCTGGAAACAGTCTTATCTTTACACCATGTATCTGGTATTTTTCAGAGGTTCTAGCGTCAGACAATATTGTATCTCGATCCTTGGAAAGTAAACATTTCACCAGCATGTGTCTAGGGTAATCCCCAGGAACCCTCTTTTTTGTGGGAACCCTATGTGCTCTTTCAATAGCGAACAGGGGAGAGAGGGTACCCTCCTTACAGTTCTCCTTTATCCATCGCTCAATAAACACTATACAATTATCCCCTTCTTCCCGTTCTGGAATCCCTACACTTCTTATATTTGTTCTTCGTGATCTTGATTTATTAATTTTTGTTCCATCTTATTATTTATCTGTTTTAGAGATACAACCTCCTTCTCTAATTTTTCAACAGAATGCTCCAGAGACGGGATCCTTTTTTCCATCTCATGTAATCGCTGTTTTATTTTCTCCAACTCACTGCGTATTACACTAACGTCAGTTTGCACTGCCCCGATCTGTGTCACTATACTCCCCATTACATTTTTCATTCCAGAGACAGTATAAAATATATCTTTCATCATTTTTGCGTCCATCTCTGCAACTACCGCAGGGGCTCCTTGTTCTCCCGTGATACCCGCAGTCCCATTTTCCTGTGTCAAAATATGTGTCTCAATATCTATACTTTTTTCTTTCTGTAAAGAACTGGAGACTGGGGAATTAGGGATCAGAAATTTGTTTAGACTATGCTGTTGTAACGGATCTGCTTCCGTTAGTGGACGCTTCCTAGCTTGCGCCGAGGACCACAAGCACTGCACTGGACACCACAACCACCGCAGACTCCACAACCGCCGTAGCTTAACTGGAGCCACGCCGTCTTCCTTCCACCCTGAATGAACCTCCAGCATTCAGGACCGTGTGGGAAAGATCTCTCCTCCAGGGAATATGCAGAGCATAGCAATCCCCAGCGTGATACAGCAATTCCCTCCAATAACGAGACAAGGCTGCGTTTTGAAGGGTTAGAAAAACATGAACTGAACTCAACTGTTTATTGAGGGCTACCCGCCCGTATTTATGCAGGTCCCCACAATGCATCATGGTTTCCTCCTCTCTGCCCTGGAGACACCCGGAGAGCAATTCAATTATCTCTCAGGACAAAGGGAAATCACCAATACACATGTGGGAACAACAGGGCAGGAATTACCACCCAAATACACAAAATCCTCCCTTCTGTCTGTGATATAATTATGGATTAACATAACTATCACAGACAGTAAAAATACAGTTTTTAAACATACACTGTAACTTCAAAACCATACATTCCATCTCCATAAAAATTACATATTTAAACTCAGCATACATCAAACAGAAACACTTCCAAAAATCACACAAATCCCTCCAGCGGATCAAAAGTTAAGTGGAAGTCCTTTATGACCGACCGCAAGCACAATTTCCTGCCCAAAACAGTTCCATAGATTTGGGCTGTGCGGTCGGTCAATTTCATGCAGAAAAACGACTAAGTCCCATCTTCGAACGGGACTTAGTCTCTGGAGCTGAAAGTTCAGTATGGAAGAAGGTAGGGGTCAGCGGTGTTCGTGTATTTGCGCATCCGATTTTAGTTCCACAGAATCTTTAGTATACACCGCTGACCACGTTCGGTCCTATTAACAGTCCAGACATGCGGCATAGTTCTGTTACACTGTTCTTGAAGGGTAATATGTCCCGGGGCCATAGTCGTAGGGCAGGAGGCTAGCCATAAGTTTTCTACAATGCCCAGTGGCAAATGGCAGTTTGTCACACATCTCACCTTTGGGGGGAAGACTAACCAGGCACCTGACCTTCTGTCGGTCAGTGCCTCCGTTAGTCGATCCACCAACCCACAGTAACCAAATGCCCGAGTAGCCCACCCACAACAAACAGGTACAAGGGTGACCCACCCACAAGAAACAGTTACTGCACCTGGGTATTTTGCTGTGGTGGTGGGGCAACATGCTGTGGGGACTTGAGGGAGGGCAGAGGCCGACTGCACTCTGCCCAGCAGGGGTTAACATCGCCTCTGTTAACCCTGAGGCCACGTTAGGAGTTAACTGGGGAGGGGAATTTGTACTTACCCCCTCCTCCTGTTGTCCTGGTGAGGGTAGTGGGGGATCTGGACAGGCTGTCCAGCATCCCGGTAGGTCAGGCGCAGAGACCACGGTCCCATCTGCGCCGTCTGGGTGATTGGTGTCTCCCCTTGTTATGGTAAGCTGCTGCTGGGGAGAGAGGGTGCTGCGCTCCTCTCCCTGAAACACAGGCTGCCGCTGGGGAGTAAGGACGACACCTTCAGCTCCCTGGGGTACACACTGCCGCTGGGGGGGAAGGAGGGCACCTTCAGCTCCCTGTAACACACACTGCCGCTGGGGAGGGAGGACAACACCTTCAGCTCCCTGGGGTTCATACTGCCGCTGGGGGGGAAGGACGACACCTTCGGCCCCCTGGGGTACACACTGCCGCTGGGGAGGAAGGAGGGCACCTTCAGTTCCCTGTAACACACACTGCCGCTGGGGAGGAAGGACGACACCTTCAGCTCCCTGGGGTTCACACTGCTGCTGGGAGGGAAGGACGACACCTTTGGCCCCCTGGGGTAAACACTGCCGCTAGGTGGGAAGGACGACACCTTCGGCCCCCTGTGGTACACACTGCCGCTAGGGGGGAAGGACGACACCTTCGGCCCCCTGTGGTACACACTGCCGCTGGGGAGGAAGGAGGGCACCTTCAGCTCCCTGTAACACACACTGCCGCTGGGGAGGAAGGACGACACCTTCAGCTCCCTGGGGTTCACACTGCCGCTGGGGGGGAAGGGCGACACCTTCGGCCCCCTGGGGTACACACTGCCGCTGGGGGGGAAGGACGACACCTTCGGCCCCCTGGGGTACACACTGCCGCTGGGGGGGAAGGACAACACCTTCGGCCCCCTGGGGTACACACTGCCGCTGGGGGGGAAGGACGACACCTTCGGCCCCCTGTAACTCACGCTTTTGCTGGGGCGCAGGGACGGAATACTTCGCTATCTCTGCCCGATATTCTGCTTCCTGCTGCAGATACTCCGCCAGTTCTCTCCTCACTTTCAGTACAAGTTCCTCTGTTAGGTGGGGCCCGTAGATAGCCAACCGCCTCTTCAGCATAGCGTCAAACCGTACGTGACTATTCCAATATTCCAGCTCTGCTTGGTGTTCCCAGGATGCTGCTCCTCGCACTAGGGAAGCCATCCCACCGCTTGCCACCAATGTAATTGATCCCCTTCCGTTAGTGGACGCTTCCTAGCTTGCGCCGAGGACCACAAGCACCGCACTGGACACTACAACCACCGCAGACTCCACAACCGGCGTAGCTTAACTGGAGCTGCGCCGTCTTCCTTCCACCCTGAATAAACCTCCAGCATTCAGGACCGTGTGGGAAAGATCTCTCCTCCAGGGAATGTGCAGAGCATAGCAATCCCCAGCGTGATACAGCAATTCCCTCCAATAACGAGACAAGGCTGCGTTTTGAAGGGTTAGAAAAACATGAACTGAACTCAACTGTTTATTGAGGGCTACCCGCCCGTATTTATGCAGGTCCCCACAATGCATCATGGGTTTCCTCCTCTCTGCCCTGGAGACACCCGAAGAGCAATTCAATTATCTCTCAGGACAAAGGGAAATCACCAATACACATGTGGGAACAACAGGGCAGGAATTACCACCCAAATACACAAAATCCTCCCTTCTGTCTGTGATATAATTATGGATTAACATAACTATCACAGACAGTAAAAATACAGTTTTTAAACATACACTGTTACTTTAAAACCATACATTCCATCTCCATAAAAATTACATATTTAAACTCAGCATACATCATACATACAATTTCCTGCCCAAAACAGTTCCATAGATTTGGGCTGTGCGGTCGGTCAATTTCATGCAGAAAAACGACTAAGTCCCATCTTCGAACGGGACTTAGTCTCTGGAGCTGAAAGTTCAGTATGGAAGAAGGTAAGGGTCAGCGGTGTTCGTGTATTTGCGCATCCGATTTTAGTTCCACAGAATCTTTAGTATACCCTGCTGACCGCGTTCGGTCCTATTAACAGTCCAGACATGCGGCATAGTTCTGTTACACTGTTCTTGAAGGGTAATATGTCCCGGGGCCATAGTCGTAGGGCAGGAGGCTAGCCATAAGTTTTCTACAATGCCCAGTGGCAGTTTGTCACAGCTGTTTTTGCCCACTCTCTAACCCTGTTACTGATCTCCTGCTGCTAGCGCCGGTAAGGCCACGCTGTTCTTTTTTCTTTGGAGGCATCTTTATACTTTCCTTTTCCTTCTCTTTTCTTCCTCCCCTCCCCTCTCTTCCTTCCTTTCCCCTTCCCTCCTCTTTCTCCACTCTCAACTATTGTACGTAATACCCAACACTTATCTCAAGACTATAATTATCATAATAACCAACATTAAACCTGATATCCTTAAGTACTATTTGCACTATGTTGGTATATTATCAACAATTAGTCCAATTAAACAAGGCCATAGACTGCGCCATAGACTGCGCCTTAGTCCTGCTATTATTATTATTAGAGGAAAGAAGAGGGGCACAAAAAAAAAAAAAAGGTCCATCTAACAGGTGGTTAACAAGTGGTTAATGTGTTTCCAGATATTCAAATAAGACACCGCCGAAAACAATTCCTTGGTCTGTATATATTTAGACGAGAAGAGAGGGACAGGAAAACCGAAGGTTCACCATAGTTAAACCAGCAGGAGAGTTGCCAGCATAATACCGTGAGGGAGAGGGTTAGGAATGGTTAGTCACTGATTAATCCAAGGGGTTAGAAGGAATTAGTCCAACCAGCAAAGTTCCAGAGAGGGTTAAGGACAGGGTTGAGGCTGCACACAATAAGTATATATGGATCAGTCCAGTGTAAATAAAACTCTACAGCCGTCTGTATATCTTCACCCCTTTTTCTTCTTCCTTTCCCTCACTTTCATTCGACAAGGGACAAACAGTCCCCACTAATATACAAAAAGCTGCGGAATGTCCACACAGCCTACATTTTCCAATCTCCAACTTCCAGCCCCTCTCGTACCTCTACGGCTATATCACGGCTTCCCTACTGTGAGACGAGTCCCACTGTCCAGGAAAAGACACCCGCTCCTCTCCTCTGAACTGTCTCTCCCTGGCAATGGCCTCCCTCCAGAAACCTGACTCTCACCCAGACATCAGGCAGCATAAAGACGTCTTCACAGGCGTTTGCCCTCTCCACACACCAGACTAGAACCCCGGCTCCCAACCTCACATCAGCTCATAGGGACAGCAGCAGCGCTGGATCCCTCCGCTCCTCACACAGAAGAATCTCACCCCCCAAAGGCATCGAAATGTCGACATCCAACGTCCAGCAGCGGCAGTTCAGCAGACAAGCAGGGGAGGAAGACAGGCGGTCACGATCCAAGTATCAAGGGTATCGGCGTCCGCAGCAGGCACAGAAAACACATCGTGGCCGCGGCAGGCAGACGGGCTGGTGAGCGAGCAGGGGCAGGAGGGGGGAGCCTAGCGTCAGATGTCAGACGCTCACATGCTCTCTCTCCATTCAAACTCCTAATCATTGAAGACCAGCTGGTAAGGAGAAATGTCAGACTGAGGGTCCATTCACACATCCGTATGTGTTTTGCGGATCCGCAAAACACAGACACCAGAAATATGCGTTCTGCATTTTGAGGACCGCACATCGCTGGCGCTTTCATAGAAAATGCCTTTTCTTGTCCGCAATTGCGGACAAGATTAGGACATGTTCTATTCTTTGGCGGAACGGAAGTGCGGATCCGGAAGTGCGGAAATGCGGATGCGGACAGCACATTCCGGCCCCATTGAAAATGAATGGGTTCGTACCTGTTCCGCAAAATTGCGGAACAGATGCGGACCCATTTTGCGGACGTGTGAATGGACCCTTAGGGTACAACTACATAGCATGTTGAACTTGTGACGTGGCTACATTGCAGTCAAGCACTGTGCGGCAATTAACAATGCAGAGTGACTAAACAGTGCCATCTCATTAGTTTAATTTGGGCAGCCACGTCGCAAGCATGACACGACTATACCATCTGGTTGTCTAAGAATAGAGATAAGCAAATCCATTTGTCTCATCAGCAAAAGTTCTTCACCTGTGAGGTGCTGTTCCTGCAAGGGAAGAAGTGCCTACCTGCATCTTAATTCACAGGGCTGGACGTCTCGCCCGACCCTGGCAATCTCATACCTGTGCTGCTGCAATATTTTGTGGCGCAAATGCGGAGGCTCTGCAAAAAATATGTATATGTGCCTGGCCATCTGGTCAATAACTCATTCTACCTGCAAACGCTCCTTGAAGCTCATCCCGTTGTTTTATTGGACTGGATATTACAACATTCAAGTAAGTAAAATACCTGAAATATTTTTTTATGTGTTTAGTAGAATGCCTAGAGCACGTAGATACTAAGTTACTGTGGAATATTTTTTAGCAAATTTGATTTAGAGCTTGTTATGTCCATGTTGTAATTCTACAACATTGGGTTCGGTTGGTAGTCAAAATAGCATATGCACCTTACTTATTGCCTGAGGACTTTGCACATCATGTGTTAGATGTCTGGGGGGTTGCATGAAATCCTTTTAGTATGGTAAGTAGTGGGTATAATAGGCTATTTTCAGACCTCAGTGTATTGTGTTAATAGGGTTAGGATTATTTTAATTATTTACCTTGTGTACTTACTATTATTTCCATTTCAGAATGCCACTAGCAAAGAAAGGTCCTGTGTACACTGTGCAGGATGTTATTGCTGCCATACAAAATGGAGAGAGTGACTTTGAGATGAAATCAGATGACACTGACGCAAGTGATGAAGAGGCAGATGAAGATGCCAGTGAAGTGGACAAAGAAAATCAACAGCCCACTGACTGTGCATGCAGTGTTGATATCAAGACAACTGAAGAAAGCCTACCACACAAACATACCATATCCCGTGACAGGTATCGCTGGCTAAAAAAGGACTTTGTCAGTCCCAATACAGATTTTTCTGGTCCAGACATCACTGATGCTGCTATTTCCCTCCAAACACCACTGGATTACTTTCAGACTAAAAACACAAATGAGTACAGCTTTCAAAAGACTGGAATATATTTAAACACCAACATAACGAAATTGAGCAGATGATTAGCATATACTTCAAGATGGGCCTAGTTCAAATGCTTGGAGTTCGAATGTATTGAAAGGCAGACACACGGTACACCCCTGTTTCTGATGTGATGTCACGCAACAGATTTCAATCTCTGTTGACATCATTATATTTTACAAACAACTTGACAGTGTCAGAGAGAGCAAAGAAAGATAAACTCTGGAAACTCAGACCATGGCTTGATTCATTCAGAGGGAAATGCTTGCAGGTGGTACCAGAAGAGCACAACTCTGTGGATGAGATGATGATTCCTTTCAAGGGGAAATTCAGCTCCATCAAGCAATATATGAGAGGCAAGCCCCACCCATGGGGGTTCAAACTGTGGGTAAGAGCTGAAATAAGTGGTATGCTCTGTGACTTTGATGTGTACCAAGGCAGTGTTGACGGCATACGAGCCAAATCTGAACTTGGAACTACTTTACCTCTGTGCTATTGGTAGCTAAGCTCCTTGATTGTGGAATTTATTATGTGGAAACAGCCAGGCAAGTACGCTTACCCAACTGTAACCTTGAAGATGAGAAGAATTTGAAGAAAAAGGGGAGAGGAAACTTTGATATCAGAGTGGAAGGGAACCACAACATCTGTGCTGTCAAATGGTATGACAACAGGGCGGTCACGCTTGTGTCAATCTTTGCAGTCCCAGAGCCTGTGCAGAAGATTCAACCCAGGGACAAAGCCACCAAAACCTACATTGAAATTGACAGGCCTTACATTGTGGGTGTCTACAATAAATACATGGGAGGTGTGGATTTGTTGGACTCATTTGCAGCCAAATATAAGTTCCCTATGAAAGCATGTCGCTGGTACATATACATTTTCTGGCATACCATTATCCTTGCCGTGATCAATGCCTGGCTCCTCTACAAACGGGAAGGCAAAACTCTCAGCATTCCTAAAAAGGAGATTCTGAACAGGAGACATTTTAAGGCAGAACTAGCATCCTCTCTCATATTGATCAATGTAGCTCCTAACAAACCTAAGAGAGGGCGACCATCATCAAGCAGTGAGCCCAGTAACATCAAGGAGCCCTTTAAATGCACAGAAGAGACCATTTTCAGGTGACGGGAGTCCACCAAATGTGATTTCAGCCAAAACGTGATCTTCTCATCCCCCACCAGATACAGTCAGGTCCATAAATATTGGGACATCGACACAATTCTAACATTTTTGGCTCTATACACCACCACAATGGATTTGAAGAGAAACGAACAAGATGTGCTTTAATTGCAGACTGTCAGCTTTAATTTGAGGGTATTTACATCCAAATCAGTTGAACGGTGTAGGAATTACAACAGTTTGCATATGTGCTTCCCACTTGTTAAGGGAACAAAAGTAATGGGACAACTGGCTTCTCAGCTGTTCCATGGCCAGGTGTGTGTTATTCCCTCATTATCCCAATTACAATGAGCAGATAAAAGGTCCAGAGTTCATTTCAAGTGTGCTATGCATTTGGAATCTGTTGCTGTCAACTCTCAAGATGAGATCCAAAGAGCTGTCATTATCAGTGAAGCAAGCCATCATTAGGCTGAAAAAACAAAACAAACCCATCAGAGAGATACCAAAAACATTAGGCGTGGCCAAAACAACTGTTTGGGACATTCTTAAAAAGAAGGAACGCACCGGTGAACTCAGCAACACCAAAAGACCTGGAAGACCATGAAAAACAACTGTGGTGGATGACCGAAGAATTCTTTCCCTGGTGAAGAAAACATCCTTCACAACAGTTGGCCAGATCAAGAACACTCTCCAAGAGGTAGGTGCATGTGTGTCAAAGTCAACAATCAAGAGAAGACTTCACCAGAGTGAATACAGAGGGTTCACCACAAGATGTAAACCATTGGTGAGCCTCAAAAACAGGAAGGCCAGATTAGAGTTTGGCAAACAACATCTAAAAAAGCCTTCACAGTTCTGGAACAACATCCTATGGACAGATGAGACCAAGATCAACTTGTACCAGAGTAATGGGAAGAGAAGAGTATGGAGAAGGAAAGGAACTGCTCATGATCCTAAGCATACCACCTCATCAGTGAAGCATGGTGGTGGTAGTGTCATGGCGTGGGCATGTATGGCTGCCAATGGAACTGGTTCTCTTGTATTTATTGATGATATGACTGCTGACTAAAGCAGCAGGATGAATTCTGAAGTGTTTCGGGCAATATTATCTGCTCATATTCAGCCAAATGCTTCAGAACTCATTGGATGGCGCTTCACAGTGCAGATAGACAATGCCCCAAAGCATACTGCAAAAGCAACCAAAGAGTTTTTTAAGGGAAAGAAGTGGAATGTTATGCAATGGTCAAGTCAATCACCGGACCTGAATCCGATTGAGCATGCATTTCACTTGCTGAAGACAAAACTGAAGGGAAAATGCCCCAAGAACAAGCAGGAACTGAAGATAGTTGCAGTAGAAGCCTGGCAGAGAATTACCAGGGATGAAACCCAGCGTCTGGTGATGTCTATGTGTTCCGGACTTCAGGCTGTAATTGACTGCAAAGCATTTGCAACCAAGTATTAAAAAGTGAAAGTTTGATTTATGAGTATTATTCTGTCCCATTACTTTTGGTCCCTTAACAAGTGGGAGGCACATATGCAAACTGTTTTAATTCCTGCACTGTTCACCTGATTTGGATGTAAATACCCTCAAATTAAAGCTGACAGTCTGCAGTTAAAGCACATCTTGTTTGTTTTATTTCAAATCCATTGTGGTGGTGTATAGAGCCAAAAATGTTAGAATTGTGTCAATGTCCCAATATTTATGGACCTGACTGTATGCGTAAGGACATGATTGCACATTTCCCAGTGAAAACCATGCGAGGACGCTGCAGACACAGTGATAAAGGATATACCAGCACACTGTGCAGCAAGTGCGATGTCCGTCCTGTTTTTCAGATGACAAGAACTGTCTTTGGGACTATCACTGCAAATGAACACTGTCATGAGTGATTTACATTCTAATCCTGTTTTTGTTTTTCTAAATTATTATTATTAATAAATCATAGTTGAAAAAAATGCTAATTTGTGCACTTATTATTCATAACATGTAGTTTTATGGGGAAACATGAGCAGTCAAACATGCAATTACATCTTTAGGTGTTTATATTTGTTTATAGAGTGAGTGCAAAATTTTGAAGTTCTGCTCCCAACTAGGCCCAATATTACAACAAATTCCTAAAAACGAACTAAAATTAAAACTCTTCAATTTCTGCATCAGAGGCATCCTACAACAACATCTGAAAGATAAAAAAAAATTATACAAATTCTTTTCTATATTTGGGTTTCACAGGGTTAAAGGGACATTTCACACTGGAGAGCTGATAAACTTCCCACAAGCTCAAGCCAGGCTTGCGTTTTGACTCAGAAGGAATACTCACACATGCTACAAACCCAGTTATTGGCGGGGGAATACTGTAGTGCATTGTAAGATTATAAGCTGTTGTGCTGCACCGCAGGCTAGCCTGCACCACACACCTATAGTTGTTCTTGTTTTCTTTAGGGTAATAACAGGCAAGGTGTGGCAGTTTAGTTGTGCCCGCTGGTAGGCAAATTACCGTACTTTCCTCTGGCATCCATTGGAGGGCGCCGCGCTGTACAACACAAGGGTCTCAGCCTTTGGGCTGGGTGTATATAAATGTATTGTTTGTTCCCAGCATTTGTGGTTGTGCTCATTGCCACGTTTAAGTAAAATTCTGTTTTGGCAGAAGCTGGTGTTGGAGTTGTTTTCCTTGTTCGTGACTTCGCTGTATCCTGGGGAGCCCACCCCGGTACACGTTTACAGTGCTACTGCTACGCTTATTTTGTAAATTTGAGTTTCTTGGCAAATACATTTTGTATAAAATTATTTGGGCCCGTCTGCCAGCATAAACTTAAAAAAAGTTATGTTATACATTTTCCGGTTCCATGGAGGATCCTTTTTCCTGTGAATATTCGTAATACATGATTGCATATTGCACCAAGGAAGGCACGGAGCTACAAGTGAATGAGACTAAGTAAAGTAGTGGAAAGACATCCCATTGCCTGTTATGAAGCGGTTGCTTGGCAACCTGAAGTTATACTGCCTTGAGAATATACTAAATGAGGCTGAAAGAAGAGAAATAAATTACATTTAGTAAAACACTGCAGTGGAGTACGCGGTGAAGCCATATATATCCAACCATCCGTTTTAGTTTCCCTCCAGTGAGGTAAAGAAACCCCAGAGGGAAACTGATGCCAAAACTGATCACATAGTTTTATTTATGTTATGCACATATATAGCGCTGACATATTCCACAGCGCTTAACAGACATTAGCATCAAGCTGTCCCCAATAGGGCTCACAATCTAAGTTCCCTATCAGTATATCTTTGGAGTGTGGGAGGAAACCCAGGCAAACACAGGGAGAACATACAAATGCCATGCAGAAGTTATTCTTGGTCGGATTTGAACCTAGGACCCCAGTGCTGCTTGGCAACAGTACTAACCAAGGAGCCACTGTGCTTTCAATAGGATCGTTTATGTCATTCAGCACATCAGTTTTCATTACGGATGTAAAATAGTTGAGGACAGAAAAAAACTAGCATACAGTGTTTTTTTGCCCGACACTTTACGTCTATGAATGCCAAACCGATGCTTAAAGTACCGTACATAGAAATATGCACACATGAATACATACTGTAAAATCAGTTCTGTTCAGCTTCCGGCATAAAACAACATAACTGACAGATGTGAACCCTACCTTACTGCATTTTAGGGAAAAAATGTATGTCACACCACACAAAGGATGACAAATTTTACACAAAGGAAGGAATACATTTTTGTTGAGGGTATCCAGGTCCTACAAAATGTTTCAGTCCATAGTTAGATACCATAGTTAGATAGCTAATAGGTGGTGGTAGAAATATTGTCCACTAGCAAGTGCGACTCTTCTCAACACATATTTTGCACTGCATCATTTGTTTCTTGCGGGTTTGCAAAAATCCATCAGAACAATCCCAATCAAATGAATGGAACTCATTTTCACTAGTAGAAGGTATCCTTATAGATCATCTTTCTTCAGGTGACTATAAGCAATTGAGTATAATGAGCATGACTTGGCTGTCACTCTAAATCTATAGTCAGCTGGTCACTTGCATGTAGCACGGCACTCGTATTAGAGTAATCAGAAAAAGTTCATTTTATTGTCCATCCCAAAATGAAATGTTATAACACTGGCCAACGTTTCGGTCCACCAGGACCTTGTTCACGGCCTAAAGTACAAATACATACGTAAGCTTTTGGTATAGACAGAACCCGCAGGGCAGACAATAAATATGCAATATAACAAAATATCTGTAAAGAATTAGTGCTAGAATATCTATAGTATAGTGCAATTACATATATTAATGTAATGCAGAGGAGATCCGGAAAACATATATATATATATATATATATATATACACGTATGTAAAAAAAATTGGTTCCAAGGTGGGAACAGGCTCATCTTGATCCAGGTAGATTAGGTGTAAGACCTATATAAGGGAGCAGTAATTAGGATAAATCGATAATCATATAGAAGCTAGGAGTCATGTAACATTCTGCATTACATCAAGAATACAACTTTGTAATACCCATTGCTCTCTTGAAAATCAGCATGATGATATATAAGGACTTAGGAGCAAGTTCAAAATCATGGCCGCAACAAGAATGCACACTGATAGTGGCAACATGCATTGTAATATGATTCTCAATTAAAATATCGGCATGAGGGTACACAATAAAAGGCAGCAGGAGGTAGCGCAGCCATAATGGCGACCTGTAGCAAGATACACAGACAAACCTTAGTGGTGTAGATTTGGAGACATTGGATGGACTTGTCTGTCACGCAGGAGATCGAGGTATTTAAACCAAGATAGAGGATTGCATTGCTCCGGCGTTCATGCGTCGGTGCCGAGATATCGCGAGAATGATTGCGTCATTTGCGCATGCGCAGGATCACCCGGCTCCGGACTGAGAGTGTCCGGCGGTCAGGGCCAAATGCGCAGGCGCTAGAGGCAGAGGAAGCACGCAGGCGCAAGGTCGCTGTGTATCAAGGGCTTATTGTTGTTATGTGCACCAATTCTAGATAAGCTGTATAGAAATAGCAGTATTAGCAGCATCAATAATAGATAAGCTGTATAGGAATGGCAGTATTAGATTATACAATGTATTTGATTAAAGGCAACAAGGGGACATATAGGTCATTGCTAATATAGCTCTAAACTATATAGGTAGCCTCATCATCACAGGTAGTATACACTCACCTAAAGAATTATTAGGAACACCTGTTCTATTTCTCATTAATGCAAGTATCTATTCAACCAATCACATGGCAGTTGCTTTAATGCATTTAGGGGTGTGGTCCTGGTCAAGACAATCTCCTGAACTCCAAACTGAATGTCAGAATGGGAAAGAAAGGTGATTCGAGCAATTTTGAGCGTGGCATGGTTGTTGGTGCCAGACGGGCCGGTCTGAGTATTTCACAATGTGCTCCGTTACTGGGATTTTCACGCACAACCATTTCTAGGGTTTACAAAGAATGGTGTGAAAAGGGAAAAACATCCAGTATGCGGCAGTCCTGTGGGCAAAAATGCCTTGTGGATGCTAGAGGTCAGAGGAGAATGGGCCGACTGATTCAAGCTGATAGAAGAGCAACGTTGACTGAAATACCCACTCGTTATAACCAAGGTATCCTGCAAAGCATTTGTGAAGCCACAACACGCACAACCTTGAGGCTACAACAGCAGAAGACCCCACTGGGTACCACTCATCTCCACTACAAATAGGAAAAAGAGGCTACAATTTGCACGAGCTCACCAAAATTGGACTGTTGAAGACTGGAAAAATGTTGTCTGGTCTGATGAGTCTCGATTTCTGTTGAGACATTCAAATGGTAGAGTCCGAATTTGGCGTAAACAGAATGAGAACATGTATCCATCCTCTGATGGCTACTTCCAGCAGGATAATGCACCATGTCACAAAGCTCGAATCATATCAAATTGGTTTCTTGAACATGACAATGAGTTCACTGTACTAAAATGGCCCCCACAGTCACCAGATCTCAAACCAATAGAGCATCTTTGGGATGTGGTGGAACGGGAGCTTCGTGCCCTGGATGTGCATCCCTCAAATCTCCATCAACTGCAAGATGCTATCCTATCAATATGGGCCAACATTTCTAAAGAATGCTATCAGCACCTTGTTGAATCAATGCCACGTAGAATTAAAGGAGTTCTGAAGGCAAAAGGGGGTCCAACAGCGTATTAGTATGGTGTTCCTAATAATTCTTTAGGTGAGTGTATATCCTCACATAGTTTAGAGCTATATTAGCAATGACCTATATGTCCCCTTGTTGCCTTTAATCAAATACATTGTATAATCTAATACTGCCATTCCTATACAGCTTATCTATTATTGATACTGCTAATACTGCTATTTCTATACAGCTTATCTAGAATTGGTGCACATAGCAACAATAAGCCCTTGATACACAGCGACCTTGCGCCTGCGTGCTTCCTCTGCCTCTAGCGCCTGCGCATTTGGCCCTGACCGCCGGACACTCTCAGTCCGGAGCCGGGTGATCCTGCGCATGCGCAAATGACGCAATCATTCTCGCGATATCTCGGCACCGGCGCATGAACGCCGGAGCAATGCAATCCTCTATCTTGGTTTAAATACCTCGATCTCCTGCGTGACAGACAAGTCCATCCAATGTCTCCAAATCTACACCACTAAGGTTTGTCTGTGTATCTTGCTACAGGTCGCCATTATGGCTGCGCTACCTCCTGCTGCCTTTTATTGTGTACCCTAATGCCGATATTTTAATTGAGAATCATATTACAATGCATGTTGCCACTATCAGTGTGCATTCTTGTTGCGGCCATGATTTTGAACTTGCTCCTAAGTCCTTATATATCATCATGCTGATTTTCAAGAGAGCAATGGGTATTACAAAGTTGTATTCTTGATGTAATGCAGAATGTTACATGACTCCTAGCTTCTATATGATTATCGATTTATCCTAATTACTGCTCCCTTATATAGGTCTTACACCTAATCTACCTGGATCAAGATGAGCCTGTTCCCACCTTGGAACCAATTTTCACATACGTGTATATATATATATATATATATATATATATATATATATATATATATGTTTTCCGGATCTCCTCTGCATTACATTAATATATGTAATTGCACTATACTATAGATATTCTAGCACTAATTCTTTACAGATATTTTGTTATATTGCATATTTATTGTCTGCCCTGCGGGTTCTGTCTATACCAAAAGCTTACGTATGTATTTGTACTTTAGGCCGTGAACAAGTTCCTGGTGGACCGAAACGTTGGCCAGTGTTATAACATTTAATTTTGGGATGGACAATAAAATTAACTTTTTCTGATTATTCTAATACGAGTGCCGTGGTGTTTACCTATATCTACATTGATTATTACCACTGAGCACCGGAATCTATACGAAAAAAAGGAGTGCCATCCACTATATATTATTACTTGCATGTAGCAGACTTGCTCCTACCAGATGCTAGTACCCTTAAGCACCAATGACACCAATGTAATAGAAATCTTAAAGGGGTTGTCTGGATTCAAAGCTGAACCCGGACATATCTCCATTTTCACTCAGGCAGCCCCTCTGACTTGAATATCGGAGCAGTTCATGCTCCGATGCTCTCATTTGCCCTGCGCTAAATCATGCAGGGCAAATGCATTTTCAAGAGTTCCGATGACGTACCAGGCTCTCCATGGGGCTGCCAGGAAGCCAGGTGACGTCACCGGCACTGATGGGCGGGCTGTAGCTTCCATCTGGCAGTGTGTTATTGTAAACAAAAGAGCCCGTGCCCTGTGCGATCTAGCGCAGGGCAAGGGAGCGCATCGGAGCATGAGATGCTCCTATGCCAACATCAGGGGTTCTGCCTGGGTGAAAATAAGGGTATGTCCGGGTTCAGCTCTGAACCTGGACAAGCCCTTTAAAACTTAATAGGGGTGAAGAACATATCACTGACTAAATGTACACAGGCAGGCCAAAATATGTGAATACCCATTCCCATTATTGAGGTGTTTCAGTCACACAGGATGGAGGCAAATTGGCCATATACCCTACAGGGATATTTCCCGGTGGGCCTACCAAGCCCTCCTCTCTGCCACTGGCTATGAGAATCAGGTTCCAATGTACCAAGCCAGCGACCACACATGCCCCCCTGAATTCAGCTAGTATGGCCCACATCTCATCTCTTAAGTCCCCTGCTCTGTATCTTAGAGACAACTAGAGGAGGAGGACAATAAATGACAGAAATTTATGTGGCATATGGCTCTAACAGGAAAGTATTTTGCGTTATGATATTCCTCACCTTGCCTACTTGTACAGGGTGGGCCATTTATATGGATACACCTTAATAAAATGGAAATGGTTGGTGATATTAACTTCCTGTTTGTGGAACATTAGTATATGTGAGGGGGGAAACTTTTCAAGATGGGTGGTGACCATGGCGGCCATTTTGAAGTCGGCCATTTTGAATCCAACTTTTGTTTTTTCAATAGGAAGAGGGTCATGTGACATATCAAACTTATTGGGAATTTCACACGAAAAACAATGGTGTGCTTGGTTTTAACATAACTTTATTCTTTCATGAGTTATTTACAAGTTTCTCTTTGTTTACAGCCATTGACATGTCGCCGAGGTTAATACGTGAGGAGCGGATAGAAATTGTGTTGATGTCTGGTGAATGCAGTAAACGGGTCATTGCAGCAGATTTCAATGCAAGACACCCTACGAGACCACCCATCTCACATGCTACAGTTAGCAAACTGCTTGCTAAGTTTCGTGAAACTGGTTCAGTGTTGGATTTGCCAAAATGTGGACGCATGAAATCTGTCTCTAATGAAGAAACATCAGTGGCTGTCCTAGCTTCATTCAGCAAGAGCCCACAGCGTAGCACTCGCCGCATGTCACTGGAGAGTGGCATTAGTCGAACATCCCTTCGTCGGATATTAGCTACAGTACTCACAAATGGCACCCTTACAAACTCCAGCTAGTGCAGCATCTCAACGAGGATGACCCAGATCGGCGCACTGAATTTGCAGAATGGGCAAAACAAAAATTGGAACAGGACCCTCAGTTTACGCAGAAGATTTTGTTCAGTGATGAGGCAAACTTTTATGTGAATGGTGAAGTTAACAAACAAAACCACCGCTATTGGTCTGACACTAACCCACATTGGATAGATCCCTCCAAAACTGTTGGAACAAAAAAATTGATGGTATGGTGTGGTATATGGGGTACAAAGATAGTGGGGCCATTCTTCATCAATAGAAACCTCAAGGCCACTGGATATGCGAAATTGCTACATGATGATGCACTGAATACACTGAAGCTGGCACGTTCCCTGAGTTTTTCCAGCAAGATGGTGCACCACCACATTATGGGTGTCAGGTCCGAGCATTCCTAGATGAACAGTTTCCTGGAAAGTGGATTGGTCGTCGTGGGCCAGTTGAATGGCCCCCAAGGTCTCCCAATCTGACCCCCTTAGGTGTTGCTATCAGTGTGTGAAGAGTGGGAGAAGAGGGTTGCATTGACAATCCAACACAATGGGCAGCACATTGAACACATTTTATAAGTGGTCAGAAACTTGTAAATAACTCATGAAAGAATAAAGTTACGTTAAAACCAAGCACACCATTGTTTTTATTGTGAAATTCCCAATAAGTTTGATGTGTCACAAGGCCCTCTTCCTATTGAAAAAACAAAAGTTGGATTCAAAATGGCCGACTTCAAAATGGCCGCCATGGTCACCACCCATCTTGAAAAGTTTCCCCCCTCACATATACTAATGTGCCACAAACAGGAAGTTAATATCACCAACCATTCCCATTTTTATTAAGGTGTATCCATATAAATGGCCCACCCTGTATTGGGCCACTTTTATTCTTTTTTTTTTTCAAGGACAACTTTAATTCCCCAGTCGACCCATGCACACAGGTGCAAACTGGTGCATAAAACAAGCACACAGCCCTGCAATCTCCATAGACAAGTATTGATAGTACTAGGATATAGCAACATATGGTGTAAACACTGCAAGTTTTCCACAGCGGAATAGCGTACATAAAATCAGCAGCGTTTACGGTAAGCAGCCAAGTAGAAGAGATTTTAAAAAATTCATCCACACACTAGTGCTAGTTTCCACAATTGAATATGCACGTAGCTTGACATGCAGTGTGGAATTTAAATTAGCAGCAAATCAATTTATGCTTTGGAATTCACGTTTTGCTATGCAAATATCTGCTGCAAATGTGCAGCATTTCTGTACCACAGTAAAATTTTATCCCTGCAGATTTTATCCACATATGCTAAAGGTCTGCAGTTGATCTTCTAGATGTAGCTAACCATAATTGGTTTACTAATTTGAGGTGCAGAGTCAAGGAGTCTCTTCTTCACCCTAGAACCCCTGGAAGGAGGTATGGTTAAATTTCCAGTTTGCTGTCTTCAGTGTAGCTACCAGTTGGTGGCTGATGTTCTGTACAAAAGTTTGGACCTGTGCAGAGTTGAAATGAAGCCAGGCGCAGTCACTGGGAGAGTAGCCAGAATCCAACAAAGTAGAGTAGGGCCAGGAATGGGCACTGGATCAAATGCAGGAGTACAGATGTGTACTTCCTTATCTTTCCTCTTGGCTAGACGTCCTGTTATGAGATTTTCAGCTTTTAAAAAACAATATGGTTTTGAGATATTGTATCACAAGGTGTCTATCCTATAGTATATGTTTTTATGCACAACCAGCCTTTGAATGATTTTGAGATATTGCATTGCATTGGTTTCATTGATGTAACCAAATTAGAGCTAAGGTAAAGGTTGACACATCTGTACCAGGAAAAATTGGGATGTAAGAACTGGATGTAAGCTAAGGCTACTGTCAAAGTCGAGGTAAAAAAACAAGATAAAACAATAGTAACCCAGCTCAGAAGGATGGTACCTTACACACAGGCAAGGGTATCTAGTTCAATTTTAATTTTTAAAGCTGTCACTATGGACACCATCAGGGCAGGCAAGTTGTCATAGAGATATGATGCAGACCTGGCTGAATGTAGTTCAGGAGAGCAGCCTGGATATTGGGTGAGGTGAATAACTGGTATTAATATTGGTCATACTGAGGAGCTCATTGACTTTCTGAACAATTGCCAAAATATTTGCATTGATACTAGTTGAAATGTGTTCCATCTTGATGTTCTAACAATTTTATATCTTTTTCTGATTATAGAGATGCTAACCTGGCAACTATAGACATTGTAATTCTATATACCTGAATAAGACATCAAGTCAGGTAATGGGCAATTGAGCTACTGTTCAGGACGGATGACAAAGATTTGGAAACTAGAGGACATACTTGTTGAATTCATGTTGTCCAATAATTCATTGCCTGAGAATCATTGTCTGTCACATCTACTTATGCAATGTAAGCAATGATCATTTTGGCAACAAATGCTGAGCGGTACAAAGTTAAAAATGAGTGGAATTATTTACTACACAATTATGACGTCTCTCAGATTTTGTTTCTGTCATTTTTGTCCCTATGATTATTTTACATCAGGGAAACAATTAGCAAATTGTTAAAATGATATAAAGAACATGAATATTCAAGGGACCATGATTGAACATACGAAAAAAGTGCATTAAGGCAATTCAGATGTGTCAATAAATGAGCTGTAAAGGAGGTGACCATCAAAGAACACTACTATTTAAGGAAGCAGCAAGATGATGAAAATAGATGCTACAGGGCATCTTGGATTTAATGATTAAGAAAGAACTGTATTTTAATGCATTATATATGATGAATGCATAACAATGAAGGGGGAGCAGGTATCTTACCAGGCCTTGAGGATGTTCATCTAGTGCGAAACAAATCAACTTGCCTCACTCAACCTCTATTGATTATGGGAAGATTTCCTCAGAATAAGATGAAGTTGGAACATACTGGTTCGTGCCATATTACTTTCTTTCTACTTCTGCACGGATGACTTTAAAGGACCTTAATATGTATAGCTTGGAAGAAAGAAGAGACAGAGGGGATATGATAGAAACTTTTAAATACATAAAGGGAATCAACTCGGTAAAGGAGGAGAGCATATTTAAAAGAAGAAAAACTACCACAAGAGGACACAGTTTTAAATTAGAGGGGCAAAGGTTTAAAAGTAATATAAGGAAGTATTACTTTACTGAGAGAGTAGTGGATGCATGGAATAGCCTTCCTGCAGAAGTGGTAGCTGCAAATACAGTGAAGGGGTTTAAGCATGCATGGGATAGGCATAAGGCCATCCTTCATATAAGATAAGGGCCGGGGGCTATCCATAGTATTCAGTATATAGGGCAGACTAGATGGGCCAAATGGTTCTTATCTGCCGACACATTCTATGTTTCTATGTTTCTATGTTTCTATGTAGCTCTGCAACAGAATGACACCTTTGCCACAAGTTTGTGAAATTTCTGATTTGTTAGATTTGGTGACAGAATGGACAGCTGTCCAAATGACTGGCGATCAATATAACAGTTAATCTGAATGTTATGTGCTGGCTTTAACAGGTTGGTTAGTATTTTATTAAATGGGTCATAATTAGAGTTGAGCGAACCCGAACTGTAAAGTTCGGGTTCGTACCGAACTTTAGGATTTTCGGCACCCGGACCCGAGCATTTACGTAAAAGTTCGGGTTTGGGTTCGGTGTTCGGCGCTTTCTTGGCGCTTTTTGAAAGGCTCACAGCAGCCAATCAACAAGCGTCATACTACTTGCCCCAAAAGGCCATCACAGCCATGCCTACTATTGGCATGGCTGTGATTGGCCAACTGCAGCATGTGACCAAGCCTCTATTTAAGCTGGAGTCACGTAGCGCCGCCCGTCACTCTGCTCTGATTAGTGTAGGGAGAGGCTGCAGCTGCTGTGAGGGAGAGATCAGGGAGCAATCTTATCAAGAACTGGTTTATGTAATCAGTGATCTACAGAAAAAGTGTTTTGTAGGTCCAGTGCACAATTTTTTTAAGCCTGCCCTGAGCCCACTATTGCTGAAAACAAACTTTTTTTTCTTCAGCTAGTCAATATCAATACATGATCGGCAGCTATTTTATGCAACGATAGTGCACCAGCACAGGCTATCTGCAAGTCCAGAAATACAACTTTGTCATACTGGGGTGAAAAAAGCCTCTGATATACTGCACATCTGGGATTAGACAAGCATAAGTGACTGTCACATTTAGGACAGAAATACAGCTTTTTGGTTAGGGTGAAAAAACCCTCTAATATACTGCATATCTGGGATTAGAAAAGCATAAGTGACTGTCACATTTAGGCCATAAATACGGCTTTTTGGTTACTGGGGTGAAAAAAGCCTCTGATATACTGCACATCTGGGATTACACATGCATAAGTGACTGTCACATTTTGGACAGAAATACAGCTTTTTGGTTAGGGTGAAAAAACCCTCTAATATACTGCACATCTGGGATTACACGTGCATAAGTGACTGTCACATTTTGGACAGAAATACAGCTTTTTGGTTAGGGTGAAAAAACACTCTAATATACTGCACATCTGGGATTAGACAAGCATAACTGACTGACACATTTAGGACAGAAATACAGCTTTTTGGTTAGGGTGAAAAAAACCTCTAATATACTGCACATCTGGGATTAGACAAGCATAACTGACTGTCACATTTAGGACAGAAATACAGCTTCTTGGTTAGGGTGAAAAAACCCTCTAATATACTGCACATCTGGGATTAGAAAAGCATAAGTGACTGTCACATTTAGGCCATAAATACGGCTTTGGCATACTGGGGTGAAAAAACCCTCTGATATACTGCTCATCTGGGATTACACGTGCATTAATGACTGTCACATTTAGGACAGAAATACGGCTTTAGCATACTGGGGTGAAAAAAAATGCCTCTCATATACTGCACATCTGGGATTAGACACGCATAAGTGACTGTCACATTTAGGACAGAAATACAGCTTTTTGGTTAGGGTGAAAAAATCCTCTAATATACTGCACATCTGGGATTAGAAAAGCATAAGTGACTGTCAGATTTAGGCCATAAATACAGCTTTTTGGTTACTGGGGTGAAAAAAGCCTCTGATATACTGCACATCTGGGATTACACGTGCATAAGTGACTGTCACATTTTGGACAGAAATACAGCTTTTTGGTTAGGGTGAAAAAACCCTCTAATATACTGCACATTTGGGATTACACGCATAAGTGACTGTCACATTTTGGACAGAAATACAGCATTTTTGTTAGGGTGAAAAACCCTCTAATATACTGCACATCTGGGATTAGACACGCATAAGTGACTGTCACATTTAGGACAGAAATACAGCTTTTTGGTTAGGGTGAAAAAACCCTCTAATATACTGCACATCTGGGATTACACGTGCATAAGTGACTGTCACATTTTGGACAGAAATACAGCTTTTTTGTTAGGGTGAAAAACCCTCTAATATACTGCACATCTGGGATTAGACACGCATATGTGACTGTCACATTTAGGACAGAAATACAGCTTTTTGGTTAGGGTGAAAAAACCCTCTAATATACTGCAGATCTGGGATTACACGTGCATAAGTGACTGTCACATTTAGGACAGAAATACGGCTTTAGCATACTGGGGTGAAAAAAAATGCCTCTCATATACTGCACATCTGGGATTACACATGCATAAGTGACTGTCACATTTAGGACAGAAATACAGCTTTTTGGTTAGGGTGAAAAAAACCTCTAATATACTGCACATCTGGGATTAGACAAGCATAACTGACTGTCAGATTTAGGACAGAAATACAGCTTTTTGGTTAGGGTGAAAAAACACTCTAATATACTGCATATCTGGGATTAGACACGCATAAGTGACTGTCACATTTAGGACAGAAATACGGCTTTTTGGTTACTGGGGTGAAAAAAATGCCTCTCATATACTGCACATCTGGGATTACACGTGCATAAGTGACTGTCACATTTAGGACAGAAATACAGCTTTTTGGTTAGGGTGAAAAAAAACTCTAATATACTGCACATCTGGGATTAGAGAAGCATAACTGACTGTCACATTTAGGACAGAAATACAGCTTTTTGGTTACTGGGGTGAAAAAAACCTCTAATATACTGCACATCTCGGATTAGACAAGCATAACTGACTGTCACATTTAGGACAGAAATACAGCTTCTTGGTTAGGGTGAAAAAACCCTCTAATATACTGCACATCTGGGATTAGAAAAGCATAAGTGACTGTCACATTTAGGCCATAAATATGGCTTTTTGGTTACTGGGGTGAAAAAAGCCTCTGATATACTGCACATCTGGGATTACACATGCATAAGTGACTGTCACATTTTGGACAGAAATACAGCTTTTTGGTTAGGGTGAAAAACCCCTCTAATATACAGCACATCTGGGATTACATAGAATGTGTCGGCAGATAACCATTTGGCCCATCTAGTCTGCCCAATATACTAAATACTGTGGATAGCCCCTGGCTTTATCTTATATGAAGGATGGCCTTATGCCTATCCCATGCATGCTTAAACTCCTCCACTGTATTTGCAGCTACCACTTCTGCAGGAAAAGCAGAAGCTGCTGTCAGAAGTGGGATTACACGTGCATAAGTGACTGTCACATTTTGGACAGAAATACAGCTTTTTGGTTAGGGTGAAAAAACCCTCTAATATACTGCACATCTGGGATTACACGTGCATAAGTGACTCTCACATTTTGGACAGAAATACAGCTTTTTGGTTAGGGTGAAAAACACTCTAATATACTGCACATCTGGGATTACACGTGCATAAGTGACTCTCACATTTAGGCCATAAATACGGCTTTGGCATACTGGGGTGAAAAAACCCTATGATATACTGCACATCTGGGATTACACGTGCATAAGTGACTGTCACATTTAGGACAGAAATATGGCTTTAGCATACTGGGGTGAAAAAAATGCCTCTCATATACTGCACATCTGGGATTACACGTGCATAAGTGACTGTCACATTTAGGACAGAAATACAGCTTTTTGGTTAGGGTGAAAAAACACTCTAATATACTGCACATCTAGGATTAGACACGCATAAGTGACTGTCACATTTAGGACAGAAATACGGCTTTTTGGTTACTGGGGTGAAAAAAAATGCCTCTCATATATTGCACATCTGGGATTACACGTGCATAAGTGACTGTCACATTTAGGACAGAAATACAGCTTTTTGGTTAGGGTGAAAAAAACCTCTAATATACTGCACATCTGGGATTAGACAAGCATAACTGACTGTCACATTTAGGACAGAAATACAGCTTTTTGGTTAGGGTGAAAAAACACTCTAATATACTGCACATCTGGGATTACACGTGCATAAGTGACTGTCACATTTAGGACAGAAATACAGCTTTTTGGTAAGGGTGAAAAAAACCTCTAATATACTGCACATCTGGGATTAGACAAGCATAACTGACTGTCACATTTAGGACAGAAATACAGCTTCTTGGTTAGGGTGAAAAAACCCTCTAATATACTGCACATCTGGGATTAGAAAAGCATAAGTGACTGTCACATTTAGGCCATAAATATGGCTTTTTGGTTACTGGGGTGAAAAAAGCCTCTGATATACTGCACATCTGGGATTACACGTGCATAAGTGACTGTCACATTTTGGACAGAAATACAGCTTTTTGGTTAGGGTGAAAAACCCCTCTAATATACTGCACATCTGGGATTACATAGAATGTGTCGGCAGATAAGAACCATTTGGCCCATCTAGTCTGCCCAATATACTAAAAACTATGGATAGCCCCTGGATTTATCTTATATGAAGGATTGCCTTATGCCTATCCCATGCATGCTTAAACTCCTCCACTGTATTTGCAGCTACCACTTCTGCAGGAAAAGCAGAAGCTGCTGTCAGAAGTGGGATTACACGTGCATAAGTGACTGTCACATTTTGGACAGAAATACAGCTTTTTGATTAGGGTGAAAAAACACTCTAATATACTGCACATCTGGGATTACACGTGCATAAGTGACTGTCACATTTAGGCCATAAGTACGGCTTTGGCATGCTGGGGTGAAAAAACCCTCTGATATACTGCGCATCTGGGATTACACGTGCATAAGTGACTGTCACATTTTGGACAGAAATACAGCTTTTTGGTTAGGGTGAAAAAACACTTTAATATACTGCACATCTGGGATTACACGTGCATAAGTGACTGTCACATTTAGGACAGAAATACGGCTTTAGCATACTGGGGTGAAAAAAAATGCCTCTCATATACTGCACATCTGGGATTACACGTGCATAAGTGACTGTCACATTTAGGACAGAAATACAGCTTTTTGGTTAGGGTGAAAAAAACCTCTAATATACTGCACATCTGGGATTAGACAAGCATAACTGACTGTCACATTTAGGACAGAAATACAGCTTTTTGGTTAGGGTGAAAAAACACTCTAATATACTGCACATCTGGGATTAGAGAAGCATAACTGACTGTCACATTTAGGACAGAAATACAGCTTTTTGGTTACTGGGGTGAAAAAAACCTCTAATATACTGCACATCTCGGATTAGACAAGCATAACTGACTGTCACATTTAGGACAGAAATACAGCTTCTTGGTTAGGGTGAAAAAACCCTCTAATATACTGCACATCTGGGATTAGAAAAGCATAAGTGACTGTCACATTTAGGCCATAAATATGGCTTTTTGGTTACTGGGGTGAAAAAAACCTCTGATATACTGCACATCTGGGATTACACGTGCATAAGTGACTGTCACATTTTGGACATAAATACAGCTTTTTGGTTAGGGTGAAAAACCCCTCTAATATACTGCACATCTGGGATTACATAGAATGTGTCGGCAGATAAGAACCATTTGGCCCATCTAGTCTGCCCAATATACTAAATACTATGGATAGCCCCTGGCTTTATCTTATATTAAGGATGGCCTTATGCCTATCCCATGCATGTTTAAACTCCTCCACTGTATTTGCAGCTGCCACTTCTGCAGGAAAAGCAGAAGCTGCTGTCAGAAGTGGGATTACACGTGCATAAGTGACTGTCACATTTTGGACAGAAATACAGCTTTTTGGTTAGGGTGAAAAAACACTCTAATATACTGCACATCTGGGATTACACGTGCATAAGTGACTGTCACATTTAGGACAGAAATACGGCTTTAGCATACTGGGGTGAAAAAAAATGCCTCTCATATACTGCACATCTGGGATTACACGTGCATAAGTGACTGTCACATTTAGGACAGAAATACAGCTTTTTGGTTAGGGTGAAAAAACCCTCTAATATACTGCACATCTGGGATTAGACAAGCATAACTGACTGTCACATTTAGGACAGAAATACAGCTTTTTGGTTAGGCTGAAAAACCCCCTCTAATATACTGCACATCTGGGATTAGACACGCATAAGTGACTGTCACATTTAGGACAGAAATACAGCTTTTTGGTTAGGGTGAAAAAACCCTCTAATATACTGCATATCTGGGATTAGAAAAGCATAAGTGACTGTCACATTTAGGCCATAAATACGGCTTTTTGGTTACTGGGGTGAAAAAAGCCTCTGATATACTGCACATCTGGGATTACACATGCATAAGTGACTGTCACATTTTGGACAGAAATACAGCTTTTTGGTTAGGGTGAAAAAACCCTCTAATATACTGCACATCTGGGATTACACGTGCATAAGTGACTGTCACATTTTGGACAGAAATACAGCTTTTTGGTTAGGGTGAAAAAACACTCTAATATACTGCACATCTGGGATTAGACAAGCATAACTAACTGACACATTTAGGACAGAAATACAGCTTTTTGGTTAGGGTGAAAAAACACTCTAATATACTGCACATCTGGGATTACACGTGCATAAGTGACTGTCCCATTTAGGACAGAAATACAGCTTTTTGGTTAGGGTGAAAAAAACCTCTAATATACTGCACATCTGGGATTAGACAAGCATAACTGACTGTCACATTTAGGACAGAAATACAGCTTCTTGGTTAGGGTGAAAAAACCCTCTAATATACTGCACATCTGGGATTAGAAAAACATAAGTGACTGTCACATTTAGGCCATAAATATGGCTTTTTGGTTACTGGGGTGAAAAAAGCCTCTGATATACTGCACATCTGGGATTACACGTGCATAAGTGACTGTCACATTTTGGACAGAAATACAGCTTTTTGGTTAGGGTGAAAAACCCCTCTAATATACTGCACATCTGGGATTACATAGAATGTGTCGGCAGATAAGAACCATTTGGCCCATCTAGTCTGCCCAATATACTAAAAACTATGGATAGCCCCTGGATTTATCTTATATGAAGGATGGCCTTATGCCTATCCCATGCATGCTTAAACTCCTCCACTGTATTTGCAGCTACCACTTCTGCAGGAAAAGCAGAAGCTGCTGTCAGAAGTGGGATTACACGTGCATAAGTGACTGTCACATTTTGGACAGAAATACAGCTTTTTGGTTAGGGTGAAAAAACACTCTAATATACTGCACATCTGGGATTACACGTGCATAAGTGACTGTCACATTTAGGCCATAAATACGGCTTTGGCATACTGGGGTGAAAAAACCCTCTGATATACTGCTCATCTGGGATTACACGTGCATTAATGACTGTCACATTTAGGACAGAAATACGGCTTTAGCATACTGGGGTGAAAAAAAATGCCTCTCATATACTGCACATCTGGGATTAGACACGCATAAGTGACTGTCACATTTAGGACAGAAATACAGCTTTTTGGTTAGGGTGAAAAAATCCTCTAATATACTGCACATCTGGGATTAGAAAAGCATAAGTGACTGTCAGATTTAGGCCATAAATACAGCTTTTTGGTTACTGGGGTGAAAAAAGCCTCTGATATACTGCACATCTGGGATTACACGTGCATAAGTGACTGTCACATTTTGGACAGAAATACAGCTTTTTGGTTAGGGTGAAAAAACCCTCTAATATACTGCACATTTGGGATTACACGCATAAGTGACTGTCACATTTTGGACAGAAATACAGCTTTTTTGTTAGGGTGAAAAACCCTCTAATATACTGCACATCTGGGATTAGACACGCATAAGTGACTGTCACATTTAGGACAGAAATACAGCTTTTTGGTTAGGGTGAAAAAACCCTCTAATATACTGCACATCTGGGATTACACGTGCATAAGTGACTGTCACATTTTGGACAGAAATACAGCTTTTTTGTTAGGGTGAAAAACCCTCTAATATACTGCACATCTGGGATTAGACACGCATATGTGACTGTCACATTTAGGACAGAAATACAGCTTTTTGGTTAGGGTGAAAAAACCCTCTAATATACTGCAGATCTGGGATTACACGTGCATAAGTGACTGTCACATTTAGGACAGAAATACGGCTTTAGCATACTGGGGTGAAAAAAAATGCCTCTCATATACTGCACATCTGGGATTACACATGCATAAGTGACTGTCACATTTAGGACAGAAATACAGCTTTTTGGTTAGGGTGACAAAAACCTCTAATATACTGCACATCTGGGATTAGACAAGCATAACTGACTGTCAGATTTAGGACAGAAATACAGCTTTTTGGTTAGGGTGTAAAAACACTCTAATATACTGCACATCTGGGATTAGACACGCATAAGTGACTGTCACATTTAGGACAGAAATACGGCTTTTTGGTTACTGGGGTGAAAAAAAATGCCTCTCATATACTGCACATCTGGGATTACACGTGCATAAGTGACTGTCACATTTAGGACAGAAATACAGCTTTTTGGTTAGGGTGAAAAAAAACTCTAATATACTGCACATCTGGGATTAGAGAAGCATAACTGACTGTCACATTTAGGACAGAAATACAGCTTTTTGGTTACTGGGGTGAAAAAAACCTCTAATATACTGCACATCTCGGATTAGACAGGCATAACTGACTGTCACATTTAGGACAGAAATACAGCTTCTTGGTTAGGGTGAAAAAACCCTCTAATATACTGCACATCTGGGATTAGAAAAGCATAAGTGACTGTCACATTTAGGCCATAAATATGGCTTTTTGGTTACTGGGGTGAAAAAAGCCTCTGATATACTGCACATCTGGGATTACACATGCATAAGTGACTGTCACATTTTGGACAGAAATACAGCTTTTTGGTTAGGGTGAAAAACCCCTCTAATATACAGCACATCTGGGATTACATAGAATGTGTCGGCAGATAACCATTTGGCCCATCTAGTCTGCCCAATATACTAAATACTGTGGATAGCCCCTGGCTTTATCTTATATGAAGGATGACCTTATGCCTATCCCATGCATGCTTAAACTCCTCCACTGTATTTGCAGCTACCACTTCTGCAGGAAAAGCAGAAGCTGCTGTCAGAAGTGGGATTACACGTGCATAAGTGACTGTCACATTTTGGACAGAAATACAGCTTTTTGGTTAGGGTGAAAAAACCCTCTAATATACTGCACATCTGGGATTACACGTGCATAAGTGACTCTCACATTTTGGACAGAAATACAGCTTTTTGGTTAGGGTGAAAAACACTCTAATATACTGCACATCTGGGATTACACGTGCATAAGTGACTCTCACATTTAGGCCATAAATACGGCTTTGGCATACTGGGGTGAAAAAACCCTATGATATACTGCACATCTGGGATTACACGTGCATAAGTGACTGTCACATTTAGGACAGAAATATGGCTTTAGCATACTGGGGTGAAAAAAAATGCCTCTCATATACTGCACATCTGGGATTACACGTGCATAAGTGACTGTCACATTTAGGACAGAAATACAGCTTTTTGGTTAGGGTGAAAAAACACTCTAATATACTGCACATCTAGGATTAGACACGCATAAGTGACTGTCACATTTAGGACAGAAATACGGCTTTTTGGTTACTGGGGTGAAAAAAAATGCCTCTCATATATTGCACATCTGGGATTACACGTGCATAAGTGACTGTCACATTTTGGACAGAAATACAGCTTTTTGGTTAGGGTGAAAAAAACCTCTAATATACTGCACATCTGGGATTAGACAAGCATAACTGACTGTCACATTTAGGACAGAAATACAGCTTTTTGGTTAGGGCGAAAAAACACTCTAATATACTGCACATCTGGGATTACACGTGCATAAGTGACTGTCACATTTAGGACAGAAATACAGTTTTTTGGTAAGGGTGAAAAAAACCTCTAATATACTGCACATCTGGGATTAGACAAGCATAACTAACTGTCACATTTAGGACAGAAATACAGCTTCTTGGTTAGGGTGAAAAAACCCTCTAATATACTGCACATCTGGGATTAGAAAAGCATAAGTGACTGTCACATTTAGGCCATAAATATGGCTTTTTGGTTACTGGGGTGAAAAAAGCCTCTGATATACTGCACATCTGGGATTACACGTGCATAAGTGACTGTCACATTTTGGACAGAAATACAGCTTTTTGGTTAGGGTGAAAAACCCCTCTAATATACTGCACATCTGGGATTACATAGAATGTGTCGGCAGATAAGAACCATTTGGCCCATCTAGTCTGCCCAATATACTAAAAACTATGGATAGCCCCTGGATTTATCTTATATGAAGGATTGCCTTATGCCTATCCCATGCATGCTTAAACTCCTCCACTGTATTTGCAGCTACCACTTCTGCAGGAAAAGCAGAAGCTGCTGTCAGAAGTGGGATTACACGTGCATAAGTGACTGTCACATTTTGGACAGAAATACAGCTTTTTGGTTAGGGTGAAAAAACACTCTAATATACTGCACATCTGGGATTACACGTGCATAAGTGACTGTCACATTTAGGCCATAAGTACGGCTTTGGCATGCTGGGGTGAAAAAACCCTCTGATATACTGCGCATCTGGGATTACACGTGCATAAGTGACTGTCACATTTTGGACAGAAATACAGCTTTTTGGTTAGGGTGAAAAAACACTTTAATATACTGCACATCTGGGATTACACGTGCATAAGTGACTGTCACATTTAGGACAGAAATACGGCTTTAGCATACTGGGGTGAAAAAAAATGCCTCTCATATACTGCACATCTGGGATTACACGTGCATAAGTGACTGTCACATTTAGGACAGAAATACAGCTTTTTGGTTAGGGTGAAAAAAACCTCTAATATACTGCACATCTAGGATTAGACAAGCATAACTGACTGTCACATTTAGGACAGAAATACAGCTTTTTGGTTAGGGTGAAAAAACACTCTAATATACTGCACATCTGGGATTAGACACGCATAAGTGACTGTCGCATTTAGGACAGAAATACAGCTTTTTGGTTACTGGGGTGAAAAAAAATGCCTCTCATATACTGCACATCTGGGATTACACGTGCATAAGTGACTGTCACATTTAGGACAGAAATACACCTTTTTGGTTAGGGTGAAAAAAACCTCTAATATACTGCACATCTGGAATTAGACAAGCATAACTGACTGTCACATTTAGGACAGAAATACAGCTTCTTGGTTAGGGTGAAAAAACCCTCTAATATACTGCACATCTGGGATTAGAAAAGCATAAGTGACTGTCACATTTAGGCCATAAATATGGCTTTTTGGTTACTGGGGTAAAAAAAAACTCTGATATACTGCACATCTGGGATTACACGTGCATCAGTGACTGTCACATTTTGGACATAAATACAGCTTTTTGGTTAGGGTGAAAAAACCCTCTAATATACTGCACATCTGGGATTACGTAGAATGTGTCGGCAGATAAGAACCATTTTGCCCATCTAGTCTGCCCAATATACTAAATACTATGGATAGCCCCTGGCTTTATCTTATATGAAGGATGGCCTTATGCCTATCCCATGCATGCTTAAACTCCTCCACTGTATTTGCAGCTGCCACTTCTGCAGGAAAAGCAGAAGCTGCTGTCAGAAGTGGGATTACACGTGCATAAGTGACTGTCACATTTTGGACAGAAATACAGCTTTTTGGTTAGGGTGAAAAAACACTCTAATATACTGCACATCTGGGATTACACGTGCATAAGTGACTGTCACATTTAGGACAGAAATACAGCTTTTTGGTTAGGGTGAAAAAACCCTCTAATATACTGCACATCTGGGATTAGACAAGCATAACTGACTGTCACATTTAGGACAGAAATACAGCTTTTTGGTTAGGCTGAAAAAACCCCTCTAATATACTGCACATCTGGGATTAGACACGCATAAGTGACTGTCACATTTAGGACAGAAATACAGCTTTTTGGTTAGGGTGAAAAAAAAAACCCTAATATACTGCATATCTGGGATTTAAAAAGCATAAGTGACTGTCACATTTAGGCCATAAATACGGCTTTTTGGTTACTGGGGTGAAAAAAGCCTCTGATATACTGCACATCTGGGATTACACATGCATAAGTGACTGTCACATTTTGGACAGAAATACAGCTTTTTGGTTAGGGTGAAAAAACCCTCTAATATACTGCACATCTGGGATTACACGTGCATAAGTGACTGTCACATTTTGGACAGAAATACAGCTTTTTGGTTAGGGTGAAAAAACACTCTAATATACTGCACATCTGGGATTAGACAAGCATAACTGACTGTCACATTTAGGACAGAAATACAGCTTTTTGGTTAGGGTGAAAAAACACTCTAATATACTGCACATCTGGGATTACACGTGCATAAGTGACTGTCACATTTAGGACAGAAATACAGCTTTTTGGTTAGGGTGAAAAAAACCTCTAATATACTGCACATCTGGGATTAGACAAGCATAACTGACTGTCACATTTAGGACAGAAATACAGCTTCTTGATTAAGGTGAAAAAACCCTCTAATATACTGCACATTTGGGATTAGAAAAGCATAAGTGACTGTCACATTTAGGCCATAAATATGGCTTTTTGGTTACTGGGGTGAAAAAAGCCTCTGATATACTGCACATCTGGGATTACACGTGCATAAGTGACTGTCACATTTTGGACAGAAATACAGCTTTTTGGTTAGGGTGAAAAACCCCTCTAATATACTGCACATCTGGGATTACATAGAATGTGTCGGCAGATAAGAACCATTTGGCCCATCTAGTCTGCCCAATATACTAAAAACTATGGATAGCCCCTGGATTTATCTTATATGAAGGATGGCCTTATGCCTATCCCATGCATGCTTAAACTCCTCCACTGTATTTGCAGCTACCACTTCTGCAAGAAAAGCAGAAGCTGCTGTCAGAAGTGGGATTACACGTGCATAAGTGACTGTCACATTTTGGACAGAAATACAGCTTTTTGGTTAGGGTGAAAAAACACTCTAATATACTGCACATCTGGGATTACACGTGCATAAGTGACTGTCACATTTAGGCCATAAATACGGCTTTGGCATACTGGGGTGAAAAAACCCTCTGATATACTGCGCATCTGGGATTACACGTGCATAAGTGACTGTCACATTTTGGACAGAAATACAGCTTTTTGGTTAGGGTGAAAAAACACTTTAATATACTGCACATCTGGGATTACACGAGCATAAGTGACTGTCACATTTAGGACAGAAATACGGCTTTAGCATACTGGGGTGAACAAATATGCCTCTCATATACTGCACATCTGGGATTACACGTGCATAAGTGACTGTCACATTTAGGACAGAAATACAGCTTTTTGGTTAGGGTGAAAAAAAACTCTAATATACTGCACATCTGGGATTAGACAAGCATAACTGACTGTCACATTTAGGACAGAAATACAGATTTTGGTTAGGCTGAAAAAAAACCTCTAATATACTGCACATCTGGAATTAGACACGCATAAGTGACTGTCACATTTAGGACAGAAATACAGCTTTTTGGTTAGGGTGAAAAAACCCTCTAATATACTGCATATCTGGGATTAGAAAAGCATAAGTGACTGTCACATTTAGGCCATAAATACGGCTTTTTGGTTATTGGGGTGAAAAAAGCCTCTGATATACTGCACATCTGGGATTACACATGCATAAGTGACTGTCACATTTTGGACAGAAATACAGCTTTTTGGTTAGGGTGAAAAAACCCTCTAATATACTGCACATCTGGTATTACACGTGCATAAGTGACTGTCACATTTTGGACAAAAATACAGCTTTTTGGTTAGGGTGAAAAAACACTCTAATATACTGCACATCTGGGATTAGACAAGCATAACTGACTGTCACATTTAGGACAGAAATACAGCTTTTTGGTTAGGGTGAAAAAACACTCTAATATACTGCACATCTGGGATTACACGTGCATAAGTGACTGTCACATTTAGGACAGAAATACAGCTTTTTGGTTAGGGTGAAAAAAAACTCAAATATACTGCACATCTGGGATTAGACAAGCATAACTGACTGTCACATTTAGGACAGAAATACAGCTTTTTGGTTAGGGTGAAAAAACACTCTAATATACTGCACATCTGGGATTAGACACGCATAAGTGACTGTCGCATTTAGGACAGAAATACAGCTTCTTGGTTAGGGTGAAAAACCCCTCTAATATACTGCACATCTGGGATTAGAAAAGCATAAGTGACTGTCACATTTAGGCCATAAATATGGCTTTTTGGTTACTGGGGTGAAAAAAGCCTCTGATATACTGCATAGAAACATAGAAACATAGAATGTGTCGGCAGATAAGAACCATTTGGCTCATCTAGTCTGCCCAATATACTGAATACTATGGATAGCCCCCGGCCCTATCTTATATGAAGGATGGCCTTATGCCTATCCCATGCATGCTTAAACCCCTTCACTGTATTTGCAGCTACCACTTCTGCAGGAAGGCTATTCCATGCATCCACTACTCTCTCAGTAAAGTAATACTTCCTTATATTACTTTTAAACCTTTGCCCCTCTAATTTAAAACTGTGTCCTCTTGTGGTAGTTTTTCTTCTTTTAAATATGCTCTCTTCCTTTACCGAGTTGATTCTCTTTATGTATTTAAAAGTTTCTATCATATCCCCTCTGTCTCTTCTTTCTTCCAAGCTATACATATTAAGGTCCTTTAACCTTTCCTGGTAAGTTTTATCCTGCAATCCATGTACTAGTTTAGTAGCTCTTCTCTGAACTCTCTCTAGAGTATCTATATCCTTCTGGAGATATGGCCTCCAGTACTGCGCACAATACTCCAAGTGAGGTCTCACCAGTGTTCTGTACAGCGGCATAAGCACTTCACTCTTTCTACTGCTTATACCTCTCCCTATACATCCAAACATTCTGCTGGCATTTCGTGCTGCTCTATTACATTGTCTTCCCACCTTTAAGTCTTCTGAAATAATTACTCCTAAATCCCTTTCCTCAGATACTGAGGTCAGGACTGTGTCAAATATTCTATATTCTGCCCTTGGGTTTTTAAACGCCCCAGGTGCATTATCTTGCACTTATCCACATTAAATTTCAGTTTCCAGAGTTCTGACCATTCTTCTAGGGATTACACGTGCATAAGTGACTGTCACATTTTGGACAGAAATACAGCTTTTTGGTTAGGGTGAAAAACCCCTCTAATATACTGCACATCTGGGATTACATAGAATGTGTCGGCAGATAAGAACCATTTGGCCCATCTAGTCTGCCCAATATACTAAAAACTATGGATAGCCCCTGGATTTATCTTATATGAAGGATGGCCTTATGCCTATCCCATGCATGCTTAAACTCCTCCACTGTATTTGCAGCTACCACTTCTGCAGGAAAAGCAGAAGCTGCTGTCAGAAGTGGGATTACACGTGCATAAGTGACTGTCACATTTTGGACAGAAATACAGCTTTTTGGTTAGGGTGAAAAAACACTCTAATATACTGCACATCTGGGATTACACGTGCATAAGTGACTGTCACATTTAGGCCATAAGTACGGCTTTGGCATGCTGGGGTGAAAAAACCCTCTGATATACTGCGCATCTGGGATTACACGTGCATAAGTGACTGTCACATTTTGGACAGAAATACAGCTTTTTGGTTAGGGTGAAAAAACACTCTAATATACTGCACATCTGGGATTACACGTGCATAAGTGACTGTCACATTTAGGACAGAAATACGGCTTTAGCATACTGGGGTGAAAAAAAATGCCTCTCATATACTGCACATCTGGGATTACACATGCATAAGTGACTGTCACATTTAGGACAGAAATACAGCTTTTTGGTTAGGGTGAAAAAACCCTCTAATATACTGCACATCTGGGATTAGACAAGCATAACTGACTGTCACATTTAGGACAGAAATACAGCTTTTTGGTTAGGGTGAAAAAACACTCTAATATACTGCACATCTGGGATTAGACACGCATAAGTGACTGTCGCATTTAGGACAGAAATACGGCTTTTTGGTTACTGGGGTGAAAAAAAATGCCTCTCATATACTGCACATCTGGGATTACACATGCATAAGTGACTGTCACATTTAGGACAGAAATACTGCTTTTTGGTTAGGGTGAAAAAAACCTCTAATATACTGCACATCTGGGATTAGACAAGCATAACTGACTGTCACATTTAGGACAGAAATACAGCTTTTTGGTTAGGGTGAAAAAACACTCTAATATACTGCACATCTGGGATTACACGTGCATAAGTGACTGTCACATTTAGGACAGAAATACGGCTTTAGCATACTGGGGTGAAAAAAAATGCCTCTCATATACTGCACATCTGGGATTACACATGCATAAGTGACTGTCACATTTAGGACAGAAATACAGCTTTTTGGTTAGGGTGAAAAAAACCTCTAATATACTGCACATCTGGGATTAGACAAGCATAACTGACTGTCACATTTAGGACAGAAATACAGCTTTTTGGTTAGGGTGAAAAAACACTCTAATATACTGCACATCTGGGATTAGACACGCATAAGTGACTGTCGCATTTAGGACAGAAATACGGCTTTTTGGTTACTGGGGTGAAAAAAAATGCCTCTCATATACTGCACATCTGGGATTACACATGCATAAGTGACTGTCACATTTAGGACAGAAATACTGCTTTTTGGTTAGGGTGAAAAAAACCTCTAATATACTGCACATCTGGGATTAGACAAGCATAACTGACTGTCACATTTAGGACAGAAATACAGCTTCTTGGTTAGGGTGAAAAAACCCTCTAATATACTGCACATCTGGGATTAGAAAAGCATAAGTGACTGTCACATTTAGGCCATAAATATGGCTTTTTGGTTACTGGGGTGAAAAAAACCTCTGATATACTGCACATCTGGGATTACACGTGCATAAGTGACTGTCACATTTTGGACATAAATACAGCTTTTTGGTTAGGGTGAAAAACCCCTCTAATATACTGCACATCTGGGATTACATAGAATGTGTCAGCAGATAAGAACCATTTGGCCCATCTAGTCTGCCCAATATACTAAATACTATGGATAGCCCCTGGCTTTATCTTATATGAAGGATGGCCTTATACCTATCCCATGCATGCTTAAACTCCTCCACTGTATTTGCAGCTGCCACTTCTGCAGGAAAAGCAGAAGCTGCTGTCAGAAGTGGGATTACACGTGCATAAGTGACTGTCACATTTTGGACAGAAATACAGCTTTTTGGTTAGGGTGAAAAAACACTCTAATATACTGCACATCTGGGATTACACGTGCATAAGTGACTGTCACATTTAGGCCATAAATACGGCTTTGGCATACTGGGGTGAAAAAACCCTCTGATATACTGCGCATCTGGGATTACACGTGCATAAGTGACTGTCACATTTTGGACAGAAATACAGCTTTTTGGTTAGGGTGAAAAAACACTCTAATATACTGCACATCTGGGATTACACGTGCATAAGTGACTGTCACATTTAGGACAGAAATACGGCTTTAGCATACTGGGGTGAAAAAAAATGCCTCTCATATACTGCACATCTCGGATTACACGTGCATAAGTGACTGTCACATTTAGGACAGAAATACAGCTTTTTGGTTAGGGTGAAAAAACCCTCTAATATACTGCACATCTGGGATTAGACAAGCATAACTGACTGTCACATTTAGGACAGAAATACAGCTTTTTGGTTAGGCTGAAAAAAAACCTCTAATATACTGCACATCTGGGATTAGACACGCATAAGTGACTGTCACATTTAGGACAGAAATACAGCTTTTTGGTTAGGGTGAAAAAACCCTCTAATATACTGCATATCTGGGATTAGAAAAGCATAAGTGACTGTCACATTTAGGCCTGAATACGGCTTTTTGGTTACTGGGGTGAAAAAAGCCTCTGATATACTGCACATCTGGGATTACACGTGCATAAGTGACTGTCACATTTTGGACAGAAATACAGCTTTTTGGTTAGGGTGAAAAAACCCTCTAATATACTGCACATCTGGGATTACACGTGCATAAGTGACTGTCACATTTTGGACAGAAATACAGCTTTTTGGTTAGGGTGAAAAAACACTCTAATATACTGCACATCTGGGATTACACGTGCATAAGTGACTGTCACATTTAGGACAGAAATACGGCTTTAGCATACTGGGGTGAAAAAAATGCCTCTCATATACTGCACTTCTGGGATTTCACGTGCATAAGTGACTGTCACATTTAGGACAGAAATACAGCTTTTTGGTTAGGGTGAAAAAAAACTCTAATATACTGCACATCTGGGATTAGACAAGCATAACTGACTGTCACAATTAGGACAGAAATACAGCTTTTTAGTTAGGGTGAAAAAACCCTCTAATATACTGCACATCTGGGATTAGACAAGCATAAGTGACTGTCACATTTAGGACAGAAATACAGCTTTTTGGTTAGGGTGAAAAAACCCTCTAATATACTGCACATCTGGGATTACATAGAATGTGTCGGCAGATAAGAACCATTTGGCCCATCTAGTCTGCCCAATATACTAAAAACTATGGATAGCCCCTGGATTTATCTTATATGAAGGATGGCCTTATGCCTATCCCATGCATGCTTAAACTCCTCCACTGTATTTGCAGCTACCACTTCTGCAGGAAAAGCAGAAGCTGCTGTCAGAAGTGGGATTACACGTGCATAAGTGACTGTCACATTTTGGACAGAAATACAGCTTTTTGGTTAGGGTGAAAAAACACTCTAATATACTGCACATCTGGGATTACACGTGCATAAGTGACTGTCACATTTAGGCCATAAGTACGGCTTTGGCATGCTGGGGTGAAAAAACTCTCTGATATACTGCGCATCTGGGATTACACGTGCATAAGTGACTGTCACATTTTGGACAGAAATACAGCTTTTTGGTTAGGGTGAAAAAACACTCTAATATACTGCACATCTGGGATTACACGTGCATAAGTGACTGTCACATTTAGGACAGAAATACGGCTTTAGCATACTGGGGTGAAAAAAAATGCCTCTCATATACTGCACATCTGGGATTACACATGCATAAGTGACTGTCACATTTAGGACAGAAATACAGCTTTTTGGTTAGGGTGAAAAAAACCTCTAATATACTGCACATCTGGGATTAGACAAGCATAACTGACTGTCACATTTAGGACAGAAATACAGCTTTTTGGTTAGGGTGAAAAAACACTCTAATATACTGCACATCTGGGATTAGACACGCATAAGTGACTGTCGCATTTAGGACAGAAATACGGCTTTTTGGTTACTGGGGTGAAAAAAAATGCCTCTCATATACTGCACATCTGGGATTACACATGCATAAGTGACTGTCACATTTAGGACAGAAATACTGCTTTTTGGTTAGGGTGAAAAAAACCTCTAATATACTGCACATCTGGGATTAGACAAGCATAACTGACTGTCACATTTAGGACAGAAATACAGCTTCTTGGTTAGGGTGAAAAAACCCTCTAATATACTGCACATCTGGGATTAGAAAAGCATAAGTGACTGTCACATTTAGGCCATAAATATGGCTTTTTGGTTACTGGGGTGAAAAAAACCTCTGATATACTGCACATCTGGGATTACACGTGCATAAGTGACTGTCACATTTTGGACATAAATACAGCTTTTTGGTTAGGGTGAAAAACCCCTCTAATATACTGCACATCTGGGATTACATAGAATGTGTCAGCAGATAAGAACCATTTGGCCCATCTAGTCTGCCCAATATACTAAATACTATGGATAGCCCCTGGCTTTATCTTATATGAAGGATGGCCTTATACCTATCCCATGCATGCTTAAACTCCTCCACTGTATTTGCAGCTGCCACTTCTGCAGGAAAAGCAGAAGCTGCTGTCAGAAGTGGGATTACACGTGCATAAGTGACTGTCACATTTTGGACAGAAATACAGCTTTTTGGTTAGGGTGAAAAAACACTCTAATATACTGCACATCTGGGATTACACGTGCATAAGTGACTGTCACATTTAGGCCATAAATACGGCTTTGGCATACTGGGGTGAAAAAACCCTCTGATATACTGCGCATCTGGGATTACACGTGCATAAGTGACTGTCACATTTTGGACAGAAATACAGCTTTTTGGTTAGGGTGAAAAAACACTCTAATATACTGCACATCTGGGATTACACGTGCATAAGTGACTGTCACATTTAGGACAGAAATACGGCTTTAGCATACTGGGGTGAAAAAAAATGCCTCTCATATACTGCACATCTCGGATTACACGTGCATAAGTGACTGTCACATTTAGGACAGAAATACAGCTTTTTGGTTAGGGTGAAAAAACCCTCTAATATACTGCACATCTGGGATTAGACAAGCATAACTGACTGTCACATTTAGGACAGAAATACAGCTTTTTGGTTAGGCTGAAAAAAAACCTCTAATATACTGCACATCTGGGATTAGACACGCATAAGTGACTGTCACATTTAGGACAGAAATACAGCTTTTTGGTTAGGGTGAAAAAACCCTCTAATATACAGCATATCTGGGATTAGAAAAGCATAAGTGACTGTCACATTTAGGCCATAAATACGGCTTTTTGGTTACTGGGGTGAAAAAAGCCTCTGATATACTGCACATCTGGGATTACACGTGCATAAGTGACTGTCACATTTTGGACAGAAATACAGCTTTTTGGTTAGGGTGAAAAAACCCTCTAATATACTGCACATCTGGGATTACACGTGCATAAGTGACTGTCACATTTAGGCCAGAAATACAGCTTTTTGGTTACTAAGGTGAGAAAAGCCTCTGATATACTGCACATTTAGGATTAGACATGAATAAGTGACTGTCACATTTAGGCCAGAAATATGGCTTTTTGGTTACTGGGGTTAAAAAACCCTCTAATATACTGCACATCTGGGATTAGACAAGCATAATTGACTGTCACATTTAGGCCAGAAATACGGCTTTTTGGTTACTGGGGTGAAAAAAGCCTCTGATATACTGCACATCTGGATAAGACGTGCATAAGTGACTGTCACATTTAGGCCACAAATATCGCTGTCATATAGAGTTGAAAAAAAAACCATAGAGTGCAATACCCTACATCAGGGTTTACTTAACCACTTTTTACTTTGCTTTGTGAACGCTAACTATGAGGCAAACATCTAATAAGGGAAGCAGTCATGGTCATGGTGTTGGTGGAGCCTCTGGTGCAGGGAGAGGACGTGGCCGTTCTGCCACAGCTACACGTCCTACTGAACCTAATACCTCAGAATCTACAGCGTTATTTGGTCGTGGCTAATGCCGTTCTAAGGATGGTAAGGCCTGAGCAAGTACAGGCGCTAGTCAATTGGGTGGCCGACAGTGGATCCAGCACGTTCACATTATCTCCCACCCTGTCTTCTGCAGAAAGCGCACAGGTGGCGCCTGAAACCCATGCCCATCAGTCTGTCACATCACCCCCGTGCATATCGGGGAACCTGTCTGAGCCTCAAGTCATGCAGCAATCTCTTATGCTGTCTGAAGACTCTGCTGGCAGGGTTTCCCAAGGGCATCCACCTAGCCCTTCCCCAGGGGTGGAAGACATAGAATGCACTGACGCACAACCACTTATGTTTTCTGATGAGGACATGGGAATACCACCTCAGCACGTCTCTGATGATGACGAAACACAGGTGCCAACTGCTGCGTCTTTCTGCAGTGTGCAGACCGAAAAAGGAGGGAGGAAGACTGGGTGGAAGACGATGCAGGGGACGATGAGGTCCTAGACCCCACATGGAATGAAGGACGTGTCACTGACTTTCAGAGTTCGGAGGAAGAGGCAGTGGTGAGACCGAGCCAACAGTGTAGCAAAAGAGGGTGCAGGGTGCAAAAGCAGAGCAGCCATCGCCAAAACAGTTCGCCTGCTACTGGCCACCGTCACCAGGGACCGAGCACACCAAAGGCAGCTTCAAGGAGTTCCCTGGCATGGCACTTCTTCACACAATGTGCTGACGACAAGACCCGAGGCATTAATGTTCTGAACCTTAGCACAACCTGCATGACCAGGCATCTACATGCGAGAGACGGGCTGCAGCGGAGTAAGCACCTTCAAAACCAAGAAAGGGCTCAGGCCCCTCCTGCTCCCTCTTCTGCTGCTGCCTCGGCCTCTTCCTCCACCTCTGGAGGAACGTTGGCACCTGCCGCCCAGCGAACAGAGGATGTGCCACCACCAAAAACACCACCTCCGTCACCAAGCATCTCCACCATGTGACACGGAAGCGTTCAGTTCTCTATTTCACAAACCTTTGAGAGAAAGTGTAAATTCCCACCTATCCACTCTCGATCCCTGGCCCTGAAAGCCAGCATTTCTAAACTGCTGGCCTTTGAAATGCTGTCATTTAGGCTGGTGGAGACGGACAGCTTCAAACAGCTCATGTCGCTTGCTGTCCCACATTACTTCATTCCCAGCCGCCACTACTTCTCCAGGAGAGCCGTGCCCTCCCTGCACAACCAAGTATCGGATAAAATCAAGTGTGCACTGCGCAACACCATCTGTGGCAAGGTCCACCTAACCACAGATACGTGGACCAGTAAGCACGGCCAGGGACGCTATATCTCCCTAACTGCACACTGGGTAAATGTAGTGGCGGCTGGGCCCCAGGCGGAGAGCTGTTTGGCGCAAGTCCTTCCGCCACCAAGGATCGCATGGGCATCAATCTTTGCCTCCTGTTGCCTCCTCTTCCTACTCGGCTTCCTCCTCCTCTTCTACCACCTCCTCATCCGGTCAGCGACAGACCTTCACCACCAACTTCAGCACAGCCAGGGTTAAACGTCAGCAGGCCATTCTGAAACTGATGTGTTTGGGGGACAGGCCCCACACCGCGCAGCAGTTGTGGCGGGGGAAAGAACAACAGACCGACGAGTGTTTGCTGCCAGTGAGCCTCAAGCCCGGCCTGGTGGTGTGCGATAATGGGCAAATCTCGTTGCAGCTCTGGGACTAGCTGGTTTGCCGCACATGCCTTGCCTGGCGCATGTGCTGAATTTGGTGGTGCAGAAATTCATTCACAACTACCGCGACATGTCAGAGCTGCTGCATAAAGTGTAGGCCGTCTCATCCTGCCGCCGCTCGGCTGTATGCTCTACAGCGTAACTTCGGCCTTCCCACTCACCGCCTCATATGCGTGGTGCCCACCAGGTGGAACTCCACCTTGCACATGCTGGACAGACTGTGCAAGCAGCAGCAGGCCATAGTGGAGTTTCAGCTGCAGCACGCATGGGTGAGTCGCACTGCGGAACAGCACCACTTCACCACCAATGACTGGGCCTCCATGCGAGACCTGTGTGCCCTGTTGCGCTGTTTCGAGTACTCCACCAACATGGCCAGTGGCGATGACGCCGTTATCAGCATTACAATACCACTTCTATGTCTCCTTGAGAAAACACTTAGGGCGATGATGGAAGAGGATGTGGTCCAGGACGAGGAGGAGGAAGAGGGGTCATCTCTAACACTTTCAGGCCAGTCTTTTAGATGTGGCTCAGAAAGAGGTTTTTTGCAACAGCAGAGGCCAGGTACAAATTTGGCCAGCCAGGGCCCACTACTGGAGGACGAGGAGGAGGAGGATGAGGAGAAGGAGGAGGATGGGGATGAAGCATGTTCACAGCGGGGTGGTATCCAACGCAGCTCGGGCCCATCACTGGTGCGTGGCTGGGGGGATACAGAGGACGCAGATGATACGCCTCCCACAGAGGACAGCTTGTCCTTACCTCTGGGCAGCCTGGCACACATGAGCGACTATATGCTGCAGTGCCTGCGCAACGACTGCAGAGTTGCCAACATTTTAACGTGTGCTGACTACTGGGTGGCCACCCTGCTGGATCCCCGTTACAAGGACAATGTGCCGTCCTTAATTCCCTCACTGGAGCATGATCGGAAGATGCGCGACTACAGGCGCACGCTGGTAGACGCGCTCCTGAGAGCATTCCCAACTGATGCCGGGGGACAAGTGGAAGCACAAGGCGAAGGCAGGGGAGGAAGAAGAGGTCGCCAACGCAGCTGTGTCAGCGCCAGCACCTCAGAAGGCAGGGTTAGCATGGCCGACATGTGGAAAAGCTTTGTCACCTCGCCGCAACAACCGGCCCCAACTGCTGATATGGAGAGTGTTAGCAGGAGGCAGCATTTGAACAACATGGTGGAACAGTACCTGCGCACACGCCTACACATACTGACTGATGGTTCTGCCCCATTCAACTTCTGGGTCTCCAAATTGTCCACATGGTCAGAGCTTGCCCTGTATGCCTTGGAGGTGCTGGCCTGCCATGCAGCCAGTGTACTCTCTGAACGTGTATTTAGCACGGCAGGAGGCGTCATTACAGACAGACGCAGCCGTCTGTCCACAGCCAACGTGGACGAGCTCACATTCATTAAAATGAACCAGGCTTGGATCACACAAGACTTGTCTGTACCTTGTGCAGAATAGACATTTATACCACCAGCAAACATACATTCTTGTACTCACCACATTCACTGCCTCCTCAACCTCCGACTCCATATCCACCTCCTTCTCTGAGTTGCAGGTTAATAATTTGTAATTTTTCGTTTTTTTTTTTCATTTTAAGTTATTTCCCTATCCACATTTGTTTGAAGTGCAGTTGCCATGCTCTTAACCCCTTAAGGACACAGCCTTTTTACACCTTAGGACCAGGCCATTTTTTGAAAATCTGACCAGAGTCCCTTTAAGTGCTGATAACTTTAAAACGCTTTGACTTATCCAGGCCGTTCTGAGATTGTTTTTTCGTCACATATTGTACTTCATGACACTGGTAAAATGGAGTCAAAAAAATAATTTTTTTTGCACCAAAAAATACCTATATTAACAAAAATTTGGAAAAATTTGCAAATTTCAAAGTTTCAGTTTCTCTACTTCTGTAATACATAGTAATACCCCCAAAATTGTGATGAATTTACATTCCCCATATGTCTACTTCATGTTTGAATTGTTTTGGGAATGATATTTTATTTTTTGGGGATGTTATAAGGCTTAGAAGTTTAGAAGCAAATCTTGAAATTTTTCAGAAATTTACAAAAACTCAATTTTTAGGGACCAGTTCAGGTCTCAAGTCACTTTGCGAGGCTTACATTATAGAAACCACCCAAAAATGACCCCATCTAAGAAACTACACCCCTCAAGGTATTCAAAACTGATTTTGCATACGTTGTTAACCCTTTAGGTGTTGCACAAGAGTTATTGGCAAATGGGGAGGAAATTTGAGAATTTCATTTTTTTGTCTAATTTTTCATTTTAACCCATTTTTTCCACTAACAAACCAAGGGTTAACAGCCAAACAAGACTGTATCTTTATTGCCCTGACTCTGCCGTTTACAGAAACACCCAATATGTGGCCGTAAACTACTGTACGGCCACACAGCGGGGCGTAGAGGGAAAGGTGCGCCGTATGGTTTTTGGAAGGCTGATTTTTATGGACCGGTTTATTTACACCATGTCCCATTTGAAGCCCCCTGATGCACCCCTAGAGGAGAAACTCCCTAAAAGTGACCCCATCTAAGAAACTACACCCCTCAAGGTATTCAAAACTGATTTTACATACGTCGTTAACCCTTTAGGTGTTGCACAAGAGTTATTGGCAAATGGCGATGAAATTTGAGAATTTCATTTTTTTGCCTAATTTTCCATTTTAACCCATTTTTTCCACTAACAAAGCAAGGGTTAACAGCCAAACAAGACTGTATCTTTATTGCCCTGACTCTGCTGTTTACAGAAACACCCAATATGTGGCCGTAAACTACTGTACGGGCACACAGCGGGGCGTAGAGTGAAAGGTGCGCCGTTTGGTTTTTGGAGGGCTGATTTTGCTGGACTGTTTTTTTGGCACCATGTCCCATTTGAAGCCCCCCTGATGCACCCCTAGATTATAAACTCCATAAAAGTGACCCCATCTAAGAAACTACACCCCTCAAGGTATTCAAAACTGATTTTACAAACTTTGTTAACCCTTTAGGTGTTGCACAAGATTTAATGGAAAATAGAGATACAATTTCAAAATTTCACTTTTTTGGCAGATTTTCCATTTTAATATTTTTTTTCCAGTTACAAAGCAAGGGTTAACAGCCAAACAAAACTCATTATTTATGGCCCTAATTCTGTAGTTTACAGAAACACCCCATATGTGGTCGTAAACCGCTGTACGGGCACACGGCAGGGCGCAGAAGGAAAGGAATGCCATACGGTTTTTGGAAGGCAGGTTTTGCTGGACTGTTTTTTTTTACACCATGTCCCATTTGAAGCCCCCCTGATGCACCCCTAGAGTAGAAACTCCAAAAAAGTGACCCCATTTTAGAAACTACGGGATAGGGTGGCAGTTTTGTTGGTACTAGTTTAGGGTACATATGATTTTTGGTTGCTCTATATTACACTTTTTGTGCGGCAAGGTAACAAGAAATAGCTTTTTTGGCACCGTTTTTTTTTTTGTTATTTACAACATTCATCTGACAGGTTAGATCATGTGGTAATTTTATAGAGCAGGTTGTCACGGACGCGGCGATACCTAATATGTATACAATTTTTTTTATTTATGTAAGTTTTACACAATGATTTCATTTTTAAAACCAAAAAAATGTTTTAGTGTCTCCATAGTCTAAGAGCCATAGTTTTTTCAGTTTTTGGGCGATTATCTTAAGTAGGGTCTCATTTTTTGCGGGATGAGATGACGGTTTGATTGGCATCTATTTTGGGGTGCATATGACTTTTTGATTGCTTGCTATTACACTTTTTGTGACGTAAGATGACAAAAAATGGCTTTTTTTACACCGTTTTTATTTTTATTTTTTTACGGTGGTCATCTGAGGGGTTAGATCATGTGATATTTTTATAGAGCCGGGCGATACGGACGCGGCGATACCTAATATGTATACTTTTTTTTTATTTATGTAAGTTTTACACAATGATTTCATTTTTGAAACAAAAAAAATGATGTTTTAGTGTCTCCATAGTCTAAGAGCCATAGTTTTTTCAGTTTTTGGGCGATTATCTTGGGTAGGGTATGATTTTTGCGGGATGAGATGACGGTTTGATTGTTACAATTTTGGCGTACATGCGACTTTTTTGATCACTTTTATTACCTTTTTTGGGAAGTAAGGTGGGCAAAATTTTAATTTCATCATAGTTTTTTATTTTTTATTTTTATGGTGTTCACCGTTCGGGTAAAGTAACATGACCGTTTTATAGATCAGGTCGTTACGGACGCGGCGATACCAAACATGTGTAGGGAATTTTATTTTTTTCATTTTTTATCAGTGATAAATGTGTTTTTTGATTTTTACTTTTTTTTTCACTTTTATTCACTTTTTTTTTGACCCAGACCCACTTGGTTCTTGAAGATCCAGTGGGTCTGATGTCTGTATAATACAGTACAGAACAATATATTTTGTACTGCACTGTATTTTACTTACACTGAACAGATCTATGCCTTTCAGCACAGATCTGTTCAGCACCATGGACAGCAGGACGCCTGAGAGGCGTCCTGTTGCCATGGGAACCTTCCCCGTCTGCTCAGAACTTCGCAGACGGGGAAGGGTAAGGAGGGGATCTCTCGGGGGGCTGTCTGGGGGCTCTCTCCCTCTCCATCGGGGGGCTGCAAAGGCACAGCAGCCCCCCAATGGGAGAGGGAGGGAGCTCCCTGCGCTGTTAACTTTTTCCATACAGCGGTCCGTATGGACCGCTGTATGGAAAGGGTTAAACGGCTGACATCGCATCGCAGATGTCAGCCGTTTATACCAGGGTGCCAGCAATGTGCTGGCACCCTGGTATACCCACTGAACACCAATGAATTTTCAAGGGGAGGCGGGCGGGGGATCGCGATCCCGCCTGCCGCACCGCCCGCCTCCCGCACCGCCCACACCGCCCGCAACCCTCCCCCTGCACCTCCCGCCACCATAAAAATCATTCGGGGGTGCAGCGGGGGGTGAATAAAACTTTTTTTAGGCATAAAAAGTTTCTGATCCCCGTGGTCAGGGACCGCGGGGACCAGAAACTGCAGAAATCGCAGCAAACCGCAGGTCTGAATTGACCTGCGGTTTGCCGCGATCGCCGACATGGGGGGGTCACGGGACCCCCCCGCGCATTTAGCCTAGGTGCCTGCTCAATGATTTGAGCAGGCACCGGGTTCCGATCACTGCCGGCCGGGCGGCAGTGATCGGAACAACACATGACGTACCGGTACGTCATGTGTCCTTAAGTACCAGGACATCATGACGTACCGGTACGTCATGTGTCCTTAAGAGTTTAAGCACATTTTACTGCCTTTTACATCCCTCTAGCCTCTTCAAGGACTATTTTAGAGCCATTGTAATGCAAAAAAGTGCCAATTTTAGTGCCCTAAATTGAAAAAATTCTTATTTTCAATTGTCGGGTGACATTTTGCCATTTTTGGCTTATACAAACCCCTGCTGTGCCTGGGTGACAGGGGCCTAATTCTCTCAAAGTCCTCTGTTGTATTGCTGGGTGACATGAACCCCCTTTTGCCGTGAATGAACCCCTGCTGTGTCTGGGTGACAGGGGCCTAAATCTCTCAAAATCCTCTGTTGTATTGCTGAGTGAAATGAACCCCCTTCTGCTGTGAATGAACCCCTGCTGTGCCTGGGTGACAGGGGCCTAAATCTCTCAAAATCCTCTGTTGTATTGCTGGGTGACAAGAACCCCCTTTAGCCGTGAATGAACCCCTGCTGTGCCTGGGTGACAGGGGCCTAAATCTCTAAAAATCCTCTGTACTATTGCTGGGTGACATGAACCCCCTTTTGCCGTGAATGAACCCCTGCTGTGCCTGGGTGACAGGGGCCTAAATCTCTCAAAATCCTCTGTTGTATTGCTGGGTGACATGAACCCCCTTTTGCCGTGAATGAACCCCTGCTGTGCCTGGGTGACAGGGGCCTAAATCTCTCAAAATCCTCTGTTCTATTGCTGGGTAACAAGAACCCCCTTTTGCCGTGAATGAACCCCTGCTCTGCATTGCTGACAGGGAACTAAATTTTGTGAAAACATCTGTTACTGATCGGAAGATGCGTGACTACAAGCGCACGCTGATGATAGCATTCCCACCTGTCAGCGGGGGCACAGTGGAAGCACAAGGCGAAGGCAGAGGAGGAGGAAGAGGTCGCCAACGCAGCTGGGGCACCGCCAGCACCTGAGAAGGCAGGGCTAGCATGGCCAAAATGTGAAAAGCTTTGTCAGCCTTGGAGGTGCTGACCTGCCCTGCAGCCAGTGTATAGTGTGAACGTGTGTTTAGCACGGCAAAGAGCATTATCACAGGCCGCAGCCAATGTGGACAAGCTTACGTTTATTAAAATGAACCAGGCATGGATCCCACAGGACTTTTCCGTATCCTGTGCGGAATAGACATTTATACCAGCCTCAACCATCCATTCTTGTACTCAAGTGCACTTATTCTTTGTTTTATTTTGTTATATGTCCCAATATTTTGGGGGATACCCCAATTTAAAAATAAAAAATAACACAAATCAGTGTTGGCTACCTATTCCTCCTTCACCGCCGCTTCCACCTACACCGCCACGTCAACCTCCACCGCCACATCCACCGTCTCCTCAACCTCCTACTCCTAGATCCAGATTGTTATTTTTAATTTTTCAGTATTTTATGTTATTTTAAGTCATTTCCCTACCCACATTTGTTTGCAGAACAGTTGTCATGCTCTTAAGCACATTTTGATGCCTTTTGCAGCCCTCTAGCCCTTTCCAGGACTATTTTAGAGCCATTTTAGTGCCCAAAAGTTCGGGTCCCCATTGACTTCAATGGGGTTCGGGTTCAGGGTCAAGTTCGGGTCCCGAACCCGAACTTTTTTTTCAACATCCAGGTGTCCGCTCAACTCTAGTCATAATAGCAGAAAAGATTAGCAAAATTAGCGATAATCACCTCACTGATCCCCTGATGCCCTGGTTCTGATACTTCACAGATCCCCACTGAGCTCTATCCAGGTCCTTCTCAAGACTAGTGATTGTTTAGTGAGTTGCTTATCCTCATTTCCTGTTTCGAGAGTGATCAGGAAGTAGAGACAGGTGGAAGGGGGGACCCAGGAACATTGGAACAGGAGAATTGAGGCACTGTTGAGATTATCACTTCCCTTGGGGTTTGTATGCTATTCTGAACCTGTATAAAATAGCCAGACAACTCCTTTAACTTAGAGGTTACCAATCAAGATGGCAGATCTGTTGTGCGCTAATGTATTGTATGTTTTTTCCAGATTTCCTTTTTTTTTTTTAAAAGTACAGATACACTTTGAAGACAAAACACAAATAAGACACAGAGAAAGTTCACCAACATAATTAGAAACTTCAGATTTATGAGGCTGGACTTCTGATTAAAGCTCTCATTCTTGGCCATATTCGTTGTTCTGTGATAGAAAATGTTCCCGCGTTGCACTGAAGTAAGAACCCGCTTCTAAAATGGGTCTTAATGCAGTATAAATCAGTGTATTGATAACCACTCTGCTCTTCCCTTACAATTTTAGAAATATGCAACAATAATAGCATCCTCTTAGAGAACAAAATCTTTGTCCATCTCACCCCCTCATTATAGATTTTATTCTTTCAGCTGTGTAGCCAGAGATGAATCACTAGAAAAATGCAATTCCTTTAATCTCTGGAAAGGTACAGTGTAGTGGAAGGGATCTGTTTATTTATGAGAAGTGGTCAAAGTGTGATGTTGTTACAAGGTGTGCCTTTTATCTATAAACTATAGCTTTCATTTTTTATTTTTTATAGAACATCATCAACAGCACAATGTTTGACTATTAGTTTAAGTGCTGTATATGATTTCATTTTTGTACCAGTCTATTTTCATTAGTGGGACAGGGTAGTTAGAGCAGGATACTTACCCAAATAAACACAACATTAAAATGTCACATATTTGTAGGTACAATGGGTTACCACTATGTGTTTCCTTTTCATTATACATCCAGCAAAGTGCCTTTATTTCCATACTATTACTATATAGGTAATTGTTACCGTGATTTCTTGTTGTGTTCCTGGCTCCGTTACTACTATGATCAAGTGTGACATCATAAAAAATAAAATAAAAACTTGAAAAACTGGTCTATTATGAAACTGTATGAGGTGTGTTTGAGATAGGAAAACTGTGAGCCCCATTGGGGATCTGGACTCATGTGAATGGTGATAATTTCTGTAAAGTTCTGCAGAAAATGTTGGTGGAAAATAAGCCAGGGAAATAAGTAATTCTTATTAGTAGCCTTCTGTTAGACTTACAAAGTAGTCATTTCTAACCTAGGTTCAAATTTTTTAAGAAGAAAAATGTATATATGAAGAAATTATTTGATTTAGAATCTCACCCCCTTTCTTGCTCTGGATAAAGGTGCTCTGGCTCTATGACTCACCCCGTCAATCTCAAGGAAATATATATAAAGAAGGACGTATATATGTGTGTGTGTATGTATGTATGTTCCTCGATCATTCAAAAACGCAACCATCGATTTCAACGAAACTTGGTATACACATCCCTTGCTACCTGGAAAGAAATCTTGTGGGGGTCATACGCACCTACACAGCAGCTGCATGGAGTTTGTATGCTCCAACTGTTTTTGCTACACACATATTGCTCTGTAACTCAAAAACTCATTGATCAATTTCTACTAAACTTGGTACACATACTTACTATCTGGGAAAGAATACTGCAGAGGTAACATGCCGATACACAATGAGTTTCTGTCTGTCCCGACGTCTGTCTGTCTGTTCTTTATGACCGACCGAATGACTGGACCGATCTTCACCAGATTTGGAACACAGGTACATCAGGTGTCCAGGAAGGTTTTAGTCTTAGCTCTCTAGGGCATACCATTCCTGAAATATTCCCCAAAAATGACCTGCATTAGAAAATACAAGCCAGCAAGTCTTTCTCTTCATATCCCAACTGCCATGCACACGGTCACATGTCCCTTATCAGCCAATAGAAGCTCGCAGGCCCTTAGTCTCCACATACACACAGTTTTACTCCAGGTTTCCATATCAATCCAGCCATTTTTCTTTACTGCTGTAGGTCAGCTTCAGGGCTGCACGACACATAGGGCACAACTACACTGCTACATGCATCCATCTTGTATGGATTTTTTGCGACTTTTGTCTCGCAGTCGCAGCATGTCGCAGTGCGACACCATAGCCTATCATTATAAAAATTGTTGCGTGACATTGGTACGACAAAATGTCGTCATGTAGCCCTATCCAAAAATGGGCAGGGCGCTGTGAGAGTCACTGTTAAGGAGGCAGGGGCCACTATTAAAGGGGCAGGGCGCTGTTGAGGACACTGTTAATGGGGCAGGGGCCACTATAGACCTCTACTGTGACAAAGATTTATACCTAAAGGTGTTATCTAATTTTAAGAAAATTCCCTCACATGTGCTGGGCCCCTCACCGGTACTATACATACCCCGCTCCCCGCGACGCTCCTGGTCCCTGCACTGCCGCTGCTGCTTCTCCCTGCACATGGATGAAAACATCCGATGTCGGGGTTGAGCTGCCAATAGCAGGCAGGGACGGGGAGGAGCCTCACTAGCATTGCGGTTGATGCTAGGTGCTAGGGAGAAGCAGCAGCGGCAGTGCAGGGACCAGGAGCAGCGCGGGGAGCAGAGCTTTCTTGAAATTAGATAACTCCTTTAATATTTTCAAATAATATAAATCACTAAAGTTTTCTTTAAACTATGGGGGAATTGATAAAAGGCTTTATGCCAGAAAATTTGAATTCTATAGTCGCACATTTTGGTGCTAGGTTCATAGTTGACATAGATTTGATTTTGTGCTGCATGGTTACGCAAAGATACAACATATGTATTGAGAGTCCTGTGTCTCTCAATACATTTGCTGCATCTTTCTTCAGCTCACTTTGAACAAAGAATGGCATATGGAATAAAATTATAATTTACCCCCTTGCCAGATGAAAAAAAAAGTTGACAATAGTACAAACCGGATTCCAAAAAAGTTGGGACACTAAACAAATTGTGAATAAAAACTGAATGCAATGATGTGGAGATGGCAAATGTCAATATTTTATTTGTAATAGAACGTAGATGACAGATCAAACGTTTAATCTGAGTAAATGTATCATTTTAAAGGAAAAATACGTTGATTCCAATTTTCACGGTGTCAACAAATCCCAAAAAAGTTGGGACAAGTAGCAATAAGAGGCTGGAAAAAGTAAATTTGAGCATAACGAAGAGCTGGAAGACCAATTAACACTAATTAGGTCAATTGGCAACATGATTGGGTATAAAAAGAGCTTCTCAGAGTGGCAGTGTCTCTCAGAAGCCAAGATGGGTAGAGGATCACCAATTCCCACAATGTTGCGCAGAAAGATAGTGGAGCAATATCAGAAAGGTGTTACCCATCGAAAAATTGCAAAGACTTTGCATCTATCATCATCAACTGTGCATAAAATCATCCGAAGATTCAGAGAATCTGGAACAATCTCTGTGCGTAAGGGTCAAGGCCGTAAAACCATACTGGATGCCCGTGATCTCCGGGCCCTTAAACGACACTGCACCACAAACAGGAATGCTACTGTAAAGGAAATCACAGAATGGGCTCAGGAATACTTCCAGAAACCATTGTCAGTGAACACAATCCACCGTGCCATCCGCCGTTGCCAGCTGAAACTCTACAGTGCAAAGAAGAAGCCATTTCTAAGCAAGATCCACAAGCTCAGGCGTTTTCACTGGGCCAGGGATCATTTAAAATGGAGTGTGGCAAAATGGAAGACTGTTCTGTGGTCAGACGAGTCACGATTTAAAGTTCTTTTTGGAAATCTGGGACGCCATGTCATCCGGACCAAAGAGGACAAGGACAACCCAAGTTGATATCAACGCTCAGTTCAGAAGCCTGCATCTCTGATGGTATGGGGTTGCATGAGTGCGTGTGGCATGGGCAGCTTGCATGTCTGGAAAGGAACCATCAATGCAGAAAAATATATTCAGGTTCTAGAACAACCTATGCTCCCATCCAGACGTAATCTCTTTCAGGGAAGACCCTGCATTTTTCAACAAGATAATGGCAGACCACATTCTGCATCAATCACAACATCATGGCTGTGTAGGAGAAGGATCCGGGTACTGAAATGGCCAGTCTGCAGTCCAGATCTTTCACCTATAGAGAACATTTGGCGCATCATAAAGAGGAAGGTGCAACAAAGAAGGCCCAAGACGATTGAACAGTTAGAGGCCTGTATTAGACAAGAATGGGAGAGCATTCCTATTTCTAAATTTGAGAAACTGGTCTCCTCGGTCCCCAGACGTCTGTTGAGTGTTGTAAGAAGAAGGGGAGATGCCACACAGTGGTGAAAATGGCCTTGTCCCAACTTTTTGGGGATTTGTTGACACCATGAAATTCTGATTCAACATATTTTTCCCTCAAAATGGTACATTTTCTCAGTTTAAACTTTTGTTCCGTGATTTATGTTCTATTCTGAATAAAATATTAGAAGTTGGCACCTCCACATCATTGCATTCAGTTTTAATTCACGATTTGTATAGTGTCCCAACTTTTTTGGAATCCGGTTTGTAATATTGAAAGTGTACCTAAACTTTAAAGACTCACTGTACTTTCACACAATTAAATTTCTTTAAAAATAGAATGGTGTAAATTAGTGTTGAGTGAAGCAAAGCATTTGATTAGATGGAAGCCTTTATTATTCTGGTGCCAGCGGTCCAACCAATACCATCCATTCTGAACCCCTTAGAAGGGCCATGACCTCATCTTTTGCTGGCTTTATTTCTTCAAAATCATCCTTCAAAGTCTCCATGTCCTAGAAAAGTCAGCAAGATGCAGAGAAATGAGGAGTTGGATGTTCTTAATAATATATTTTTAGTGTTGAGCGAACCCGAACTGCCAGGGTACACGAACTTGAACCCAAACTTTGCAGCGAAAGTTCGGGTTCGAGTTCAGTGTTCGGGCATTTAATAAAGCTTGTTGAAAGGCTGCAGGGCAGCCTATCAACAAGCTTTTAAGCTGTGGGCACTTAGAAGCCACCACAGCCATACCTAGTAATGGCATGGCTGTAATTGGCCGGTGCATCATGTGACCCAGCCTCTATACAAGCTGGATCACGTGTAGCACCGCCCATCAGCTCTGAGTAGTGCAGCCTGTTTTATTATATATGTATGTATTGTTTATATGTTTATATATATACTTACAATAAAGTTGTTTAGATCTTCATACATATGTAAGTTATTTTCATTCATTTTTTTGGTGATTAGTGCAGAGACAGGAAGCAGGCAGATGAAGTGAGGGAGAGTGTTAGGAATCTCATGTGGCTATTTATTCTGTGGGTAACCTATAGTGATTTTTTTGTGGTAGCAATACACCAGCTTTGAACCCCTGACACAGAAATATAATAATTAAACTGGCTGTTAATTCTGTGGGTGACCTATAGCGATTTTTCTGTGGGTGCAATCAGGGGTGGGGTTCCCTACTCAACGGCAGGCATGCTTATATATACATACACAATATGTATGCAACACACATACACATAAATACACCATATAAATGGTACAGATTCATAAATACACCACATATACACTACACACACATACCACCCAACTTTCAAAATGCCCAAGTAGCTAAACTATCAGAGGCGTGCAAAGCTGGTCACAACAAGTTTTTTAAAGCACTGGCCCACAACTCTAACTCCACATAATGTCTCCATTGTGCCCCCCACACAGTAGTTATGCCAGATCTGGGATGGTTGGGAGGTATGCTTACATAAACAGACTATATAGACACTACATTAACATAATCACATATACAATATACACCATACAGTATATAAATGACCCCTAGGCTACACTTACAGTAGATTTACCTACACCATATACATTTCATACACATTTGTACCTAGCACTAAAGACATATTTGCATACATATTATATTCTGTGCTATCCAGAATACAGCGCCACATACCTCTTACATCCAGTGACTTATACTCTGATGTAGATGTTCTCTTTCCTCATCTTCTCCTTTCAGACCAGACCACCATGATAATTTCACCCATCTCTCGTCTCTGCAGTTTGACCAAAAAAATCTTAGGTTACTACTTTTCCATCCTCCTACCTTCTGAACAACTCATCCTGCCACATTTAATACTGTGCCTGCTGTGCTCCCCAATACTATACTACAGAAACTGTACACCTGAAAATGCCAGTACCACACAGATAGTGCCCCCAGTACTATGCCCGCTGTGCTCCCCAATACTAAACAGCAGAAACAGATAAATCCCCTGATAACACTAGTACCACACAGATAGTGCCCTTCAATAATTATTGGCAGACACTGCCCTGCAAATAACTGCGCCCAGAAAATAGTGCCCCTGACACTAAAAGTGTAAAACATTATGTCCCCTTGTTACTACTGGGGGACTATGGGGAACATGGTTACTATTATGGGTACTATGGGAGCATTATTACTTCTGGGGCACAGTGGTAATATTATTACTACCAAGTGCACTCTGGCAGAGAATTATTACTATTGGTGAAACTTTGGACCAGAATTACTGTTGCTCCTCTCCTCTTACCCATAGTGTCCCCCATAATGTGCCAGTATAAAATTCCCCTATATAGTGCCCCAAGTAGATGCCACCATAGTGCTCCTTCATTTTCCCCATAGTGCCCCCATAATGTGCCTATATAATATGCCCCCATAGTGTTCTCCCCCCTTCCAACCCCATAGTGCTTCCATAATGTTCCAGTATAAGATTCCTTTATAGTGTCCACAATGATGTGCCAGTATAAATGCCCCCAGCAGATGCCCCTATAGTGTTCCCCATGATGTGCCAGTATAGATGTCCCCATAGTGTCCCCCATGAAGTGCCAGTATAAATACCCCAGTAGATACCCCCATATTGTCACCCATGATGTGCCAGTATAACTGCCCCCCAGTAGATGCCCCCATAATGTGCCAGAATAAATTCCCCTGAGTAGATAGCCCAGATGTGCCAGCATAAATGCCCCTAGTAGATGCACCCATGATGTGCCAGTGTAAATGCCCCCATAGTCCCCCATTGTGCCAGTATAATTGCCCCCATAGTGCCCACATGATGTGCCACTATAAATGCCCCTATAGTGTCCCCCATGATGTGCCAGTAATGCCCCTATAGTGTTCCCCATGATGTGCCAGTAGATGCCCCCATAGTGTCACCCATGAAGTGCCAGTATAAATACCCCCAGTAGATACCCCTATATTGTCAACCATGATGTGCCAGTATAACTGCCCCCCGTAGGTGCCCCCATAATGTGCCAGTATAAATTCCCCCGAGTAGCGTCCCCCATGATGTGCCAGTAATGCCCCCATAGTGTCCCCCATGATGTGAAACTTGCAAGTAATGCCCCCATAGTGTCCCTCATGATGTGCCAGTAAATTCCCCCATAGTGTCCACCAGGATGTGCCAGTAATTCCCCCATAGTGTCCCCCATCATGTGCCAATAATTCTCCTCCAGTTGATGCCCCCATAGCCCGCCACATAAAACAAAAAAAAAAAACACACATACTTACCTCCATGCTGGCAGCGATGCACGCCTCTTCTGGCGGCCTGTGTCCCGCGCAGTACAAATCTCGGTTCAGACGAACGTGATGATGTCATCGCTCCACCTACGCCAGCCTCTGATTGGCTGCCGGAGCAACAAGCCAGCAGAAGCTGACTGCCTAGCCGAGCCACTGGTAATTACATTTCACGGGGGGGTGGGGGGGAGAGGAATGTGCAGGGAGGGGACTTGAGCTGGGGATTCATTTGCTGCGTGCGGGGGATTGATTTATGCTGCAGGACCGGGTCGGGATTCCTGCTTCTCACCTGCTGTAATTTTAACAAACGGTTCGGCAGAATCGGGGAGAATCGGCTAGATCCCATGCCTGGGTGCAATGCACCATCTTTGTACCCTTGACAAAAATATAATAGTTATAATAGTTAGTTCAGTGGGTGACATATACCCAATAAGGGACGGGCACTGTGGAATTCACTGTTAAGAGGGCAGGGGTTACTATTGAAGGGGCAGCTGCTGTGGAGGTCAATGTTAAAGGGATGGGCACTGTGGAGGTCACTTGTTAAAAGGGCCGTTACTGTGGAGGTCACTGTTAAGGGGGAAGGCTGCTGTGGAGGTCACTGTTAAAGGGGCGGGTACTGTGGAGGTCACTGCTAAAGGGGCGGGTACTGTGGAGGTCACTATTAAAGTAGCGGGCACTGTGGAGGTCCCTGTTAAAGGGGCATTCACTGTGGAGGTCACTGTTAAAGGGGGGGGGCACTGTGAAGGTCCCTGTTAAAGGGACGGGCAATGTGAAGGTCACTGTTAAAGGGGCGGGTACTATGGAGGTCACTGTCAAAGGGACGGGCACTGTGGAGGTCACTGTTAAAGGGGTGGGCACTGTAGAAGTCACTGTTAAAGGGGCGGGCACTGTGTAGAAGTCACTGTTAAAGGGTCGGGCACTGTAGAGGTCACTGTGGGGGTTCAGTGTTAAGGGGTGGGGGGCTGTGGAGTTCACTGTTATGGGGGATCCTGTCGATATCTTTTAACGACACACACAAACATTAAGTGCAATAGATTAAATAAACCCACGCGAAGCTGGGTCCTTTGGCTAGTTATTTATATAGTGCTGATAAGTTGTACATTATTTGAAAAGAAAGAGAGACAATGTAACCATATTGATGAGCTAATCCTGAACATTCTCTGAACTATAATATCAGCTGAATACTAATCCAGCATTGAATTGGACCAGAAGGGGTATATATAGGGGATAGGGACTATTTACATAGTCCCGTAATGGATGTTTATGTGGGAGTAAAGGGAGACCTAACATAACTACCCCACATACGGCAAATAGAGAAGTATCAGTATTTTTTAATATTTTAAGTCACATCATTATTATTTTTATATTTTTTTCTATATTTTTATAAACATAATAAAGGAATATGTGGATGATATGGACTAAAGATCTCTGGATTATTCCAAATGAAGTGTGCCTGTCTATATTTATAAGAATATATATACATACTTGCTAATATACATTAACTGCACCCTGTGTAAGAATGATTCATGTATGAATAGTGGGAAAACCATGGAGATATTTTCTTGCAGCCTAGCTGCAAACCTAGACTGTTTTGCTGACAATAGGAATTTTCATAACGGGGCCTCTGATGATCTCGCACAGAAAAGAGGAGCCTGGTAATAAAAGAAGGCCTTCTCAATTTTTTTTTTAAATTTTTGACTGTGGGGGTGGAGGCGCTGCTGATTGGTTCTTGAGTCTATACTATAGACCTCTACTGTGACAAAGACTTATCCTTAAAGGGTTATCTAATTTCAAGAAACTTCCCCCACATGTGCCGGGCCCCTCACCGGTAATATATTTACCCCACTCCCCGTGCCGGTCCTGGTCCCCTCACCGCCGCTGCTGCTTCTCCCTGTACACGGATGAAAACATCCAGTGTCAGGGGGGAGCAGCCAATGGCAGGTGGGGACAGGGAGGAGCCTCACTAGCATTGTGGGTGACACTAGGTACGCTCGTCCCCGTCCTAGCCCGGATGTTTTCATCCTTGTGCAGGGAGAAGCAGCAGCGGCAGTGCAGGGACCAGGAACAGCACGGGGAGCGGGGTTTTCTTGAAATTGGATAACTCCTTTAATATTTTTAAATAATATAAATCACTAAAGTTTTCTTTAAACTATGGGGGAAATGATCAAAGGCTTCATGCCAGAAAATTTCTATTCTATAGTCGCACATTTTGGTGCTAGGTTCATAGTTGACATAGATTTGATTTTGTGCTGCATGGTTTGGCAAAGATGCAACAAATTTATTAAGAGTCCTGTATCTCTCAATAAATGTGTTGCATCTTTCTTCAGCTCACTTTGAACTAAGAATGGCATATGGAATAAAATTATAATTTACCCCCTTGCCAGATGTAAAAAAAAAAATTAAAGTTGACAATAGTAATTTCACACAATTACATTTCTTTACACATAGAATGGTGTAAATTAGTGTTGAGTGAAGCAAAGCATTTGATAAGATGGAAGCCTTTATTATTCTGGTGCCAGTGGGCCAACCAATACCATCCATTCTGCACCCCTTAGAATAGCCAGGTCTTAATGACACCATCTTTTGCTGGCTTTACTTCTTCAAAATCATCCTTCAAAGTCTCCATGTCCTAGAAAAGTCAGCAAGATGCAGAGAGAGGAGGAGCTGGATGTTCTTGATAACATATTTTTAGTGTTGAGCGAACCTGAACTGCCAGGGTACACGAACTCGAACCCAAACTTTGCAGCAAAAGTTTGGGTTCGGGCTCAGTGTTTGGGCATTTAATAAAGCTTGTTGAAAGGTTGCAGGACAGCCAATCAACAAGCTTTCAAGCTGTGGGCACCTAGAAGCCATCACAGCCATACCTAATAATGGCATGGCTGTAATTGGCTGGTGCATCATGTGACCCAGCCTCTATACAAGCTGAATCACGTGTAGCACCGCCCATCAGGGACAGGAAACAGGCAGCTGAAGTGAGGGAGAGTGTTAGGAATCTCATCTGGCTATTTCTTCTGTGGGTGACCTATAGTGATTTTTTTGTGGGTGCAATACACGAGCTTTGCACCCCTGACACAGAAATATAATAATTAAACTGGCTGTTTTTTTTATTTTTATTTCTTTATTGTTTTCTAAACCAAGTATATACAATTCCATAGCATACAATTTGAGAACAAAAAATAGTTATACACAAATTAATGCAATTAACCCTTTTTACCCCCCCCTAATTCACTGCTGCGGGGTCCGACTGTACCTTAATTACTACTTTAATTTCAGTTTCCAGTACTACCAATGACCGGGTTTTTTGGAGCAAAAAGCCTACCCTTTCTAACGTCGCTCTGATTTTCTTGCTATTCTTCTATAGGCGTCAATGGTGTCCATCCGGGCCCTCCACTCGGGGAAGCGAGGGCTTTTTTTGTGCCCCAGTATTTAACAATCAAGGCCTTTGCGGCCATAAAACCCTCTAGACAAACTCGTATCTGATAGGGCGTTAAATCAGTAGGGGAGAGGAGACCTAATATTGCCTGCATAAAGCATCGGTTCAATTTGATCTTATATCTTTTATGTAGTTCCTCATAGATACTGGTCCAAAAACCACTTACTTCTGGACAATTCGATAATAAGTGACTTAGATCAGCATTTTCTGCCGAACACTTCCAACATATATTTTGGCGAGGAAGGCGGGGGAGTAGTATAGGTGATGTACAATCTTGAACTGAATCAATCTGTATTTCTGGGAAATCAATACTTTTTTTTATATTTTGATATGCTATATCCCAATCCAAGATGCTCCCATCGCCCAGTTCAGCTTCCCAGCCTCCCTCGCTTTTGAATGTTGTTATTTCCCCTAGACAGTCCCGAAGTCTGTGATATATTTGAGAAAGTGTAAGTTGTGTATCCTTAAATTTAAAACAATATTCCAAAAAGGAATTTGCCCTAATAGTCAAGAGGCTTTTATCCTGAGTGCTCATAAATGCGTGACTAATTTGTGCATATCTGTATCTATCTAAAAAGGTGACAGTTGTGCCTTTTATTAATTGTGCCAAAGTGGAGTAAAGTGAGTGGGCATATTACACCCAGTATCTTTTTCATCTTATTCCAGACCCTGTTTAACGTATCGCTAATTAAACACCGTTTTTTTCTTTTCCCCGGGTGGCCAGTTTCCAAAATAGAGAAAATATCCCCGTACGGCCCCTGAAAGTCCCTTGACAGGATACTTAACAGCAAGGCAGGCTGGTGTCCCCCCCCCATCCCACCCACCACATTATCTGAGCTGCAATATAGTATCCCTGAAGGCATGGAAGGGAAAGACCACCATCTCTCTCAGAGAGCCAAAGATATTTTTGCTTGATCCTAACCCTTCCCCTCCCCCAGATTAACTCATTCAGCAGTCTATCCAGCAGCCCAAAAAATGAGTCGTCGATCCATATCGGACACGCAGTCAAGGAGGCCTAGGCGATGCGTAAGAGGAGCATGGGACTTTATTGCCTTGTGCACCATGGGGAAGGGGGGGGGGGTAGGGGGGATCTCTTCACTGCTGCGGGACCCGATGTAGAACCGGGAGGGGGAGCGGATAATCTTGACCATCCACCATTATTGCGTAAATGCCACGTATCTTGACATGGAATGTCCGCGGACTGGCGGACAAGCTTAAACGGAGGGTGGTCTATGATACCATTTCCAGACATCTACCTGCTATCGTGGGGCTGCTTGAGACTCATTTAGCTGCTGAAAAATTGTATTATATGCGAAAATCTTGGACGCAGTACGAGTACCACTCCCACTATTCGGCCTACTCGCGAGGAGTAAGTGTCTACATTCATAGAAATGTAGATTATGACCCATATGACCAATGGATTGATAAGGAGGGAATATTTGTGTTTTTATATGGCCGATGGATGGGATTGGTATGCGTGCTGGCGTTTGTATATATCCCCCACCCCTTCTCTTCTGAAGTCTTGAGAAAACTTGCGGAATATGTCTGTAAGCGGGATCCGTGTCCTATATTAGTGTTGGGAGATTTTAATTCCGTTATGGACAATAAGGATAGGGTATCTGTGCTTAGTGGAGGGGGGAGCGTTAATGATCAGCCCACAATCCTTAGCAGGATCTGCCAGGAGATGGGCCTCACGGATGTGTGGCAGTTTCTGTATGGGAAAAAAATTGCCTTCTCCTGTTTTAGTAGATCTTGCAAGGCGATGTCTAGGATAGATTTATCCCTGGCGAGCTCAGAATTTCTGGAACGGATACAAAAAATGAAGTACGAGCCACATGGTATATCTGACCACATTCCAATGTTGCTGTCGACGGCTGACTCTGTGTCTTTAGATGGGAGAAAACCTTTTAGGTTAAATTCACACTGGATCCAGGTGGTTGGTGACCAAGAAAGGATTGGGAAAGAAATTTTAGAATTTTGGGCACTAAACTACGGATCCACACATATACATTTTGGCTATGATAAGAGGGGTATACTGTACGAGGATTAGAAAAAAAAAGGGGGGATTAGCTAATACTGAAAAGGAATTAAACTGGCTGTTAATTCTGTGGGTGACCTATAGTCATTTTTCAGTGGGTGCAATCTTTGTACCCCTGGCAAAAATATAATAGTTAATTTGTCTGTTAGATTGGTGGGTGACTTATACCCATTTTTTGTGTTAGGTACACCTGCACTGCATCCGTGACAGGGAAATTAATATATGTATATGTATGTGTATGGTTGTGTGAATATACAGTATGCATGTATTGTTTGTAGCTATTAATTTCGGAGGAGCTCTGTCTTTTGGAAATGATAGTTTTACTTTATTTCTCATGTTGGACCTAATGAAGGGGGAAATCCACTCCAGAAATCAAATAAACTTCATATCAGCTGATTGACATTCAACCTTCACTTCCAGCCTATAGCAACCTATGGTAGTGTGATTCCACATCCCCGAATTTTCTTCACTCCATAAGAAAAAACAAAGGAATAAAAAGAAAAAAAAAAAAGAAAAATACACTTACATTCAGCAAAATCAAATAATAGGCGAATCTGATCATTTCTTTTAATATTTAAGTACTTTTAAAACAAAATATTGTAAAAACACTAAATTTGATTATTTTAATTTGAATTGTTATACAAATTCAGTTTCACAAATTTGCTAATTTTTTTTAGCTGTGCCGATTATATTACGTCTTTCACTCCCTTTCCTCATTTTTTCCTTATATTTATTCTGTCTGCTTAGATCCATGTTTGGTTTTTGAGAACTAAGATATGGATAGCTCAGGTGCTACTGTAAACTGTCTGCATTTTAATAGCTTTCCGAAAAACTCAATGCTATTAGAAGTAACAAATGGCACAAAGTTGCTTGTGGTGCAGTATAACATGATGACAAATACAATGACAATATTAAAATAGTTTTTTTTGTCAGTAGTATAAAATATGCCCTTGGAAATGGAGAATAGCATTTCTTCAATAAAAACAAGAAAAGGTGTTTTCTCCTGTCATTTCACAAATGACAATTGCCTTCACACTGTGTTCACAAGGAGAATTGAAGAGCATGCTCTCTGTAATTTGAATGATTTTTTTTTGAATATCACAATTGTCACACTATTATGTTCTATTTCTATACTGCTATATTAAATCTATTGCAGCTTGCTGGAAGCCACAAGACATGCAGCAGACCTTTGGACTTGTAATGCCCATTGTCATGAGCAGAACAAAAGAAATAAAAATATTTTTTTTGACAATAGATAAATAGATACTGCACAATGTGAAATGTTGTATTTACATGGAAGGCCACAGTAAGGGGTAAACTACTCCATAGCTCAATATCACACTCAGCCCTCACTAAGACTACAAATTGAGCACAACACATATACCAAACAGTCCACACACATAGGAATAGTAATGCTGCCACCACTTATCGTATAAAAGCGATAACTCTCAACAACACAAATAACAAATATTCACAAATCTCTTAAAGTCACAGTAAACTTATTGGTTGCAGTCCCTCAGGGTGGGGAGGGGGGCATACAAACTGTTTACACATCTGCAGCACAGAAACATAATACACATATTGTACCTGATTATTGGTTCAGTCCTTGTAGCTATATATAGTCCATATTTGCAGTCCACAAGTAGTGATATTCTCTATGGGGAACCTCCTTGCTCCAGGGGTAATTATAGGCCTCCAGCCACCATGTGCCTGGTTTGGAGTAACATAGTTTGTAAGGCAAAAAAAAAGACATAAAGGGAAAATCATACAGGCATAGCATCATTCTGTAACTGTGTATGATCTATATATCAACTTATACCTCATCTAATATACAATCAGAGGTTCTTAGAAGATATATTTTTAAATCAAAAAGTATCTGGGCCCATCCAATGGAAAGGTGACATTGATATGAATGAGTACATAGTAACATAGTTACATAGTAACATAGTTTATAAGGCCGAAAAAAGACATCTATCCATCCAGTTTGGCCTGTTATCCTGCAAGTTGATCCAGAGAAAGGCAAAAAACCCTGTGAGGAAGAAGGCAATTTTCCCCACTTAAGGGGGAAAAAATTCCTTCCCGACTCCAATCAGAATAACTCAGAATAACTCCCTGGATCAATAGCCCATCTCTAGTAGCTATAGCTTGTATTATTATTACACTCCAGAAATACATCCAGGCCCCTCTTGAATTCCTTTATTGTACTCACCATCACCACCTCCTCAGGCAGAGAGATCCATAGTCTCACTGCTCTTACCGTAAAGAATCCTCTTCTATGTTTGTGTACAAACCTTCTTTCCTCCAGAGGCAGAGGATGTCCCCTCGTTACAGTCACAGTCCTGGGGATAAATAGATGATGAGATAGATCTCTGAACTGACCCCTGATATATTTATACATAGTTATTAGATCTCCCCTCAGTCGTCTTTTTTCTAAAGGGAATAACCCTAATTTTGATAATGTTTCAGGGTACTGTAGTCCACCCATTCCAGTTATTACTTTAGTTGCCCTCCTCTGGACCCTCTCCAGCTCTGCTATGTCTGCCTTGTTCACAGGAGCCCAGAACTGTACACAGTACTCCGTGTGGTCTGTTTAGTGATTTGTAAAGTGGTAGGACTGTTCTCATCAAGGGCATCTATGCCCCTTTTGATGCAACCCATTTTCTTATTGGCCTTGGCAGCAGCAGCCTGACACTGGTTTCTACAGCTTAGTTTGCCGTTCACTAAAATTCCTAGGTCCTTTTCCATGTCAGTGTTACCCAGTGTTTTACTATTTAGTATGTACGGGTGACTTGCATTATTCCTTCCCATGTGCATAACCTTACGTTTGTCAGTGTTAAACCTCATCTGCCACTTCTCTGCCCAAGCCTCCAATCTATCCAGATTCATCTGTAGCAGTATACTGTTCTCTTCCGTGTCAATTACTTTACACAGTTTAGTGTCATCTGCAAAAAATTTTATTTTTCTGTGCAAGCCTTCTACAAGATCATTATTAAATATATTGAAGAGAATAGGGCCCAATACTGACCCCTGAGGTACTCCACTAGTGACAGTGACCCAATCTGAGTGTGCACAGTTAATAACCACCCTCTGTTTTCTATCACTGAGCAAGTTACTTACCCACATACAGACGTTTTCTCCCAGTCCGAGCATTCTCATTTTATATACTGACCTTTTATGTGGTACAGTGTCAAATGCTTTGGAAAAGTCCAGATATACGACATCCATTGATTCGCCGCTGTCAAGTCTAGAACTTACTTCCTCATAGAAACTGATTCAATTAGTTTGACATGACCGATCCCTCATGAAGCCATGCTGATATACGGTTATTTGCTTATTTTCATTGAGGTGCTCCAAGATAGCATCTCTTAGAAAACCTTCAAACAGTTTACCCACGACAGATGTTAAACTTACAGGCCTATAGTTTCTGGGCTCTGTTTTTGGACCCTTTTTGAACATTGGCACCACATTTGCTATGCGACAATCCTGTGGAACACTCCCTGCCAGTATAGAGTCCTTAAATATCTGAAAAAAGGGTCTGGCTATGACATTACTTAATTCTCTTAGGATACGGGGGTGGATGCCATCTGGTCATGGCGGTTTGTCTATTTAAATTTTTTTAAGACGCCACTGTACTTCTTTCTGGGTCAGACAGGTGTGGGGGTTTTGCTGTGGTAGGCGGGCGGTAGCGGTGGCAGTACAGAGGCTCAGGAGACAGGCTTTGTTTCCAAACCGTGCTCTTTTATTCATTTCAGTGCGTCACATCAAAAACTGTGCAGTTCACACAATAGCAATGTTCAGAAACCTCACCTCCCACAACGGAGCCCCAAACGCTGCAGGCGTCTCGGTGCCTGTTCACATAGTCTCTCCCACCAGTGATCGGTACTACACCTTGTCGCGGGACAGGTTCCTCCAAGTTCATGCAAGGTAGACAGGTCATGTGTCGGCCTGGACAAGCGATTGGCTCCGGGACAGGATCCCTTCTTTTGGTCCTTCTCTGCGCCTGCATCAGTTGTGCAGTCTTTGTTAGACGGAGAGGACTACAGAGCTCAGCCCGACCCTCCGATCAGCCTCCCATACAGCTTACTGCAGAGAGACAGGATACCGCACTACATCAGCAGCCACAGTCAGTGAACACCAAACCTATATTCACAGGCTCTGGGTGTAGCAGGAAGACCACACCCACCGAGCATAGTGAAGGATTAACTCCTTCACTACCCGACTAGGACCAGAGAAACCAACCTGCCCGGATCAGTGTAGACTGACACCAACAACCGAAAACCATGGTGGTCCATGGGGAACAGACACCCACCCTGCTCTTTGCCTGTTCCCAGTAAGAGCCGGCCCGGACCGTTGTGTGAACAGCACTCACTGCTGACAAAACACAAAAGACCCGGCTCTTACTCCACCGGGGCCACGACCCCCAGTGGCACGTATCTTCCATCCACTACCACTCCAGATACTCCCCTACACAGGGCACTTTTAATGGGGAATTTACTTTTACATTCTGCATTTTATCTGACAGTTTATTTTCCTTAGTGAATACAATGGAGAGAAAAAATATTTAATAACTTTGCTTTCTCCTCATCTCTCTCTGCAACTTCGCCCTCATTACTCTGTAAAGGGCCGACACCTTCAGATTTATACTTTTTACCATTTATATAATTGAAGAACATTTTAGGGTTAGTTTTGCTCTCTTTGGCAATTAATCTCTCAGTCTCTAGTTTGGCTGCTTTTATTTGTTTTTTACATATTCTATTTTTTTCCTTATAGTTTTTCAGTGCTTCCTCGCTACCCTCCTGTTTTAGTGATTTAAATGCTTTCTTTTTGTCATTTATTTATTGCTTTCTTTACAGTTCTATTTATCCACATAGTTTTTTTCTTGTTCCTTAACCTTTTATTCCCATAAGGTATGTACATCTCACAATTAGATTTTTGGATGCTTTTTAAAAGATCCCATTTTGTGGCTGTATTTTTATTTTTAAAGACTTTGTCCCAGTTAGTTAGGCCTATGGCCTCTCTTAGTTGGCTAAATTTTGCTTCTTTGAAGTTTGGTATTTTTGTTCCTCCCTGAAGAAACACTCTTTTGAATGACAATTGGAAGGTTATTATTTTATGGTCACTATTTCCCAGGGTGTCCCCCAACCTTCACATCTGTTGTTCTGTCAGGTCTATTGATTAATACTAAGTCCAGTATGGCCGTCCCTCTAGTCGGGTCCTGAACCAGTTGGGAAGGTAATTGTCTTGGTTAACTTGCAGGATGACAGGCCGAACTGGATGGACAAATTTCTTTTTTCGGCCATATGTACTATGTTACTATTGCCAAGTACCTGTTTCCTTTATGAGATATACAGGTTTCAGTTTCCCAGTCTATATCTGGGTAGTTGAAGTCCCCAATAATAATGACCTTATTATGATCTGGCGCCTTGTCTATTTCGTTTAGTAGTAGATTTGGGCTTTAGACAGGACTTTACATAAAGGCAGACCCCTCACCCTCTCCGGTTTTGGTGATCCTTTCTAAACAGACTGTAACCCTGTACATTAACTGCCCAATCATAGCTATCATCCAGCCATGTCTCAATTATTCCCACTATATCATAGTCCTCCTCACACATGACTAATTCCAGTTCCCCAGTTTTATTAGTCAGGCTTCTGGCATTAGTATACATACAATTAAGAGGTTTATGTTTATTTTTTACCCTACACCTTTCTTTCTGAACTGTTCTAGTCCCTCCTTCCATTCCTTCCCCAGTCCCATTACCTCACCCCTGGTCTGTATCTTCCTATCCTATAACAAAATTACCCTCCCCAGTCCCTAGTTTAAACACTCCTCCAACCTTCTAGCCATCTTCTCCCCCAACACAGCTGCCCTTTCACCATTGAGGAGCAGCCCATTCTTAAGATAGAGCCTGTAGCCGACAGAGAAGTCGGCCCAGTTCTCCAGGAACCAAAACCCCTGCTTCCTACACCAGTTCTTGAGGCACTTGTTAACGTCACTAATCTCCCGCTGCCTTTTTTTTGTGGCTCGTGGTACAGGTAGTATTTCGGAAAACACTATCTTTGAAGTCCTTGCCCTAAGCTTTTGACCTAAAATCATTTCAAGGATGCTCCACCTACCTCTAACTTTGCCATTGGTTCTGATATGGACCATGACTGCTGGATCTTCTCCAGCCCCTCCCAGAAATCTGTCAACCCGATTAGCAATGTGTCGAACGCGAACGCCAGGAAGACAACACACCGTTCGACGATCCTGGTATTTGTGACAGATCGCCCCATCTGTAATTTTCCTTTAATTGGATTTTTTTATACCCTGGTCTGGCGGATGAGCTGCTTGTCGCAGCGCTTAGCCTGCACTGCTGCTACATATTTTTATAAGTGTCTATGATTTGTTGTAATATTTATTACTGAATAAAATTTGTCATTATTGTACATGTGTGTCTTCTGTCTAAATTGCTTGTGCTAATACTTTGACACACATTAAGCTCATCCTTCGGATGATTGAGTAGGTTGTACTAAGATCGCCCTATCTGTATCCCTAATAATTGAGTCTCCCACTACCAGCACCTGTCTGGCCTGCTCTGCTCACCTGTTCCCCAGCTTACTGGATCTGACATTCCCCTGACTAGCAGAGTAAGTGTCCAGCTGCAGCAGTGCTCTCCTTGAACTGACATTACCCTCATCTGCCAACCTTGCAAACTTGTTTGGGTGTGTCAGATCAGGGATAGCCTCCCTGGCACTCTTCCCTATACCAGCTTGCTAACTGTTATCCAGCTAGCTTCCTCACTTTCCTGAGCCTCCTTGCTACCACTCTCCCCCACATATACCCTATATAGTGCTTGCTCAATGAGCAGCAAACTCTTTTTCAAATTGGCAACGCTTGTCAGTGTTGAAACTCGGCCCCGGTTAGGTACACGATGTGCGATTCCAAACAGGCAATTTGCTCACATTTTGAACAAAGACATGCACCCTCAAATGGATGATCTAGGACTGTATACATTAAACAAGATGTGCACTGGACTGCGCTGTCAATAATGGAACACATACTAGATAGGGATTACTCAATAAAAGATAAAAAATTACAATAGTGCAGTGATAAGAATCTAACTTACTGTAGTCCCCTCCAAAAGTCCCTGAATCTCAAGTCACATAATCTAAAGTCATACTTAACTCGCTAAAGTCACAAACTCGCGTTGTTTGTCTGCTTGTATAAGTGCAGTTCTCAAACCAGACAGCTTTTTTCCTCTGGATTCAAAGGACTGAGCTACCCTCAAGACTGGCTATTTAACTTCTCCTAATTAGATAGCCACACCCTAATTACTCACCTGTGCAATACCCTGTAGTAAGAAGAGAAATTTTCTTTAATCACAGTATACTCTCAGCTGCTATGCAATAAACCTGGCAGCAATAGCGAGCCACAGTGTATAAACTAGACTACACTGCTCTGACTTGGTATAGAGTACAATAAAGTCAGGCACAGCCACTCACCAATGCACACAAATAATTTAGCTCTCACAGATACTCCATCATGTAATCTAAAGTCACACACTTAATACAAACACACACTTGAAATCAAACATGCGAATGTTCACAAACTCGCGTTGTTTGTCTGCTTGTATAAGTGCAGCTCTCAAACCAGACAGCTTTTTTTATCTCTGGACCCCGCTGCAGTGGCGGGGACCCGATGGCAGAGAAGGCAAGCCCGATGCTTTCCATAGTACCTAACTCTAAACCTTTTTCTATGCCATTTGTGGACATCTATTTTAATGGAAAGCTGACAAAAGTCTATCCAGTTCAGGCAATTACAGAGGAAGGAAAAAAAACTTATATGGTAGAAGTAATTTTCTCTCATTTTAGTGAAAAAAATCTATTGGAACTCGAAATCTGGCAATCAGAATAACTCTCTGGATCTATAACTTGTTATATTATTAAACTCCAGAAATGCATCTAGGCCCCTCTTGAACTCCTTTAGAAAATTCACCATCACAACTAGTGTTGCGTGCGAATATTCGTATCGCGACTTTTAATCGTGAATATCTCCACTTCGAGAATTCGCAAATATTTAGAATATAGTGCTATATATTCGTATTCGCAAATATTCTAGATTTTTTTTTTACTTGAGCACATGATCCCTCTCTACTTCTTGCTTGTAGGCCAATGAGAAGGCTGCAATGTCTTTTTCAGAGCTTAGCAACATCCCTAGCAACCAATAGGAAAGTTGCCTACCCCTTACTATATAAGAACCTCCCTGGCAGCCATTTTCTGCATTTTTTTTGCATTTATGAGAGAGACAGCAATGTCATTGCTGTGCTCTGTGTTTTGGTGTGTTAAACTCATTACATTAGATAGTTAGTTAGTAGTGTTGATCACGAATATTCGAATTGCGAATTTTAATCGCGAATATCGGCACTTCGAGAATTCGCGAATATTTAGAGTATTCCAAAATGTATTCGTAATTGCGAATATTCGATTTTTTTTTCAAATACCAGTTCATGCGAATTTTTATGCGAAAATGTTTATGCGAATTTCATGCGAATTTCATGCAATCAAGAAAATAATGCCTGGAGATCACAAATTTGCGAATTCTCGAATATATGGCGAATATTCGCCGAAATATTCGCGAAATATCGCAAATTCGAATATTGCCCCTGCCACTCATCACTATTAGGTAGTTAGTTAGCTTATATATAATACAGATAGTTAGTGGGAGATAGTCAGTGTAGGTTAGATCGTGATATAGTGTAGCTGATAGGTTCTGCTGTCTATACATACATGCTACAGACATAGTTCTGTGATGTCACAAGTTCACAACAATACTTAGTGCACCAATCAGTAATATGTAGTCAGACCTGCTAAAATGTGGTTGCACGTATTACGCAAAAATATTTGCATCATTAATTGCCGATTTGAGCAATCGCGAATATATTGGAGTACTCTATTTGCATATAAAGCTATTTTAATGTTCTGCCGTGCCAACCATTTTCTCAGGAAACAGTAAAATAAAATATAAAAAATTCCCCAAATAAAACAAATAAAATTGTAAACAAAATAGAAAAAATAAATAAAACCTGACACATTGAGTATTGCTGCATCCGTAACGACCGGCTGTACAAAAATATCACATGATCCACCCCCTCACCTGAATGCCGTAGAAAAAATTAAATAAAAACTGTGCTAAAACAATCATTTTTCACCTTACATCACAAAAAGTGCAACACCAAGCGATAAAAAAGGTGTATGCCCCCCAACATAGTACTCATTAAACTGTCATCTAATCCCTCAAAAAATGAGACCCTACATAAAACAATCGTGCAAAAAAATTAATAAATATGGCTTTGAGAATATGGAGACACTAAAACATGATTTTTTGTTTAAAAAATGCTGTTATTGTTTAAAACTTAAATAAATAAATAAAATTATACATAATAGGTATCGCCTCGTCCGTAAGAACCTGCTGTATAAAAATATCACATGAACTAACCCCTCAGATGAACACCGTAAAAAAAAAAAAAAACTGTGTAAAAAAAGCCATTTTTTTTTCACCTTACATCACAAAAAGTATAATACCAAGCGATCAAAAAGTCATATACACCACAAAATCATACCAATCAAACCGTCATCTTATCCCACAAAAAATTAGACCCTACCAAAGACAATTGCCCAAAAAATATAAAAAAATATGGATCTCAGAATATGGACACACTAAAAATGTTTTTTTCAAAAATGCTTTATTATGTAAAACTGAAACAAACAAGTCATATTTGGTATTGTAGCGTCCATATAAACCTGCTCTATAAAAATAGCACATCTAACCTGTCAGATAAACATTGTAAATAACAAAAAATAAAAACACACAAAAAGTGTAATATAGAGCAACCAAAAGTCATATGTGCCCTAAAATAGTACCAAAAAAACTGCCACCTTATCCTATATTTTCCAAAATGGGGTAACTTTTTTGTAGTTTCTACTCTAGGGGTGCATCAGGGGGTCTTCCAATGTGAAATGGCAACTTAAAATTATTCAAGTGAAATCTGCCTTCAAAAACCATATGGTGTTCCTTTCCTTCTGCGCCCTGCCGTGTGCCAGTCCAGCAGTTAACGATCCCATATCGGGTGTTTCTATAATCTACAGAATCAGGGTAATAAATATTGAGTTTTGTTTGGCTGTTAACCCTTGCTTTGTTACTGGAAAATATGGATTAAAATGGAAAATCTGCCAAAAAGGGGAAATTTAGAAATTTCCTCTCCATTTTCCTTTAATTCTTGTGGAACATCTAAAGGGTTAACAAGGTTTATAAAATCAGTTTTGAATACCTTGAGGGGTGTAGTTTCTAAAATGGGGCCATTTACGGGTGGTTTCTATTATTTCTGCTATTAATAAAACACAAATTTTGGGCAAAAATCTTTAATTGCGGCCTAGTCTACATCTTTACGTGTGAGATACACACTTTAGATACTCTGCTTCTATTCTGTTATTTGAAAAACAGCCATTTTGGGCAAAAAAACTAGTCTGGATCTATACGTGTGAGATACACCCTTTACATACTGTGGTTCTATTCTGCTATTAGAAAAACACTAGATTTGTGCAAAAATCTTTAATTACGGCCTAGTCTGGATCTGTACGTGTGAGATACACACTTTAGATACTGTGGTTCTTTTCTGCTATTAATAAAACACCCTTTTTGGGCAAAATACACAATTTTACAGCCCTTGCTGCATCTGCACATGTGAAATTCAAGCGATATATACAGCTTTCATATTCTAGTGACTGGAGGGCATTCAAATACCAGAGAACATCAAGGCAGGATATCAGTAATCCCAATTTATTATCTAAGATAGTGACATGTAATACTAAAATCGTACTCACATAAATCTAAAAACATACAACTAAAAGCATACACACATAACAATATATCATACTGTGGGAAAAAAGAGCGCACTATGAAATGTCCACACAGTGTATAATAGGACAAAATCTGTATAGGGCTGCAATGTCCGTATGCAACTCAGGTCAGGTAAATGACCGCATATGTGAGAATTCAATTTGTGTGCAATATCAGCACGCAGTGTAGGTCAAGAATATGACCGCGTATGTTCAACCAATATAGTCTTGTCAAAAACTTTCGCATAAGCCCCACAGGGCAAAGTACATTACCCCTCCTGCGTCCCCGTGATCTTGCTCCACCACTTGGACTCACACAGCGCCCCGTATGGTCTCAGGTCTATGACGTGGCGTCCCACGTGACCTGGCTGCGTCTTATGTGATGCACGTAGCTGTTGCGAAACTAGTGAGTGCGTTGGGTCCTAAGGTCCGGACCGTATGGTTGTATCCGCACTAGAGATCGCTCACTGGGGGTCCAAGGGGTGCGGTGTCTTTTGGTAATGGCACCTCAAAGTTCCAATGTAAAGTCCTTTGCTGTCATGAACCAAACCGGATGCGTTTTGGGGATCAAGCCCCTTCCTCAGCGGTAATGACAGCTACCATAGACATTTTCCTTTTTATACCCTCCTTTCTTAACCCCTTAAGGACACAGCCTTTTTACACCTTAGGACCAGGCCATTTTTTGAAAATATGACCAGAGTCCCTTTAAGTGCTGATAACTTTAAAACGGTTTGACTTATCCAGGCCGTTCTGAGATTGTTTTTTCATCACATATTGTACTTCATGACACTGGTAAAATGGAGTAAAAAAAAAAAATTTTTTTGCACCAAAAAATACCTAATTTAACAAAAATTTGAAAAAAATTTGCAAATTTCAAAGTTTCAGTTTCTCTACTTCTGTAATACATAGTAATACCCCCAAAAATTGTGATGACTTTACATTCCCCATATGTCTACTTCATGTTTGAATTGTTTTGGGAATGATATTTTATTTTTTGGGGATGTTATAAGGCTTAGAAGTTTAGAAGCAAATCTTGAAATTTTTCCGAAATTTACAAAAACTTAATTTCTAGGGACCAGTTCAGGTCTCAAGTCACTTTGCGAGGCTTACATTATGGAAACCACCCAAAAATGACCCCATCTAAGAAACTACACCCCTCAAGGTATTCAAAACTGATTTTGCATACGTTGTTAACCCTTTAGGTGTTGCACAAGAGTTATTGTCAAATAGGGAGGAAATTTGAGAATTTCATTTTTTTGTCTAATTTTTCATTTTAACCCATTTTTTCCACTAACAAACCAAGGGTTAACAGCCAAACAAGACTGTATCTTTATTGCCCTGACTCTGCCATTTACAGAAACACCCAATATGTGGCCGTAAACTACTGTACGGCCACACAGCGGGGCGTAGAGTGAAAGGTGCGCCATTTGGTTTTTGGAAGGCTGATTTTTATGGACTGGTTTATTTACACCATGTCCCATTTGAAGCCCCCTGATGCACCCCTAGAGTGGAAACTCCATAAAAGTGACCCCATCTAAGAAACTACACCCCTCAAGGTATTCAAAACTGATTTTACATACGTCGTTAACCCTTTAGGTGTTGCACAAGAGTTATTGGCAAATGGCGATGAAATTTGAGAATTTCATTTTTTTGCCTAATTTTCCATTTTAACCCATTTTTTCCACTAACAAAGCAAGGGTTAACAGCCAAACAAGACTGTATCTTTATTGCCCTGACTCTGCTGTTTACAGAAACACCCAATATGTGGCCGTAAACTACTGTACGGGCACACAGCGGGGCGTAGAGTGAAAGGTGCGCCGTTTGGTTTTTGGAGGGCTGATTTTGCTGGACTGTTTTTTTGGCACCATGTCCCATTTGAAGCCCCCCTGATGCACCCCTAGATTATAAACTCCATAAAAGTGACCCCATCTAAGAAACTACACCCCTCAAGGTATTCAAAACTGATTTTACAAACTTTGTTAACCCTTTAGGTGTTGCACAAGATTTAATGGAAAATAGAGATACAATTTCAAAATTTCACTTTTTTGGCAGATTTTCCATTTTAATATTTTTTTTCCAGTTACAAAGCAAGGGTTAACAGTCAAACAAAACTCATTATTTATGGCCCTAATTCTGTAGTTTACAGAAACACCCCATATGTGGTCGTAAACAGCTGTACGGGCACACGGCAGGGCGCAGAAGGAAAGGAACACCATATGGTTTTTGGAAGGCATATTTTGCTGGACTGGTTTTTTTGACACCATGTGCCATTTGAAGCCCCCCTGATGCACCCCTAGAGTATAAACTCCAAAAAGTGACCCCATTTTAGAAACTACGGGATAGGGTGGCAGTTTTGTTGGTACTAGTTTAGGGTACATATGATTTTTGGTTGCTCTATATTACACTTTTTGAGCGGCAAGGTAAAAAGAAATAGCATTTTTGGCACCGTTTTTTTTTGTTATTTATAACATTCATCTGACAGGTTAGATCATGTGGTAATTTTATAGAGAAGGTTGTCACGGACGCGGAGATACCTAATATGTATACAATTTTTTTTATTTATGTAAGTTTTACACAATGATTTCATTTTTAAAACCAAAAAAATGTTTTAGTGTCTTCATAGTCTAAGAGCCATAGTTTTTTCAGTTTTTGGGCGATTATCTTAAGTAGGGCCTCATTTTTTGCGGGATGAGATGACGGTTTGATTGGCATCTATTTTGGGGTGCATATGACTTTTTGATTGCTTGCTATTACACTTTTTGTGACGTAAGATGACAAAAAATGGCTTTTTTTACACCGTTTTTATTTTTATTTTTTTACGGTGGTCATCTGAGGGGTTAGATCATGTGATATTTTTATAGAGCCGGGCGATACGGACGCGGCGATACCTAATATGTATACTTTTTTTTTATTTATGTAAGTTTTACACAATGATTTCATTTTTGAAACAAAAAAAATCATGTTTTAGTGTTTCCATAGTCTAAGAGCCATAGTTTTTTCAGTTTTTGGGCGATTATCTTGGGTAGGGTATGATTTTTGCGGGATGAGATGACGGTTTGATTGTTACAATTTTGGCGTACATGCGACTTTTTTGATCACTTTTATTACCTTTTTTGGGAAGTAAGGTGGGCAAAATTTCAATTTTATCATAGTTTTTTAATTTTTATTTTTATGGGGTTCACCGTTCGGGTAAAGTAACATGACCGTTTTATAGATCAGGTCGTTACGGACGCGGCGATACCAAACATGTGTAGGGAATTTTATTTTTTTCATTTTTTATCAGTGATAAATGTGTTTTTTGATTTTTACTTTTTTTTCACTTTTATTCACTTTTTTTTGACCCAGACCCACTTGGTTCTTGAAGATCCAGTGGGTCTGATGTCTGTATAATACAGTACAGTACAATATATATTGTTCTGTACTGTATTTTACTTACACTGAACAGATCTATGCCTTTCAGCACAGATCTGTTCAGCACCATGGACAGCAGGACGCCTGAGAGGCGTCCTGTTGCCATGGGAACCTTCCCCGTCTGCTCAGTACTGCTCAGAACTTCGCAGACGGGGAAGGGTAAGGAGGGGATCTCTCGGGGGGCTCTCTGGGGGCTCTCTCCCTCCCCATCGGGGGGCTGCAAAGGCACAGCAGCCCCCCGATGGGAGAGGGAGGGAGCTCCCTGCGCTGTTAACCTTTTCCATACAGCGGTCCGTACGGACCGCTGTATGGAAAGGGTTAAACGGCTGACATCGCATCGCAGATGTCAGCCGTTTATACCAGGGTGCCAGCAATGTGCTGGCACCCTGGTATCCCCACTAGACACCAACGATTATACAAGGGGAGGCGGGCGGGGGATCGCGATCCCGCCTGCCGCACCGCCCGCCTCCCGCACCGCCCACACCGCCCGCAACCCTCCCCCTGCACCTCCCGCCACCATAAAAATCATTCGGGGGTGCAGGGGGGGGGTGAATAAAACTTTATTTTTAGGCATATAAAGTTTCTGATCCCCGCGGTCAGGGACCGCGGGGACCAGAAACTTCAGAAATCGCAGCAAACCGCAGGTCTGAATTGACCTGCGGTTTGCCGCGATCGCCGACATGGGGGGGTCACGGGACCCCCCCGCGCATTTAGCCTAGGTGCCTGCTCAATGATTTGAGCAGGCACCGGGTTCCGATCACTGCCAGCCGCACGGCAGTGATCGAAAATACACAGGGCGTACATGTACGCCCTGTGTCCTTAAGTACCAGGGCACAAGGGCGTACCTGTACGCCCTATGTCCTTAAGAGGTTAAGCGGAGCATTATGGGACCTCGATCCTATTGAGATCCTGGTATGGATCAGTTAATTTGACACCGTGCTCATTTCATATACAATTGCACCTGCAATAATTACTAGATCCACCATGTGCATTATTATCTTTCCCTATATAAATTATACAGCCATCCTTTTGTATCACCACATCTCTAGGGGCCAATCTGTATACAAACGGTCAATATCTAGAAAAAACGCATACAATTTATAAAAAAACGCATGCGGTTTTTGAAAAAACGCATCTGCGTTTTATAGCGTTTTTGCGTCATTTATAAAATCAATAAACATGACTAAAACCTCATCTTAAGACATGTCACCTAAAATGAACATATGAATAAAATGTCACTTAAAATCAATTAAAACATGTTGCTTAAATGGACCCATATTCTATACTTCACAAATTGGGTTCCAGTAGTACCAGAAGAGTGGTCAAGAGGGGAGAGGGGATCCAAGTGCTGATAAACAGCCAGACTTGTATCCCATGTCCCCTCCCGACAACGCCCGATTCTTGCACTTGATCACAGGAACCCGAATAGCTCCATTTCTGCATTCAAACCTTTTGGGGCCAACGTGTCGAATTCCGGGACTCTTGTCTAGACATACGGGTAACAGAGTTACCACCTCTTTTCGAATGATATACCTTTTCAATCGCTGTAAAGTGCAACGAGGTTGGGTCACAATTGTGGAAGACCTTGAAGTGTTTGGAGAGTGAGTGCAACTCATCTCCCTTCAAGATCTTCAACACGCGCTCCCTCACTCTCTTTTTCAAGGGTCTTTTTGTTCTGCCTACATACTGTTTACGGCATGGACATTCGAGGAGATATATAACATTCTGGGAGTCACAAGTTAGTGTTTCCCTAATCTCAATCTCGAATTCATTTTGGGAGGATTTGACCTTTGTAGTCTTTTTGGGGAAAGAGGTACCTTTGCAATTCAAACACCTCCCACACCTAAAAACCCCTTTTGTTGTCATCCACATAGAGCCCTTTGGGGTCTTCTGTTGTTTAATGGTGGGAGCTATTCTTGATGCTAGATTATTGGCTTTAGTATATGTTATTTGTGGGGATTCCGGGTGAATCTGTGGAGTGAGCACCGGGTCTTTGTGAAGAGGCAGGGTGAGCCGCTGAACACGATTATATTGTAGCTTTCATATTCTGTTAGTAAAAAAAACACCCTTTCTTTGCAAAATACTTAATATTGCAGCCCTTGCTGCATCTGTGATTGTTAAAAACAAGTTTTAAAAACTTCAATAATTTTCTGGCTTTGAAAAAACACCAATTTTTGACAATAACCTTCATTTTGGGCCCCTGCCGCATTAGTCAGTGTGCAATTTAAGCTAGAAATACAGCTATAATTTTCTGGGCTTTAAAAAACACCCTTTTTGAGCAGAATACACAATTTTACAGCCCTTGCTGCATCTGCACGTGTGAAATTCAAGCGTTATATACTGCTGTCATATTCTGTTATAAAAAAAACAAAAAACATTTTGGACAAAAAACTTAATTTTGCAGCCTTTGCTGCATATGTCATTGTGAGATGCACCCTTTAGATACTGTGGTTCTATTCTGCTATTAATAAAACACCCATTTTAGAAAAAAAAATCTTTAATTTCGGACTAGTTTGCATCTGTACGTGTGAGATACACCCTTTACATACTGTGGTTCTATTCTGCAATTAATAAAACAACCAATTTGGGCAAAAATCTTTAATGCGGCTTAGTCTGCATCTGTATGTGTGAGATACACACTTTATATTCTGTGGTTCTATTCTGTTATTTGAAAAACAGCCATTTTGGGCAAAAACTTAAATTGCAGCCTAGTCTGCATCTGTACGTGTGAGATACACCCTTTAGATACTGTGGTTCTATTCTGCTATTAATAAAACACTCATTTTGGGCAAAAATCTTTAATTGTGGCCTAGTCTACATCTGTACGTGTGAGATACACACTTTAGATACTGTGGTTCTATTCTGTTATTTAAAAAAACAGCCATTTTGGGCAAAAAACTTAATTAGTGGCGCCTGGTCTGGATCTATACGTGTGAGATACACCCTTTACATACTGTGGTTCTATTCTGCTATTAGAAAAACACTAATTTTGTGCAAAAATCTTTAAAGGGAATCTGTCATCAGCATTTCATGTTTGTAACCCTTCCCATAGCTTTCAAGCAATGTACAGTTAATAAAAACATTACCTTTAGCATCAATCCTGGACTTATAAAACCGTCCAAAAACATCTTTGTAGCATATGCAAATGAGGGCTCACAAGTGACCATGGGCGGCGTTACGCTCGTAGGTGCCCTGCTAGCTCAGCCTTTTCTTCGCTTCCCCCTGCCCCTTCCTTCCCTCCGCCCCCCCATCCTTTCCCTCTGACCGCCTATCTACTAACTTGTTGTTTCGCCGAGATCCCGCGCCTGTGCAGTCAGTCCGTCAGTGCATGCGCACTGCGATGACCATTCCTTGTACGACATCACAGTAATTAATGCGCATGCGCCGGCTTCGCTCTGTTAGGCCGTCCCCTAGACAGTACTCCTGCTTCTGCCCACCGCAGCAAGGGACCGAGCACACCAAAGCCAGCTCCAAGGAGTTCCCTGGCTTGGCAGTTCTTCAGACAATGTGCTGACGACAAGACACGAGTGGTTTGCACGCTGTGCAATCAGAGCCTGAAGCGAAGCATAAACATTCTCAACCTGAGCACAACCTGGATGACCAGGCATCTAAGTGCAAAGCACGAGCGGCTGTGGAGTAGACACCTCAAAAACCAAGAAAGGTGGTACAACCAATAGTGGTAATAATGGTTGCAGCAGTACAAAATACAGTCTCTTGTTGGTATGAGAGATAATCTGCAAGTCCACTGTTTCCAGGCTTTCTTAGGCTTGATTTGAGCTGTGGTTGGGGAGTACCTTATTCCTGTTGATGTGCTCAGTCCTATACCTTGTCCTTTCCCTCCAAGCTGAATATTGGGACAGGTAGCTACCCTGTTTCCCAGAAATATGGTGTGGCTGCCGGAAGCTATAAGTCCTCCACCATATGCAAAGGTGTCTGTAGCCCTCAATAATGGCTGTTATCACCGATGAATCGTTAGGAAGCTTGTTTTCTATTCCAGGGAGGCAAACTCTCTCCTACTGGTCAGGGATGCAAGTGTATAGTCCGGCCCCAGAAGGAAAACGCTCTTCTGCGCCTCACACCTTGGTACTACCTCATAGCGAAGTTGGCTCCACTCACTAATCTGTGGTGTGGAGTCTTCACTCTGGAGTTCCCTGGCATGGCAGTTCTTCAGACAATGTGCTGACGACAAGACACGAGTGGTTTGCACGCTGTGCAATCAGAGCCTGAAGCGAAGCATAAACATTCTCAACCTGAGCACAACCTGGATGACCAGGCATCTAAGTGCAAAGCACGAGCTGCTGTGGAGTAGACACCTCAAAAACCAAGAAAAGTGGTACAACCAATAGTGGTAATAATGGTTGCAGCAGTACAAAATACAGTCTCTTGTTGGTATGAGAGATAATCTGCAAGTCCACTGTTTCCAGGCTTTCTTAGGCTTGATTTGAGCTGTGGTTGGGGAGTACCTTATTCCTGTTGATGTGCTCAGTCCTATACCTTGTCCTTTCCCTCCAAGCTGAATATTGGGACAGGTAGCTACCCTGTTTCCCAGAAATATGGTGTGGCTGCCGGAAGCTATAAGTCCTCCACCATATGCAAAGGTGTCTGTAGCCCTCAATAATGGCTGTTATCACCGATGAATCGTTAGGAAGCTTGTTTTCTATTCCAGGGAGGCAAACTCTCTCCTACTGGTCAGGGATGCAAGTGTATAGTCTGGCCCCAGAAGGAAAACGCTCTTCTGCGCCTCACACCTTGGTACTACCTCATAGCGAAGTTAGCTCCACTCACTAATCTGTGGTGTGGAGTCTTCACTCTGCATTCTCTCCCACTAATCTAATCTGATCTACTCAAATCTGCTCTAGACTCTGATCCATTCTTAACCCTGATCTTCACTGACTAACTAGGCCTGACCTAGGTATATATAGAACCTAAGTTTTATCCCCATCTAGTGGTGGGATGTATAAATTACACCTAATCTGCCTGGTAACAGGGATTTTTCAGGTAAATTAGTACAAAGTCATATAATACAGCATAATACAGTTTTTAGAGTAAAAAGTGCTTTTAAGCAGTGCCCACACACACGTAGTGGGACACTGCATACACACTTTAGATACTGTGGTTCTATTCTGCTATTAGAAAAACACTAATTTTGGGAAAAAAACTTAAATTGCGGCCTAGTCTGGATCTGTACATGTGAGATACACACTAAAGATACTGTGGTTCTATTCTACTATTAGAAAAACACTAATTTTGGGCAAAAATCTTTAATTGTGGCCTAGTCTACATCTGTACATGTGAGATACACACTTTAGATACTGTGGTTCTATTCTGTTATTTGAAAAACAGCCATTTTGGGCAAAAAACTTAAATTGCGGCCTAGTCTGGATCTATACGTTTGAGATACACCCTTTACATACTGTGGTTCTATTCTGCTATTAATAAAACAACCATTTTGGGCAAAAATCTTTAATTGCGGCCTAGTATGGATCTGTACTTGTGAGATACACCCTTTAGATACTGTGGTTCTATTCTGCTATTAGCAAAACACCCATTTTGGTCAAAAATCTTTAGTTCTGGCCTAGTCTGCATCTGTACGTGTGAGATACACACTTTAGATACTGTGGTTCTATTCTGCTATTAATAAAACACCCATTTTGGGCTAAAATCTTTAAATGCGGCCTAGTCTGGATCTGTAAGTGTGAGATACACCCTTTACATACTGTGGTTCTATTCTGCTATTAATAAAACACCCATTTTGGGCAAATGTCTTTAATTGCGGCCTAGTCTGCATCTGTACGTGTAAGATACACCCTTTACAGACTGTCATTCTATTCTGCTATTAATTAAACACTCATTTAGGGCAAGATCCTACATTTGAGAAATATGAGGAGAGCTTCAAATAAGGGACATGGCCAAGGTCGTGGTGCTGCTGGTGGAGCTCCTGTTGCCCGGAGAGGACGTGGTCAATCTGTGCCAGCTACACGCCCAAGTGAAACCCCTTCCTCAGGTGTGAGTAGGCGACAGAACCTGCAGCGGTATTTGGTCGGGCCTAATGCGGCTCTACGAATAGTGAGGCCAGAACAAGTACAGGCGATAGTAGATTGGGTGGCTGACAGTGCCTCCAGTTCCTTCACATTGTCTCCCACCCAGTCTACTGCTGAAAGATCAGAGTTGGCACCTGCAGCCGATGTCCATCAGTCTTTCACCTCACCCCCTTGCAAATAAGCCAAGCAGTCTGAGCCCCAAGTCATGCAGCAGTCTCTTCTGATTTTTGATGACTCTGTTAGCAGGGTTTCCCAGGTCCATCAACCTATCCCTGCCCCAGAAGTGGAAGAGATTAAATGCACCGATGCTCAATCACTTATGTTTTAAGATGAGTACATGGCAGGACCATCGCAGCAAGTCTCGGATGATTACGAAACACATGTGCCAACTGCTGGGGCTTTCGAAAGTGTGCAGACTGACAAGAAGGGCAGGGGTGAAGACTGGGTGGAAGATGATGTGGAGGACGATGAGGTCCTCGAACCCACATGGAATCAAGGTCATGCGAGTGACCTGTGTAGTTCGGAGGAAGAGGTGGTGGTCACACAAAGCCACCAGCACAGCAGAAGAGGGAGCAGGGTGCAAAAGCGGACCGGCCGTCCCCTAGACAGTACGCTTGCTTCTGCCCACCGCAGCAAGGGACCGAGCACACCAAAGCCAGCTCCAAGGAGTTCCCTGGCATGGCAGTTCTTCAGACAATGTGCTGACGACAAGACACGAGTGGTTTGCACGCTGTGCAATCAGAGCCTGAAGCGAAGCATAAACATTCTCAACCTGAGCACAACCTGGATGACCAGGCATCTAAGTGCAAAGCACGAGCTGCTGTGGAGTAGACACCTCAAAAACCAAGAAAGGTCTCTGGCTCCTCATGCTTGCTCTTCTGCTGCAGTCTCGGCCTCTTCATCCACCTCTGGAGTGACAGTGCCACCTGCCACCCCGCAAACAGAGGATCAGCCAGCAACACCACCACCTGGGTCACCAAGCATCTCCACAATGTCCCACGGAAGCGTTCAGCTCTCCATCTCCCAAATACTGGAGAGGAAGAGGAAGTACCCCCCTACCCACCTGCGATCCCTGGCCCTGAATGCCAGCATTTCAAAATTACTGGCCTTTGAAATGCTGTCATTCCGTCTGGTGGAGACGGAGAGTTTTAAAAGCCTTATGGCGGTGGCTGTCCCACAGTACGTCGTGTCCAGCTGCCACTACTTTTCCAGGCGTGCCATCCCTTCCCTGCACAACCAAGTGGGGGGAAAAATCAGGTGTGCACTGCGCAACGCCATCTGTGGCAAGGTGCACCTCACTACGGATATTTGGACCAGTAAGCATGGTCAGGGCCATTATATCTCCATAACAACACACTGGGAAAATGTAGTGGCGGCTAGGCCTGAGGCGGATAGCAGTTTGACGCATGTTCTTCCACCACCGAGGATTGCAGGGCTCTTCTTTGCCTCCTGTTGCTTCCTCCTCCTACTCCGCTTCCTCATCCTCTACCGCCTCCTCATCCGATCAGCGTAACACCTTCACCACCAACTTCAGCACAGCCAGGGGTAAACGACAGCAGGCAGTTTTAAAACGTATCTGTTTGGGGGACAAGCCCTACACCACGCAGGAGCTGTGGACGGGCCTTGAACAACAGACCGATGAGTGGTTGGTGCCAGTGAGCCTCAAGCTCGGCCTGGTGGTGTGCGATAATGGGTGAAATCTCGTAGCAGCTCTGGGACTAGCCGGTTTAATGCACATCCCTTGCCTGGTGCATGTGCTGAATTTGGTGGTACAGAGATTCCTTAAAAATTACCCCGATATGTCAGAGCTGCTGCATAAAGTGCGGGCCGTCTGTGCGCGCTTTCGGGGGGTTCTCACCCTGCTGCTGCTCGTCTGTCAGCGCTGCAGCGTAACTTCGGCCTCATATGTGACGTGCCCACAAGGTGGAACTCCACCTTGCACATACTAAACAGACTGTGCAAGCAGCAGCAGGCGATAGTGGAGTTTCAGCTGCAGCACGCACGGGTGAATCGCTCTGCGGAACAGCACCACTTCACCACCAATGACTGGGCCTCCATGTGAGACCTGTGTTCCATGTTGCACTGTTTCAAGTACTCCACCATCATGGCCAGTGCCGAAAAACACCATTCTCAGCGTTACTATCCCACTTCTATGCCTCCTTGAAAAAACGCTGCTGGCGATGATGGAAGAGGATGTGACATAGGAGGAGGAGGAAGAGGGATCATTTCATAGGGTTTCCGGCCAGTCATTCACAAGTGGCTCCGAGGGTGGGTTCCTGCACCCACAAACGCCAGGTACACAATTTTCCAGCCAGGGCACAGTTCTGGAGGATGACGAGGTGGAGGATGAGGAGGAGGAGGAGGAACCTTGTTCACAGCAGGGTGGCACCCAGACCAGCTCATGGCCATCACTGGTGCGTGGTTGGGGGGATACAGAGGACACAAACTATACACCTCCAACAGAGGACAGCTTTTCGTTGCCTCTGGGCAGCCTGGCACACATGAGCGATTACATGCTGCAGTGTCTCCGCAACGACCGCCGAGTTGCCCATATTCTAACTTGTGCTGATTACTGGGTGGCCACGCTGCTGGATCCCCATTACAAGGACAACGTAGCGTCCTTAATTGCGTCACTGGAGCGTGATCATAAGATGCACGAGTACAAGCGCACGCTGGTAGACGCGCTGCTGGTGGCATTCCTACCTGATAGCGGGGGCACAGTGGAAGCACAAGGCGAAGGCAGAGGAGGAGGAAGAGGTCGCCAACGCAGCTGGGGCACCACCAGCACTTCAGAAGGCAGGGTTAGCATGGCCGAAGTGTGGAAAAGCTTTGTCAGCACGCCACAACAACCAGCACCACCAGCTGATATGGAACGTCTTAGCAGGAGGCGGCATTTCACCAACATGGTGGAGCAGTATGTGTGCACATGCCTACACGTACTGAATGACGGGTCTGCCCCCTTCAACTTCTGGGTCTCCAAATTGGGCACATGGCCTGAGCTTGCCCTTTACGCCTTGGAGGTGCTGGCCTGCCCTGCAGCCAGTGTATTATCTGAACGTGTGTTTAGACAAGCGCAGCCGCCTGTTTACAGCCAATTCATTCATTAAAATGAACCAGGCATGGATCCCACAGGACTTGTCCATACCTTGTGTAGAATAGACATGTATACCGGCCTTAACTATATATGTTATACTACAAAAATTAGTGTTGGCTATCTCGTCCTCCTCCACCGCTGCTTCCACCTACTCTGCTACGTCCACCGCCTCCTCAAACTCCTACTCCATATGGAACTCCACCTCATAAATCAAGTTTTTTTTTTATTTGTACTTATTTTATTTTGTCATTTCACTAATTTGTTAAATTTTCGGGTGAAATTCACCAATTTTTGGGTGTGATATACCACTGCTATACCTAGTAGACAGGTAAAAAAATTTCACTAATTTCTCTGTTACATTTTATGGTGAAATTCAGCAATTTTTGGGTGTGATATACCACTGTTATACCTAGTAGACAGGTTAAAAAAATTCACTAATTTGTCTGTTACATTTTCGGGTGAAATTCACAAATTTTTGGGTGTGATATACCACTGCTATACCTAGTAGACAGGTTAAAAAAATTCACTAATTTGTCAGTTACATTTTTGGGTGAAATTCACAAATTTTTGGGTGTGATATACCACTGCTATACCTAGTAGACAGGTAAAAAAATTCACTAATTACTCTGTTACATTTTCGGGTGAAATTCACCAATTGTGAATACCACTGCTATACCTAGTAGACAGGTAAAAAAAATTCACTAATTTGTCTGTTACATTTTCGGGTAAAATTCATCAATTTTTGGCTTTGATATACCACTGCTATGCCTAGTAGACTGGTAAAAAAATTCACTAATTTGTCTTACATTTTCGGGTGAAATTAACTAATTTTTGGCTGTGATATACCCCTACTCTACCTTGTTGACAGCTTAATAAATTTCACAAATTTTTCTTTTACATTTTTGGGTGACATTAAACAATTTTTGGCTGTGATAGACCCCTGCTCTACCTAGTAGACAGGTTAATAAATTTCACTAATTTTTCTGTTACATTCTTGGGTTGACATTTTACAATTTTTGACGTGAATAAACCCCTGCTCTGCATAGGTGACAGGGACCGAAATTTTTTAAAATAATCTGTTCCATTGGTGGGTGATATTAACCCATTTCTGGCGATGAAAAACCACTACTCTGCATAGGTGACATGGACTTAAATTTCTAAAATTCGTCTTTAATTGACCCTTTCCTTCGATCCTTCTGCTTTAATAACTTTTCCCATATTTCCACTCGATCAAAATGAAATTTCATCGATTTATCTCCCTTGGATGTGGTCTCTCTTTCTCGCACTCCCTCTCCGGCATGGAACCCTGATTCGCCAATAACCGTGATCAATATGATAGGCTCAGAAATGAACATCGAAAGTTCATAGAGAAGATATCCAAATGGATGGTGGATGTCACGGGGGCACCTCTGCATAGGTGACAGGAACATAAATTTCCAAAAATCGTCTGTTACATTGTCAGGTGACATTTTACCAATTTTGCCGGATATAAACCCCTGCTCTGCATAGGTGACAGCCACTTACATTTCTAAAATTTGTCTTTAATTGGCCCTTTCCTTCGATTCTTCTGCTTTAATAATTTGTCCCACATTTCTGCTTCATCCTATTGCAGCCATTGACCTCCCTTGGATGAGGTCTCCCTTTCTCACGCTACCTCTCTGGTATGGATTGGGAACCCGGATAGAAATCCCTGCTCTGCATAGGTGACAGGGAATTAAATTTCAGAAATTCTTCTTTAATTGATGTGCGCCACCTCCTTTCATTCAATGCTTAAACTTTAACAAGTTGTCCCACATTTCCGCTTCAATAGTTTGTCCCACATTTCCACTCTATTATATTTAATTTGAAACAATTAACCTCTCTTAGATGTGGTCTTCCTTTCTCACGCTCCCTCTCTGGTGTGGAACCCTGATTCGCCGATTACCCTGATCAACATGGTAGGCTCAGAAAAGAACATCGGAAGTTGATAGAGAAGATATCCATTTGGATGGTGGACGTCACGGGGACACCTCTGCATAGGTGACAGCAACATAAATTTCCAAAAATCATCTGTTACATTGTCAGGTGACATTTTACAAATTTTGCCGGATAGAAACCCCTGCTCTACATAGGTGAGAGGGAATAAAATTTCAGAAAATCTTCTTTAATTGATGCGCGCCACCTCCTTTCATTCAATGCTTAAACTTTAACTAGTTGTCCCACATTTATGCTTCAATAGTTTGTCCCACATTTCCGCTCTATCATATTTAATTTGAAAAATTAACCTCCCTTAGATGTGGTCTCCCTTTCTCACGCTCCCTCTCTAGTGTGGAACCCTGATTCGCCGATAACCGTGATCAACATGGTAGGCTCAGAAAAGAACATCGAAAGTTGATAGAGAAGATATCCAAATGGATGGTGGACGTCACAGGGACGTGCGATCAGGCAGAAGTTATCTAGAGTCAACTCTCCTGTCTAACGTTTCCTAATCCAAAATACCGCAGTGACATTCCCTGTATTTTTTAATTAATCATTCAAATAACAGGGCATCTTAAGAGTCCTGTATTGTTATTTATCGTCACTACATCCCCGAGTCGGGAGTGGGTAATTGCCGCGCGCCCCCTCCTTTCCTTCTATTCTTCCGTTTTAATAGCTTCTCCCACATTTCCGCTCGATCACAATTAAATTTCATCCATTGATCTCCCTTGGATGTGGTCTCTCTTTCTCACGCTGCCTCTCCGGGGTGGAACCCTGATTCACCGCTAACTGTGATCAACATGGTAGGCGCAGGAAATAACATTGAAAGTTGATAGAGCAGATATCCAATTGGATCGTAATCATCACGGGGACGTGCGACATGGTGGGGCAGTATGTTGGCGCACGCCTACACGAACTGACTGATGGTTCTGCCCCCTGCAACTTCTGGGTCTCCAAATTGAGCACATGGCCTGAGCTTGCCCTTTACGCCTTTGAGGTGCTGGCCTGTCCTGCAGCCAGTGTATTGTCTGAACGTGTGTTCAGCACGACTGGAGGGGGTTATCAGAGGTTATATTTCCCAATGTTTTGGGGTGTACCCTAATTAAAAAAATATATATATATATTTAAAACCAAAAAGCAGTGTAGGCTACCTTCTCCTCCACCGCCGCTTTTACCTACACCGCCACATCCACCGCCTCCTCAACCTCCTACTCCATATGGACCTCGTCCTCCTAGATCAAGATTATTATTTTTTATTTTTAGGTATTTTATGTTATTTAAAGTCTTTTCCCTATCCACATTTGTTTGCAGAGCACTTGCCATGCTCTTAACCACATTTTGATGCCATTTGCCGCCCTCTAGCCCTTTCCATTACATTTTTACAGCCATTTTAGTGCTCAAAAGTTCGGGTTCCCATTGAGTTCAATAGGGTTCGGGTTCGGGGTCAAGTTCAGGTCCCGAACTCAAATTTTTTATTGAAGTTCAGCCGAATCCGTCGAATCCGAACATCCAGGTGTCCGCTCAACTCTAGTCATCACAGGTCTTGCACTGTTCTAACTTTGAACTGCACTGATTATCAGTGCAGTTCCTTTACTCTCTTAGGAAATGAAGCACCTGCGATGATGATGCACTAAATGCTGCATTAGTGCAATTCCGGTCAAATTATGTAATGGGGGCCCCTGACAGACTGGCCCACTGGTAATCTGTCCAGTAGGACAAATTACCAGTTCAGACCTGATTAAAGGAACTTTCCTGTGACTAGGCCATCAATATTGAAATACTGAAAAACCCCTTTAAGCAAATGCTGTAAGCTCTTCAGTGTATACTAGGCAGCGTGCCATACATGAACCTGCTTCAAGAAAATGTGTGCTGGAAATGTGGAACAGGCCCTGGTATCCTTCATATTTGGTGGGAATGCCCTAGGATCAACTCCCCAAGATCCACAAAGATATGTCTAATCCCCCGGGAAGACCCATTGTGTCTGGGATTTACTCATTGACAAGTCGACTAATAGAATATATAGATCATTTTCTTCAGAAGTATGTTGTGAAGGCCCCGTCATATTTAAAGGACATGGGATGTGTACTGAATCTGATAAAAAATATAGACACCTGTGGAGAAAATATGTGGCTTGGTACAGTAGACGTAACATCACTGTACACTATTATACCAAAGGACTTTGGCATTAGGGCCATTCATGAAGTACTAACAGCTGATCCAGAGATGACAAAAGAACAGGGAGATTTTATTGTGAACTACTACCTTCAGAAAGTCGGGAAGGCGATGGGGGCAAAATTTGCCCCAAGTTTCGCCAACCTGTTTATGTCGGCATGGGAATCAGAGAGAATAACCCCCCTTTTAAAGAAAATGACAGAGTTTGGCCAACTTAATATATGGCGAAGATTTATAGACGACTTTTTCCTCATATGGGAAGGAGAAAAAAGAGGTTTAGAAGAATTAATCGCACAGCTAAATATCAATGATTGGAATATCAACTTCACAAGCAGCATCAGTGACAAAGAGGTGAATTTTCTCGATCTCACGATCTTTATAGAAGATAGGCAGCTTAAAACAAAGACCTTTTTAAAAAAAACTAATGTGAATGGTTTTATCGATCTGACCAGTTGCCACTATGGCCCTTGGCTTAATAACATCCCGAAGGGTCAGATCGGGAGAATCCACCGCAACTGCACTGATGCTGCAACGTTCCAAGAACAGAGCTTACTGATCCAGGATCGTTTCCTGGAGAAGGGATATAATAAAGAGGACCTAGTGAAATGTAGCAGGGAGGTTCAAGAAAACTGGGATAAAAAAGGGTTAACCAATAAAGTAGAGGGAGAAAAAAAGAAGAATAAGAAAGATTTTAGATTTGCCTTTCTCACTAAATATACAGTCCAAGCAGGCCTATTAGGAAAAATTGGAGCATACTCAAGAACGATCTGATTATAGGTGCAGAAATCCCCAGTCATCTCGATTTTATTTTTAAAAAGGCACCGAATTTAAAAAATTGATTGGTTCACAGTGCGATTAAAAATAAGGAAGAATGAAAATAATTTTTTTTTTCGTGGTGCGGTTTTTGTCTTCCTTTATTATTTATTCCTTTATTACTTCTATTTTGTAAGAATAGAAGTAATAAAAAGAAAAAGATGAATACCACAGTGATCCATTCGACCAAAAGAGATAAAGATTTCAAAATTAAAGGGCAAATTATGTGTGACAGTATAGGGGTTGCATACATGCTGGAGTGCCCTTGTGGCCTCCAGTATGTGTGTCGCACAACCAGAAAACTAAAGATTCGGATACAGGAACATGTTAATAATATTAAAAAGGGATTGGAGACCCGTGGGGTATCGATGCATTTTAAAAAAGTTCACCAGAAAAACCCTAAAGGGCTTGCATTCACTGGATTAGAGGTGGTGAAAAATGACTGGCGGGTAGGAGATGCGATTAAGAAGAAAGATCGGCGGGAAGTCAGCTGGATCTATGAGCTACAGTCTTGTGAAAAAATTAGGACACCCTTTGAAAGCATGTGGTTTTTTGTAACATTTTTAATAAATGGTTATTTCATCTCCGTTTCAACAATACAGAGAGATTAAAGTAATCCGACTAAACAAAGAAAACTGAAGAAAAGTCTTTTCAAGATCTTCTGTAAATGTCATTCTACAAAAATGCCTATTCTAACTGAGGAAAAAGATAGGACACCCTTGCCCCTAATAGCGAGTGTTACCTCCTTTGGCTGAAATAACTGCAGTGAGACGGTTCTTGTAGCCATCTACCAGTCTTCGACATCGGTCTGAGGAAATTTTACCCCACTCCTCAATGCAGAACTTTTTCAGCTGTGAGATGTTTGAGGGGTTTCTTGCACGTACAGCCCTTTTCAAGTCACCCCACAGCATCTCAATGGGATTCAAATCTGGACTTTGACTTGGCCATTCCAGGACTCTCCATTTCTTCTTTTTCAGCCAATCTTTGGTTGATTTACTAGTATGTTTTGGGTCATTGTCATGTTGCATGGTCCAGTTCCGCTTCAGCTTTAATTTTCTAACTGATGGTCTCACATGTTCTTCAAGCACCTTCTGATACACAGTAGAATTCATCGTGGATTCTATGATGGTGAGCTGACCAGGTCCTGCTGCAGCAAAGCAGCCCCAAACCATGACACTTCCACCTCCATGCTTCACAGTTGGTATGAGGTTCTTTTCTTGGAATGCTGTGTTTGGTTTACGCCAAACATGTCCTCTGCTGTTGTGTCCAAATAATTCAATTTTGGACTCATCTGTCCAAAGAACATTATTCCAGAAGTCCTGGTCTTTGTCAACTTTATTGCTGGCAAATGTCAGTCTGGCCTCGATGTTTCTCTTGGAAAGCAAAGGTTTCCTCCTTGCACACCTCCCATGCAAGTTAAACTTGTACAGTCTCTTTCTGATTGTAGAGGCATGTACTTCTACATCAACAGTAGCCAGAGCCTGCTGTAGTTCTCGAGATGACACTTTAGGGTTTTTGGATACCTCTTTTAGCATCTTGCGGTCTGCTCTTGGGGTGAACTTGCTGGGGCGACCAGTCCTGGGCATGTTGGCAGTTGTTTTGAAAGCCCTCCACTTGTAGACTATCTTCCGGACAGTGGAATGGCTGATTTCAAAATCTTTTGAGATCTTTTTAAATCCCTTCCCAGACTCATAGGCTGCTACAATCTTTTTCTGAAGTCCTCTGACAGCTCTTTTGCTCTCACCATGGTGCTCACTCTCACTTCAACAGTCAGGAGCACACCAAACTAAATGTCTGAGGTTTAAATAGGGCAAGCCTCATTCAACATGCAGAGTAACGATCTACTAATTATGTGCACCTGGTGTGATATACCTGTGTGAGATCTGAGCCAATTTAAGAGGGAATACATGTGAGGGTGTCCTATCTTTTTCCTCAGTTAGAATAGGCATTTTTGTAGAATGACATTTACAGAAGATCTTGAAAAGACTTTTCTTCAGTTTTCTTTGTTTAGTTGGATTACTTTAATCTCTCTGTATTGTTGAAACGGAGATGAAATAACCATTTATTAAAAATGTTACAAAAAACCACATGCTTTCAAAGGGTGTCCTAATTTTTTCACATGACTGTAGATACTATCCAGCCACAGGGACTTAATGTCGAATTGGATTTAAAATCATGCCTGGTGGAAAAAAGTAGCTGATTTCGAACAAGCAAAAGATAGATCGCCGTTAGCCAATAAGGTGAGGGAGGTGTGTAACTGAAAGAAGACACGACGATTGAGACCAATCAAAATAGGAAGGTGTGTACTAGGGGAGTGTTCTGAATTTCTCGTCATGAATGAGGATAGTAAGTGAGTAATTAAGATTGGGTTTATGAATGAATAAACTTGAAACTGAATGGAAAGGGAGAAAATTATATCTAGGATGCGATTGTAGATGTTGAAGGAAAAAGTTTTAAAGGAAGTTTTACTGGTTATAAAGATCTTATGGTTTTACTTTTTGATTCATATATGGGGGAGGAAGGGGGGAGGGTATATAACATGTGGGAGGAAGAGTATGGTGACGCCCCTGACAAAGCTTTGAGCGAAACCCGGGTTGGGCAGATTTGAAAAGACAGCCTTGACTGCTTTGTTTTACCATATGTTTGTGAGTATAATAAATACTTTTTATATAACCACTTGCTAGCGGTACTTCACTATTAGAGGAATCCTTGTTTTAGTGGTGGTGAAGAGACGTGGATAGAGGAGAGCCGTGGAGCTATATTATGTGCCTATATATCAAGCTGCGCTTGTGAGTATCTACACACAAGGAATTTCCTGGTGACCTGCAGTGCTTCACTATATGCGAACTTTGTGTTATCCCACAGGTGCCTTAGTGTACTGATAGTGGGGACCTGATTTACTTGCCTTTGTCAGAAACTTTGGATGCCTCAAGATTGAAGAGGTTTGATAAAACCTGTCACCTCTCCTAACAGGCATGCTTACTAACTACTTGCATTCCTTGCAATAATGATTCTGGAGCATCTTTCCATATAAATGTATGTTGTTTTGTTTCTCAATTATCACTGCTAGAAGTTTAGTAATTGTTATTAATTGCAAATGGGTGTTACCAGTAGAGGTGTGTCCCAGCACAGTCTGAAACTGACAGCACTGTTTGGACGATGTCAGACTGTACAGGGACACACCCTCTTACTGGTAACACCCAGTTGCAGATTCATTAATAAACTTTCAGTAGATATAATTGTGAAGGAAACAATAAGTTATATGAAAATATACTCCAGAATCATTATTGCATGGGGAATAAAATTGTTTAGTAAATCAAATATGTCAGAAATGATGACCAGTAAGCAAGCAAGCTATGTGATCACTTAAAGGGTTTCTATCACTTCGTATGCCATAATTAGCTCTCAGACACTAGCGATCCGCTAGTGTCTGCTCTGGCCAACCATCCTAATATAAGAGCTTTTTGGGTAGCCGTTTTGCTAAAAAAAATAACTTTTATAAATATGCTAATGAGCCTCTAGGTGCTATGTGGGCGTCATTAGCACCTAGAGGCTCCGTCTACCTTCATACACAGCCACCGCCCAGCGCGTCCCTCCAGCCCGCCCATCTCCTGATGAATGCGATCCTCCGTGTGACGCAACGGACGAATTCTCGCGCATGCGCCGTGCGCGGCTGTATTCGGCGCATGCGCAGAGAATGTCTGACCGCTTCCCTGCTCAGACATCTCCACTGCGCCTGTTCCTTGGAGCACTATGACGTCATCGGCGCAGGCGCAGTGGAGATGTCTGAGCAGGGAAGCGGTCAGACATTCTCTGCGCATGCGCCGAATACAGCCGCGCACGGCGCATGCGCGAGAATTCGTCCGTTGCGTCACACGGAGGATCGCATTCATCAGGAGATGGGCGGGCTGGAGGGACGCGTTGGGCGGTGGCTGTGTATGAAGGTAGACGGAGCCTCTAGGTGCTAATGACGCCCACATAGCACCTAGAGGCTCATTAGCATATTTATAAAAGTTCTTTTTTTAGCAAAACGGCTGCCCAAAAAGCTCTTATATTAGGATGGTTGGCCAGAGCAGACACTAGCGGATCGCTAGTGTCTGAGAGCTAATTATGGCATACGAAGTGATAGAAACCCTTTAAAGGGAATGCATAATTAGAAAATAAACTAATGTTTGAATAGATGTTTCACCACATTTTGGCCTTTTCTCATTTTCCCTGATATTGTCCAAATTACCAAAAAAATCCTAAATTGTTCTGTAGAAATCTCTTCAGAAGTCATGTTATCATTAGAGATGAGCGATTTTCTATAAAATTTGATTCATCTGGTTCGCCAAATTTAATCGTTTTAAAAAACGGCTATTTCCTGGCTGCAGAGAGTGGTGTAGACCACTGTGCCTTGCAGTAACATGCATAGGGAGTCTGCTGTGGTAGTGAAACAATACTGTGAGTCAGTATGAAATGTAGATGACAGGCATCGCTCTTAAAATCACTGCACAGTTCACTTATTTGGGTAGTTACGGGGCCAAAACTGACCAAATAATTCAAGTGTGAACTCAGCCTTACAGGTCCATGTTAGTGCCAGGTATAAAGAACCGTGCAGAGGCCCAAGATCCTACTATAGCGTGAAAGAGAGCACTCCTTTTACCCCAATTCACTGATTCCACATAGATTTCTACAGTACCTGTTCTATTAAACGCTTACACAAGTAGAAACCCCCCCACAACAGAGTGGAGTGGGTGTCAGCAGTAAGTTTGTGTTGACGTCACTGATTATTTTGCCCTTCCTCTGATCAGTCAGAACAATAACCCCCAAAAAATGGATACTGTCTGTGGAGCATCCGCTTTCACTCGGTTAGCATTTGGTCAGTAATCTATCAGTATTGTTAAAGCCACAAAAAACAGGAGTGGGTCCAAAACAGAGATGACACGTGAATGGAATATTTGCATGTCTTCTGTGTTTTGTACCCACTCCTGCTTTTGGCTACCAAATCATAAGCCAATTTTAATGCAAAATAGGGACCATGTCATGCAGGCCTTGCAGCTGTTGCATAGACAGGATCCGTTGTGCGTCTCATTTTTCCTTCATGTGACAGATCAAAAGAAGGGTCAAATAAATGTTGATGTCGGCCAGGCCGAAAGGAAAAATAGTGGCCCAGCCATTAAGTGGGGAGGGTGGGAACTGCATGAGAAGTCCACGTAGTGGCCCTATGACATAGTGGTGAGGAGGAAGCAGCATGAGGAGACCACCGAGTGGCACAATGACAGTGTGGAGATGGCAGCAGCAACAGTAGGCCACAGAGTGGCACAATGACAGAGTGTGGAGGTGGCGGCAGCAGCAGGGTCAGGAGGAGGCCACAGGGTGGCACAATGACAGTGTGGAGGTGGCAGCAGCAGCATCAGAAGACCCGAGTGGGGAGGTGGCTGCAGCATCAGGAGACCACAGAGTGACCCGTTGACAGAGTGGGGAGGTGGGTGGCAATACCAGTACCAGCTGAAGATGGTGGGTAAAAGAAAAAGCACTTGGCATCAGATGTGTGGCACCAGGTGGATGGCAGCATCAGAATATTAGCTGAGGCAGGTAGCCAGAAGAAACCGGTCTCTTTTGTCAACGTGTTGGTGGGGCACCATGGATGATCTAGTCTGATGCATCTTGTATTGGTGGGTGTAAATCCTGGCTGATCAACACTTGATTCACCTTGACAAAGGTCAGTCTCTCCACATTTTGGGGGGACAGGCGAGTTCTTCTTGTGGTAACTATGGCCCCTGATGCACTAAACACCAACTCTGATGCCACACTACTGGCCGGGCAGGACAGCTTTTTTAAGGGCAAACTCTGCCAGTTGCGGCCACAACTCCAGTTTGGCTCCCCAGTAGGCCAGCGGATCTTCAATGTGGGGTGACAGGGTGCTGTCCAAGTATGCCACCACCTGCTGGTTCAGGTCCTGCTCCAGGTCTACCTGCTGGTGCTGCTGGTGAGTAGTTTCTTCACTAGGCGGGTGAAGAAAGCTGCTCATCAGGGATTCTAGACTCAAGTTGCTGCTGATGGAGCTGGAACTGCTCCTACTCCCCCCCCCACCCTGCCACAGCAGTCATGGCAGAGGAACTTGAGCACAGAGGTCTCTCTCAGTCAGACCTGCAAGAGGATGGACAATGGCGCGGATAGGCAGCTGCCAACTGACTACATAAAATGTCTCTATAGTAGTTCAGTTTGGACTAATAGCGAGAGCCAGAAGTCATCCCTCTGCCAAATGCTGACAATTCAACTGTCACTACACAAGCAAGTGAGCATGCATCGGGCCATTTGTGCAAGTGACTCAGAGGGACTCCCTGCCTCCATCTCCACTGCATACTGCCACGGTGTGTCTGGGTCCTCTGCCTCATCTTCATCATCGCCCCGTAGCTCCTCTGGCTGCTCCTGCTCCTCCACTCCTGTCACCTGTGTAGAAAAACACCTATTTCGCTACACATTGCTTGTGCTCCAATGTCCTCCTCCTCCTCCAGTTCAGCCCCCACATGCTCATGTGGCCTTGAGATCTAGGCGCCACGTCTCCTGTCCCCTGACCAGCCAGATTTACCAGCATCTGTTCCAGGACATGAAGCAGTGGAATGACGTTGTTCATCCCGTAGTCCTGGTGACTGACAAATAACATTGCCTCCTCAAATGGCCTGAGCAAACGGCAGGTGTCACGCATGAGCTTCCACTGGCTGACATCAAAGTTACACAAGGGAGTACTCCTGTCCGCTTGGATCATCAAGAAATCGTTTATGGCCTTTCTCTGTTCGTATAGTCGGTCCAAAATATGGAGGGTGGAATGCCAATGGGTGGAAACGTCGCATATGAGCCTAAGTTAGGGGATGCCGTTCAACACTGCAGCTCAAGGAGGGTGTGCTTTGCGGTGTACGAGTGGCTGAAGTGCATGCAAAGTTTCCTGGCTATTTTTAGGATGTCTTGCAGATGGGTGGAAGACTTCAGGAAATGCTTGACAACCAGATTGAACACTTGTGCCATGCAAGGCGCATGGCTCAGCCCTTCTTGATGCAGCACCGACAGCATGTTCTTCCCATTGTTGGTCACCATAGTTCAAATTTTGAGTTGTCGCTGAGAAAGCCAGGATTCGATTTCTTGATGGACACGGAGCAGTTCCTTCCCAGTCAAACGAGGTGCAGAACAGCGTGACACAGCCGTGCCCTGTACATGTGGTAATCTTGGGGGGCTCTGTGAACTATCTCTGCAGTGGATGCAGAGGACATGAGGGAGGATGTTGAGACAGAGGCGGACATTGTCACAGGACCAACGGCGTGAGAACGTGGAGGCAGAAGCGGCGTCACCTGGCCAAGTTGCTGGTGTGGCTGTGCAGGAACCACATTCACCAAGTGGGCCGTAAAGGATATGTATTGTCCCTGACCTTAGTTAGAGCTCCACAAGTCGGCGCTGCCTTGCACTTTGGCAGAAACTGACAGGCTCAAGGACTGGCCCACCTTCTGTTCTTCATACGTGTGCAGGGCTGGTACTGCCTTTTTGGCAAAGAAATAATGGCTTGGGACTCTTCACCTCGGCTCGGCACAAGCCATCAGGTCTCTAAAAAGGTGCAGAGTCCACCACTTGGAAAGGGAGGGACTGCACCACAGCAACTTGGCCAGGAGCACATTCTGCTTCTGCGCCGTTGGATGAGTGCACGCATACTGTTGTCTCTTGGCAATCGCTTCAGTGATTGATTGCTGACAGAATGACTGACGAGGAGTAGGAGGAGGAACAAGAGCATCAGGACCAGCAGATGATTGTAAGGAAAGACAGCTCCCTTCGGCTGAGGTGGTGGAGCCTTGACTGCCTGAAATCAGGTGCGTGCCACTGGGTGATACAGCGGTTGCTGCAGCAGGCTGGACCACCACATCGGAGCCACAGTTCCCCCAGCCACTTTATGGTGATGCTGCATATGTTGAGGCAGGGCCGTGGTGCCAAAATTGGCACCTGGCCACGCTTCACCTTCTGCCTGCATATTCTACAAATCGCCATGTTCACCTCCTCCGGTGGCTTAACTGCTATACCGCCAAGTAGGTGATTTTACCTCCAACACTCTGCACTGAGTGACTGCTACCGCCGCTGCTTCCGTAAATCCCTGCACACCATTACTTTCCGGGCAGGTAGGCTCCTGCGAAGCAGGTGGTCTACCCTGGGCACATTTGGCTCCCGACGTCCCACTGCTGCCACCCTGCTGACTCCTGGCCACGCTAGCGACTTGCTGGCTCCACCGCTGCTTCATGGGCTAGATGCCACCCTCTTCTCCCGATGATGATGAAGCCCCTAATTCACTCTGCTCCCAAGTGCGATCAGCTACATCATCATAATCGAGTACTGTCTGCACGCCACTGATGTCCTCCTCAACGGTCTCTGCATCAGGAGTCTGACCGCTTGCAACATCAGCTGCCACGCCACTCTCCTCATCACTACTTGCCCACTTACCGGAGGAAGCGGCGGATGTCTCCTCCACATCTTGGCTGGCCAGTAGCTGTTGACTGTCCTCTAGTAGCTTATCCTCGCTGTATAGTGGAGCTGAGCCCACAGCATATAATACTTGTCTGGCTTAGGGAACAGAAAAGGACAGAGGTAGGTTGAGGACAGATGAGGGCACAGGGCCTGCTCCTGGGCCATGCCAACTAAGGGTTGTGTCTGACGAACCCACCATCTCTTGGCTGGGGGTGTCTGATGAACTTGGGGTGAAGTGGATGACCGAGTCAACCATTCAAGAACCGCTGGGTTGCTGGTCAAGACACGACCGCTAGATAACACCGAGAGCTCAGGCCTCTCACTGCGACTCCTGCTGCCACGCCCCCTTACTCTGTTGCGACTTGTGCCTGCGCCAGAAACATTTAGGCCTCTGCCATTCCCCTGTGCAGGGCCTGGCATTTTTCTGTCATACTGTTAGATCAAATAAATAAAAAAAAAGGAAATTAAAACACCCCAAAAAAGTCTTTAATTTTTTCGCTTCACCACACAACGGCTAATAAGCCCTTTTTTTCCACTAACACACGCTAAAGAAGTCTTTAGAACATATAACTGCATCGCTGAATGGCATATAGGCCCTTACTTTTTTCCACTTATACATGCCAGAAAAGGCTTTAGAACATATAACTGCACCACTGAACTGCAAATAATATATATTTTTTTGCTTCTAATATACGCCAAAAAGGGCTTTAGAACATATAACTGCACCTCTGAACGGCAAATAGGTCCTTACTTTTTTCCATTTATACACGCCACAAAAGGCTTTAGAACATATAACTTCAACGCTTAACGGCAAATTATATATATATTTTTGGCCACTAATACACGCCAAAAAGGTCTTTAGAACATATAAGTGCACCTCTGAACAGCAAATAATATTTTTTTTTTGCCACTAATACACGCCACAAAAGGCTTTAGAACATATAACTGCTCCGCTGAATGGCATATAGGCCCTTACTTTTTTTCACTTATACATGCCACAAAAATCTTAGCAACATATAACTGCACCGCAGAACGGCAAATAATGTATATTTGTTTGCCACTAATACACGCCAAAAAGGACTTTATAACATATAACTGCACCGCTGAATGGCAAATAGGCCCTTCCTTTTTTCCACTAATACACACCAAAAATGGCTTTAATACATATAACTGTACTGCTGAACTGCAAATAGGCCCTTATTTTTTCCACTTATACATGCCACAAAAGGCTTTAGAACATATAACTGCACCTCTGAATGGCAAATAATATATATTTTTGTTCCACTAATACACGCCAAAAAGGGCTTTAGAACATATAACTACACCACTGAACGGCAAATATATATTTTTTTGTAACTAATACATGGCAAAAAGGGCTGTCATTTTCTCACTTCACCACACAACGGCAAATACTTTTTTTGGGGCCGTGAATACATGACAAAAAGGGCTTTAGAACATATAACTGCACCGCTGAACGGCAAATAATATTTTTTTTGCCACTAATACACGCCAAAAAGGGCTTAAGAACACATAACTGCACCGCTGAACGGCAAATAAGCCCTTACTTTTTTTTTCACTTATACACGCAACAAAAGTCTTTAGAACATATAACTGCACTGCAGAACAGTAAATAATATATATTTTTTTTCCACTAATACACGACAAAAAGGGCTTTAGAACATATAACTGCACCGCTAAGGCCCTTACTTTTTTCCACTTATACACACCACTAAAGGCTTTAGAACATATAACTGCACTACAGAACGGCAAATATTCCCTTACTTTTTTCCACTTATACACTCCACAAAAGGCTTTAGAACATATAACTGCACAGCTGAACGGCAAATAATATATATTTTTGTGCCACTAATACATCCCTAAAAGGGCTTTAGAACGAATAACTGCACCGCTGAACGGAAAATATTAATTTTTTTGCCACTAATACACACCAAAAAGGGCTGTAATTTTCTCACTTCACCACACAACGGCAAATACTTTTTTTGTGCCACTAATACACGCCAAAAAGGGCTTTAGAACATTTAACTTGACCACTAAACGGCTAATAATATATATTTTTTGCCACTAATACACGCCAAAATCGCTTTATAACATATAACTGCACCGCTGAACGGCAAATAATATATATTTTTGTGCCACTTATACACGCCAAAAAGGAATTTAGAACATATAACTGCACCACTGAATGGCAAATAATATATATTTTTTTGCCACTAATACACAGCAAAAAGGGCTGTAATTTTCTCACTTCACCGCACAAGGGCTAATATGCCCCCTTTTTCCCACTAATGGAAGCCAAAAAATGATTTAAAACAGAAAACTGCACAGCACAAGGGCAAATAAACCCTGTTAATGGCTGTATCAAATAGCACCCCAATAACAAGAACGGTTTTCTGGAATTACAGAGCTGTATAATGGCAATTTGGATCCATAGTATCACGAAAAGGTAGGGATAAGTGCATCTCTAAACTCCACTCACTCCTCTATCCTTACCTACTTGCACGGTCAGTGCTAACCGATGGGGTACAACTGGGTGGCAGTCCCTAGCTTACGTTCGTTCAGGGGCCTAAAGGAAAGAAATAACGAGGGAAGAAAACAAAAGACATAGACAGAACAAACAGAAGCACAAAGTTTCCCTGGCTGGGAAGTACCACAACAGGAACAACTGGAAGCCAAGGTCAAGAGGCACACAGGCAGGTTACCTGTTTAAATAGGTCTAATTGATGGGTCACATGACGTGGCCAGCGTCACGTGACCCATGTCCATCAGATCTAAACACCTGAGCGCCGACTCATTGCCATCGGTGCTCAGTTCCCCCCCTGTTCGTTGTCTAGGGGATGAGGGACACAAGCCACACTGAGGAGGCATGCGTGCCCGGGTCCTCCCTGCCCCCTTGTTACTATGGAGACGAGGATGCCGGCCGAATCCTCACTCCTCCTCAGGGATAGGATGCTGGCGGTGCTGCAGGGAGCGAGCGTGTCGTCGGCTCCCCGTTACACACAATCAGTGCAGCAAGGTGTAATAGGATTGTTCCTATTACCCAGGTTGCAAACTCCCCTACTGAACTCTGTTTTGCTTCAATACTGTGGAATAATTGCTCCCAATCCTTTCCTTGAACTTCTATACAGCAAAATAAAAGTTTTAAAGTATTTTCTACCACTGTCCCTAGCGCCTGCTGACATCTTTCCCTGCACTAAGTACACTGGAAAATGGCTGAGTGCAAGATAGCTGAGGCTATTTATAGGGCTGTGACATCGCAGGGCTGGCTGGCTGCTGATTGGCTGCATGCATGGAATTAAGGGTGATCCCTAGTACCCAGAGTTCCTTGCTCCATGTCCTAACATGTGCAGCAGCCATTGTAGGAAAAAATGTGATTTGTTACCATGAAGCGTGAATAACATAGTAACATAGTAACATAGTACATAAGGCCGAAAAAAGACATTTGTCCATCCAGTTCGGCCTGTTATCCTGCAAGTTGATCCAGAGGAAGGCAAAAAAAACCTGTGAGGTAGAAGCCAATTTTCCTCACTTTAGGGGAATAAAAAATTCCTTCCCGACTCCAATCAGGCAATCAGAATAACTCCCTGGATCAACGACCCCTCTCTAGTAGCTATAGCCTGTAATATTATTACGCTCCAGAAACACATCCAGGCCCCTCTTGAATTCCTTTATTGTACTCACCATCACCACCTCCTCAGGCAGAGAGTTCCATAGTCTCACTGCTCTTACCGTAAAGAATCCTTTTCTATGTTTGTGTACAAACCTTCTTTCCTCCAAACGCAGCGGATGTCCCCTCGTCACAGTCACAGTCCTGGGGATAAATAGATGATGGGATAGATCTCTGTACTGACCCCTGATATATTTATACATAGTAATTAGATCTCCCCTCGTCTTTTTTAAAACGTGAATAACCCTAATTTTGATAATCTTTCAGGGTACTGTAGTTGCCCCATTCCAGTTATTACTTTAGTTGCCCTCCTCTGGACCCTCTCCAGCTCTGCTATGTCTGCCTTGTTCACTGGAGCCCAGAACTGTACACAGTACTCCATGTGTGGTCTGACTAATGATTTGTAAAGTAGTAGGAATATGTTCTCATCACGGGCATCTATGCCCCTTTTGATGCAACCCATTATCTTATTGGCCTTGGCAGCAGCTGCCTGACACTGTTTTTTGCAGCTTAGTTTGCTGTTTATTAAAATTCCTAGATCCTTTTCCATGACAGTGTTACCGAGTGTTTTACCATTTAGTATGTACGGGTAACTTGCATTATTCCTTCCCATGTGCATAACTTTACATTTGTCAGTGTTAAACCTCATCTGCCACTTATCTGCCCAAGCCTCCAATCTATCCAGATTTGGTACTAATCAAATTTTTCCTGAAATTCTGATCAAATTCCACTTCTGAGCTGAGGTTTTGCACATGGGGCAAGGAAAAAAACAGTATACATTGAATGGGAAAACACTATGTAAAACTAACATGGAAAAGGACTTAGAAATTTCAGTTTATAGCAAAATGAAAGGGGTTGTTCAAAATAATAAAAATTCTCAGAAAAGCCACCCAATTGCCTAAAATAAAAAATATATACAGTACAGACCAAAAGTTTGGACACACCTCATTAAAAGAGTTTTCTTTATTTTCATGACTATGAAGGCATCAAAACTATGAATTAACACATGTGGAATTATATACATAACAAACAAGTGTGAAACAACTGAAAATATGTCATATTCTAGGTTCTTCAAAGTAGCCACCTTTTGCTTGGATTACTGCTTTGCACACTCTTGGCATTCTCTTGATGAGCTTCAAGAGGTAGTCCCCTGAAATGGTCTTCCAACAGTCTTGAAGGAGTTCCCAGAGATGCTTAGCACTTGTTGGCCCTTTTGCCTTCACTCTGCGGTCCAGCTCACCCCAAACCATCTCGATTGGGTTCAGGTCCGGTGACTGTGGAGGCCAGGTCATCTGGCGCAGCACCCCATCACTCTCCTTCATGGTCAAATAGCCCTTACTTTCAAAGTTTTCCCAATTTTTCGGCTGACTGACTGACCTTCATTTCTTAAAGTAATGTTGGCCACTCGTTTTTCTTTACTTAGCTGCTTTTTTCTTGCCATAATACAAATTCTAACAGTCTATTCATTAGGACTATCAGCTGTGTATCCACCTGACTTCTCCTCAACGCAACTGATGGTCCCAACCCCATTTATAAGGCAAGAAATCCCACTTATTAAACCTGGCAGGGCACACCTATAAAGTGAAAACCATTTCAGGGGACTACCTCTTGAAGCTCATCAAGAGAATGCCAAGAGTGTGCAAAGCAGTAATCAAAGCAAAAGGTGGCTACTTTGAAAAGCCTAGTATATGACATATTTTCAGTTGTTTCACACTTGTTTGTTATGTATATAATTCCACATGTGTTAATTCATAGTTTTGATGCCTTCAGTGTGAATCTACAATTTTCATAGTCATGAAAATAAAGAAAACTCTTTGAATGAGAAGGTGTGTCCAAACTTTTGGTCTGTACTGTATATACCCCTTTCTTCAGCGCCGTTCTCTGTGCTGCTGTCCAGTCCTCTTTCCACTGCTTGTTTATAATCTGCAGCAGAGATTTGTCAGTATATGGCACTTGACCTCTGCTCACTGTCCTCAGCAGTCTACCAACCAAGAAGCAGAAGGAGAACTAGATCAGCAATATAGGGACAATGATAGGCCTTCTACTTGTGGACTGCCAATGTGGACAGTATATACTGTAGCAAGGAATATGCCACTAATTACCGTAATTACCAAAATACTTATTATGCTTATGGACTGCCGATGAGTAACTGACATGTTTATGTGTCCTCCATGAGTGACTACAACCAATAAGTATACTGTGCTGTTAAGAGACTTGTGAATATGAATGTACCAATGTTTACAAAAGAGCAATAAAGTTTTTTGTTTTTTTGCTGTAACAGGGAAATTTATGTGCCTCTTCCTGACTTATCAAAGAACCCCCAGAAATGTATGAGCTCACTTGTGCGCACCTTACATACTGTTTATTCAGATGTACAGTTGATTCCTTATGATTGGGTTGTGTGCTAACGACATAACCATGGCTATGTCACTGTTTTTAAAAAGATAAATCAGTGGCTGTACCAATCTGTAGGGTCAATCATGACCTGTTGTAAGTGTTCCAGGCCCCACTGCAGAGGACGAAGAAACATCCAAATATATAAAGTAGAATAGCACTACAGACTTCATGCAATTAAAGGTTTTTAATTACCATTCCATCAGGAGCTCTGCAGCATCGTTTTGGACAAGAAGGCCTTTGTCAAGATGTACCATAGCAAAATGGCTACTGTAGGCTCTGGATATTTTTTTTTTAAAGAAAATGAAAAAAATTTGCCTTTTAATAAAAAAATATATATATGTATATGAGACATATTGCAATATTGGCTGATTAAAAAAGGTTAAAAAAGAGGTATATGATATTTAAAAAAAACATCCCTAGTAGGATGCTGAAACGATTAGTGAGTCTGAGAAAAAAAAGTATACAGTATCAATAAACATGCTGTAAAAGTACAAGAAAAAATGAAAACAAGACCTCAATGGTAGAACACTTCTTATTCCTGATTAAGGCCAAATAGTTTCAAGAGTTTTCAGGGCATGAATCCAATAGTCTTTTCTTTCTTCACTTTTTATTAATTCAGTTTTCTCCTCTTTTGGTCTTGGGATTGCATTTGAGAGTCTGAAAGATTGGCTTAAAATGTAATTGTCATTTTGGTTAAACCCTTTAACGACCAGCAGTTTTTGTTTTTCATTTTTCGCTTCTCCATGTTTAAGCAGCCATTACTTTTTTTGTCTTTTTTTTTCCATTGGCATGGCTGTACAAGACATAGTTTTATGGCAGAGAAATTGTGTTTTTGTTGTGCTGTTTAAGGGTATATAAAATTTAAACTACTTAGTAATTTATATACATTATTTGCATTGCAAATATAGAAAAGACATTCCTTAAATTTTTGGGGTATTTTATTGTTCACACTGTACATATTTCACACTGTACAACCCATGAGTTGTTTTGGTTATTTCGCTTATTATTTTTTATTTCAATTTTTATTACTTTTTTTATATGATCCCACTAAAGAATGACAGTATTATAAAATGATTTTACACTTATAATGTATTAGCATATTCCTGTATATTAATACATTATGCTCTGTGTCTCTATGTCTTATTTTTTTTTTAAGTGTTCCCTCAGTATACTGGGTAAATGTTGAACACAATGGTATTCAGTCACAAAGGCACTTTGCAATTTGAGGGAAGTCTGCCATTTTGTTTCACATTCACTAACTCAAGACTTTTCTTTGTCTCTCTGGAATGCTCATCCCTGGACAATCAGGTCAGTTCCCAAATTCACTGCCTTCAAATGTGCCTTAAAAACACATATTTTCACACATATTTTCAAGCAGGCTTATCATGCTCCCTAAACTGACTCTTTCCATATTACCCCCCTCCCCAACTTTTATCTTTTCCACAACTGTTATCTTCTGACAGTAGTCCCCACACCCAAACCACTAGTACACGCAGCTCTGTCTGCACAACTCTTTTTAGTACAAAGATGGCTGGACCACTTCATAAAAAAATCAACTATACCTTTTGTGTCAACACTAGGGATGAGCGAACCCGAACTGTATAGTTCGGGTTCGTACCGAATTTTGGGGTGTCCGTGACACGGACCCGAACCCAAACATTTTCGTAAAAGTCCGGGTTCGGTGTTCGGCGCTTTCTTGGCGCTTTTTGAAAGGCTGCAAAGCAGCCAATCAACAAGCGTCATACTACTTGCCCCAAGAGGCCATCACAGCCTTGCCTACTATTGGCATGGCTGTGATTGGCCAGTGCAGCATGTGACCCAGCCTCTATATAAGCTTGGGTCACGTAGCGCTGCACGTCACTCTGCTGATTCAAGCATAGGGAGAGGTTGCAGCTGCGACGTTAGGGCGATATTAGGCAGATTAACTCCTCCAAAAGACTTCATTCTGTGATCGATCTGCAGCTGTGGATCATCGAAGTGCTAATATCGACTTGCTCACTTTTTTGAGGCTGCTTTTTTCTGGGGTGATCGGCGGCCATTTTGTGGCTTGTGGTGCGCCAGCACAAGCTATCACCAAGTGTATTTAACCATCAATAGTGTGGTTATTTTGTGCTATATCCTACATCAGCTGCAGGCTGAGCCTGTGTCACCCAAGTGCATTTAACCATCAATAGTGTGGTTATTTTTTGCTATATCCTACATCAGCTGCAGGCTGAGCCTGTGTCACCGAAGTGCATTTAACCATCAACAGTCTGGTTATTTTTTGGCCATATACTACATCAGCTGCAGGCTGAGCCTGTGTCACCGAAGTGCATTTAACCATCAACATTCTGGTTATTTTTTGGCCATATACTACATCTGGTGCCGGCTGAGCCTGTGTCACCCAAGTGCATTTAACCATCAATAGTGTGGTTATTTTTTGGCCATATACTACATCAGGGGCAAGTTGAGCCTGTCACCCAGCGCCTAAAAAATAGACCTGACATTTCTATTCAACAAAATTTGTACTGTTTTAGCTGGTCAAGTTATTTGTAGTGACCGTAAAAGCACACTTTTTGTTCTGGGTTGAAAAACTATTCCCAAATTTGCCATTCTCAAAATAACTAGTTTCTGCTATATGAGGCCTACTTGAAATCTATCCCAAAAAGGATATCTTACATTGAAGGTGCTGATAGTGTCATTCAGAAAAATTTAACACACACGCTACCGTGCAGATACAAGTCTAATTCTGTGATTAAACCTATACCTGTCACACAGCGCAAAAAAAAAACAGGCCTCACATTTCTATTCAACCAAATCTGTACTGTTTTAGCTGGTCAAGTTATTTGTAGTGACCGTAAAAGCACATTTTTTGTTCTGGGTTGAAAAACTATTCCCAAATTTGCCATTGTCAAAATAACTAGTTTCTGCTATATGAGGCCTACTTGAAATCTATCCCAAAAAGGATATCTTACATTGAAGGTGCTGATAGTGTCATTTAGAAAAACCTAACACACACGCTACCGTGCAGATACTAGTCTAATTCTGTGATTAAGCCTATGCCTGTCACACAGCGCAAAAAAAAACAGGCCTCACATTTCTATTCAACCAAATCTGTATGTTTTAGCTGGTCAAGTTATTTGTAGTGACCGTAAAAGCACACTTTTTGTTCTGGGTTGAAAAACTATTCCCAAATTTGCCATTGTCAAAATAACTAGTTTCTGCTATATAAGGCCTACTTGAAATCTATCCCAAAAAGGATATCTTACATTGAAGGTGCTGATAGTGTCATTCAGAAAAACCTAACACACACGCTACCGTGCAGATACAAGTCTAATTCTGTGATTAAACCTATGCCTGTCACACAGCGCAAAAAAAAACAGGCCTCACATTTCTATTCAACCAAATCTGTACTGTTTTAGCTGGTCAAGTTATTTGTAGTGACCGTAAAAGCACACTTTTTGTTCTTTGTTGAAAAACTATTCCCAAATTTGCCATTGTCAAAATAACTAGTTTCTGCTATATGAGGCCTACTTGAAATCTATCTCAAAGAGGATATCTTACATTGAAGGTGCTGATAGTGTCATTCAGAAAAACCTAACACACACGCTACCGTGCAGATACAAGTCTAATTCTGTGATTAAACCTATACCTGTCACACAGCGCAAAAAAAAAACAGGCCTCACATTTCTATTCAACCAAATCTGTACTGTTTTAGCTGGTCAAGTTATTTGTAGTGACCGTAAAAGCACATTTTTTGTTCTGGGTTGAAAAACTATTCCCAAATTTGCCATTCTCAAAATAACTAGTTTCTGCTATATGAGGCCTACTTGAAATCTATCCCAAAAAGGATATCTTACATTGAAGGTGCTGATAGTGTCATTAAGAAAAATTTAACACACACGCTACCGTGCAGATACAAGTCTAATTCTGTGATTAAACCTATACCTGTCACACAGCGCAAAAAAAAACAGGCCTCACATTTCTATTCAACCAAATCTGTACTGTTTTAGCTGGTCAAGTTATTTGTAGTGACTGTAAAAGCACATTTTTTGTTCTGGGTTGAAAAACTATTCCCAAATTTGCCATTCTCAAAATAACTAGTTTCTGCTATATGAGGCCTACTTGAAATCTATCCCAAAAAGGATATCTTACATTGAAGGTGCTGATAGTGTCATTCAGAAAAACTTAACACACACGCTACCGTGCAGATACAAGTCTAATTCTGTGATTAAACCTATACCTGTCACACAGCGCAAAAAAAAACAGGCCTCACATTTCTATTCAACCAAATCTGTACTGTTTTAGCTGGTCAAGTTATTTGTAGTGACCGTAAAAGCACATTTTTTGTTCTGGGTTGAAAAACTATTCCCAAATTTGCCATTCTCAAAATAACTAGTTTCTGCTATATGAGGCCTACTTGAAATCTATCCCAAAAAGGATATCTTACATTGAAGGTGCTGATAGTGTCATTCAGAAAAACTTAACACACACGCTACCGTGCAGATACAAGTCTAATTCTGTGATTAAACCTATACCTGTCACACAGCGCAAAAAAAAACAGGCCTCACATTTCTATTCAACCAAATCTGTACTGTTTTAGCTGGTCAAGTTATTTGTAGTGACCGTAAAAGCACACTTTTTGTTCTGGGTTGAAAAACTATTCCCAAATTTGCCATTCTCAAAATTGTGGTGAACGGGAACAATAAGGAAAACATCTAATAAGGGACGCGGACATGGTCATGGTGGTGTTAGTGGACCCTCTGGTGCTGGGAGAGGACGTGGCCGTTCTGCCACAGCCACACGTCCTAGTGAACCAACTACCTCAGGTCCCAGTAGCCAGCAGAATTTACAGCGATATTTGGTGGGGCCCAATGCCGTTCTAAGGATGGTAAGGCCTGAGCAGGTACAGGCATTAGTCAATTGGGTGGCCGACAGTGGATCCAGCACGTTCATATTATCTCCCACCCAGTCTTCTGCAGAAAGCGCACAGATGGCCGGTGAAAACCAAGCCCATCGGTCTGTCACATCACCCCCATGGATATCAGGGAAACTGTCTGAGCCACAAGTTATGCAGCAGTCTCTTATGCTGTTTGAAGACTCTGCTGCCAGGGTTTCCCAAGGGCATCCACCTAGCCCTTCCCCAGGGGTGGAAGAGATAGAATGCACTAACGCACAACCATTTATGTTTCCTGATGATGAGGACATGGGAATACCACCTCAGCACGTCTCTGATGATGACGAAACACAGGTGCCAACTGCTGCGTCTTTCTGCAGTGTGCAGACTGAACAGGAGGTCAGGGATCAAGACTGGGTGGAAGACGATGCAGGGGACGATGAGGTCCTAGACCCCACATGGAATGAAGGTCGTGCCACTGACTTTCACAGTTCGGAGGAAGAGGCAGTGGTGAGACCGAGCCAACAGCGTAGCAAAAGAGGGAGCAGTGGGCAAAATCAGAACACCCGCCGCCAAGAGACTCCACCTGCTACTGACCGCCGCCATCTGGGACCGAGCACCCCAAAGGCAGCTTCAAGGAGTTCCCTGGCATGGCACTTCTTCAAACAATGTGCTGACGACAAGACCCGAGTGGTTTGCACGCTGTGCCATCAGAGCCTGAAGCGAGGCATTAACGTTCTGAACCTTAGCACAACCTGCATGACCAGGCACCTGCATGCAAAGCATGAACTGCAGTGGAGTAAACACCTTAAAAATAAGGAAGTCACTCAGGCTCCCCCTGCTACCTCTTCTGCTGCTGCAGCCTCGGCCTCTTCTGCTGCTGCCGCCGCCTCGGCCTCTTCCTCCGCCTCTGGAGGAACGTTGGCACCTGCCGCCCAGCAAACATGGGATGTACCACCAACACCACCACCTGCGTCACCAAGCATCCCAACCATGTCACACGGCAGCGTTCAGCTCTCCATCTCACAAACATTTGAGAGAAAGCGTAAATTCCCACCTAGCCACCCTCGATCCCTGGCCCTGAATGCCAGCATTTCTAAACTACTGGCCTATGAAATGCTGTCATTTAGGCTGGTGGACACACACAGCTTCAAACAGCTCATGTCGCTTACTGTCCCACAGTATGTTGTTCCCAGCCGCCACTACTTCTCCAAGAGAGCCGTGCCTTCCCTGCACAAACAAGTGTCCGATAAAATCAAGTGTGCACTGCGCAACGCCATCTGTGGCAAGGTCCACCTAACCACATATACGTGGACCAGTAAGCATGACCAGGGACGCTATATCTCCCTAACTGCACACTGGGTAAATGTAGTGGCGGCTGGGCCCCAGGCGGAGAGCTGTTTGGCGCACGTCCTTCCGCCGCCAAGGATCGCAGGGCAACATTCTTTGCCTCCTGTCTCCTCCTCCTCCTCCTCTTCTTCCACCTGCTCATCCAGTCAGCCACACACCTTCACCACCAACTTCAGCACAGCCCGGGGTAAAAGTCAGCAGGCCGTTCTGAAACTCATATGTTTGGGGGACAGGCCCCACACCGCACAGGAGTTGTGGGGGGGGGTATAGAACAACAGACCGATGAGTGGTTGCTGCCGGTGAGCCTCAAGCCCGGCCTGGTGGTGTGCGATAATGGGCAAAATCTAGTTGCAGCTCTGGGACTAGCCGGTTTGACGCACATCCCTTGCCTGGCGCATGTGCTGAATTTGGTGGTGCAGAAGTTCATTCGCAACTACCCCGACATGTCAGAGCTGCTGCATAAAGTGCGGGCCGTCTGATCGCGCTTCCGGCGTTCACACCCTGCCGCTGCTCGCCTGTCTGCGCTACAGCGTAACTTCAGCCTTCCCGCTCACCGCCTCATATGCGACGTACCCACCAGGTGGAACTCTACCTTGCATATGCTGGACAGACTGTGCGAGCAGCAGCAGGCCATAGTGGAGTTTCAGGTGCAGCACGCACGGGTCAGTCGCACTGCGGATCAGACACACTTCACCACCAATGACTGGGCCTCCATGCGAGACCTGTGTGCCCTGTTGCGTTGTTTCGAGTACTCCACCAACATGGCCAGTGGCGATGACGCCGTTATCAGCGTTACAATACCACTTCTATGTCTCCTTGAGAAAACACTTAGGGCGATGATGGAAGAGGAGGTGGCCCAGGAGGAAGAGGAGGAAGAGGGGTCATTTTTTAGCACTTTCAGGCCAGTCTCTTCGAAGTGACTCAGAGGGAGGTTTTTTGCAACAGCAGAGGCCAGGTACAAATGTGGCCAGACAGGGCCCACTACTGGAGGACGAGGATGAGGAGGAGGTGGAGGAGGATGAGGATGAAGCATGTTCACAGCGGGGTGGCACCCAAAGCAGCTCGGGCCCATCACTGGTGCGTGGCTGGGGGGAAACACAGGACGATGACGATACGCCTCCCACAGAGGACAGCTTGTCCTTACCTCTGGGCAGCCTGGCACACATGAGCGACTACATGCTGCAGTGCCTGCGCAACGACAGCAGAGTTGCCCACATTTTAACGTGTGCGGACTACTGGGTTGCCACCCTGCTGGATCCCCGGTACAAAGACAATGTGCCCACCTTACTTCCTACACTGGAGCGTGATAGGAAGATGCACGAGTACAAGCGCACGTTGGTAGACGCGCTACTGAGAGGATTCCCAAATGTCACAGGGGAACCAGTGGAAGCCCAAGGCGAAGGCAGAGGAGGAGCAAGAGGTCGCCAACGCAGCTGTGTCACGGCCAGCTCCTCTGAGGGCAGGGTTAGCATGGCAGAGATGTGGAAAAGTTTTGTCACCACGCCACAGCTAACTGCACCACCACCTGATACGGAACGTGTTAGCAGGAGGCAACATTTCACTAACATGGTGGAACAGTACCTGTACACACCCCTCCACGTACTGACTGATGGTTCGGCCCCATTCAACTTCTGGGTCTCCAAGTTGTCCACGTGGCCCGAGCTAGCCTTTTATGCCTTGGAGGTGCTGGCCTGCCTGGCGGCCAGCGTTTTGTCTGAACGTGTATTCAGCACGGCAGGGGGCGTCATTACAGACAAACGCTGTCTACAGCCAATGTGGACAAGCTGACGTTCATAAAAATGAACCAGGCATGGATCCCACAGGACCTGTCCATCCCTTGTGCAAATTAGATATTAACTACCTCCCCTTAACAATATATTATTCTACTCCAGGGCACTTCCTCATTCAATACTATTTTTATTTTCATTTTACCATTATATTGCGGGGCAACCCAAAGTTGAATGAACCTCTCCTCTGTCTGGGTGCCTGGGCCTAAATGTGTGACAGTGGCCTGTTCCAGTGGTGGGTGACGTGAAGCCTGATTCTCTGCTATGACATGAAGACAGATTCTCTGCTGACATAAGGCCAGATTCTCTGTTACGGGACCTCTCTCCTCTGCCTGGGTGCCTGGGCCTAAATATGTGACAGTGGCCTGTTCCAGTGGTGGGTGACGTGAAGCCTGATTCTCTGCTATGACATGAAGACTGATTCTGCGCTGACATAAGGCCAGATTCTCTGTTACGGGACCTCTCTCCTCTGTCTGGGTACCGGGGCCTAAATATGTGACAGTGGCCTGTTCCAGTGGTGGGTGACGTAAAGCCTGATTCTCTGCTATGACATAAAGACTGATTCTGTGCTGACATAAGGCCAGATTCTCTGTTACGGGACCTCTCTCCTCTGTCTGGGTGCCGGGGCCTAAATATGTGACAGTGGCCTGTTCCAGTGGTGGGTGACGTAAAGCCTGATTCTCTGCTATGACATGAAGACTGATTCTGTGCTGACATAAGGCCAGATTCTCTGTTACGGGACCTCTCTCCTCTGCCTGGGTGCCTGGGCCTAAATATGTGACAGTGGCCTGTTCCAGTGGTGGGTGACGTAAAGCCTGATTCTCTGCTATGACATGAAGACTGATTCTGTGCTGACATAAGGCCAGATTCTCTGTTACGGGACCTCTCTCCTCTGCCTGGGTGCCTGGCCCTAAATATGTGACAGTGGCCTGTTCCAGTGGTGGGTGACGTGAAGCCTGATTCTCTGCTATGACATGAAGACTGATTCTGCGCTGACATGAAGCCAGATTCTCTGCTATGGCATGAAGAGACTGATTCTCTGCTGACATGAAGCCAGATTCTTTGCTATGGCATGAAGAGACTGATTCTCTGCTGACGTGAAGCCAGATTCTATACTATGGGACCTCTGTCCAATTGATATTGGTTCATTTTAATTTTTTTTATTTTTATTTTAATTCATTTCCCTATCCACATTTGTTTGCAGGGGATTTACCTCCATGTTGCTGCCTTTTGCAGCCCTCTAGCTCTTTCCTGGGCTGTTTTACAGCCTTTTTAGTGCCCAAAAGTTCGGGTCCCCATTGACTACAATGGGGTTCGGGTTCGGGACAAAGTTCGGGTCGGGTTCGGATCCCGAACCCGAACATTTCCGGGAATTTCGGCCAAATTTCTCGAACCCGAACATCCAGGTGTTCGCTCAACTCTAGTCACCACCACTTCCTCATAGATTGTAAGCTTTTGTGAGCAGGGCCCTCACTCCTAGCGTTTCAGTTGTATATTAGCCAGTAATTCTGTGATGTCATTTATTTTATACATGAACCATCTGAATTGTAACGCACTGCAGAATATGGTGGCGCTGTATAAATAAAGATTATTATTATCTCAGCTCCTGACTTCCCAAGATGGAATCTACACTCACCTAAAGAATTATTAGGAACACCTGTTCTATTTCTCATTAATGCATTTATCTAGTCAACCAATCACATGCCAGTTGCTTCAATGCATTTAGGGGGGTGGTCCTGGTCTAGACAATCTCCTGAACTCCAAACTGAATGTCAGAATGGGAAAGAAAGGTGATTTAAGCAATTTTGAGCGTGGCATGGTTGTTGGTGCCAGATGGGCCGGTCTGAGTATTTCACAATCTGCTCAGTTACTGGGATTTTCACTCACAACCATTTCTAGGGTTTACAAAGAATGGTGTGAAAAACATCCAGTATACGGCAGTCCTGTGGGCAAAAATGCCTTGTGGATGCTAGAGGTCAGAGCAGAATGGGCCGACTGATTCAAGCTGATAGAAGAGCAGCATTGACTGAAATAACCATTCGTTACAACCGAGGTATGCAGCAAAGCATTTGTGAAGCCACAACACGCACAACCTTGAGGCGGATGGGCTACAACAGCAGAAGACCCCACCGGGTACCACTCATCTCCACTACAAATAGAAAAAAGAGGCTACAATTTGCACAAGCTCACCAAAATTGGACTGTTGAAGACTGGAAAAATGTTGCCTGGTCTGATGAGTCTCGATTTCTGTTGAGACATTCAAATGGTAGAGTCCAAATTTGGCGTAAACAGAATGAGAACATGTATCCATCCTCTGATGGCTACTTCCATCAGGATAATGCACCACGTCGCAAAGCTCGAATCATTTCAAATTGGTTTCTTGAACATGACAATGAGTTCACTGTACTAAAATGGCCCCCACAGTCACCAGATCTCAACCCAATAGAGCATCTTTGGGATGTGGTGGAACGGGAGCTTCGAGCCCTGGATGTGCATCCCTCAAATCTGCCTTCAACTGCAACATGCTATCCTATCAATATGGGCCAACATTTCTAAAGAATGCTATCAGCACCTTGTTGAATCAATGCCACGTAGAATTAAGGCAGTTCTGAAGGCAAAAGGGGGTCCAACACCATATTAGTATGGTGTTCCTAATAATTCTTTAGGTGAGTGTATAGAGATGGACTGACTTTTGAGATTATGTTGGTTGCTTCATGCTCTTTATAGGATACAATAGAGAGTGACATTGGTGCCCAAAGGTGCAGGGATGAAAAGAGTTTATACAAGGTAAAGAGAGTATTACGTCTGCACAGAAAATTGGTGCTATGTACAAGGTCCATCTAACTTTACTTAAAACATCCTCAGAACACAATAAAAGAACGCATACAGTTTGTTGCTTAGATATTCAAATACTGTATAAAGGTATGTTTTGACTCTGTTTATGCTGGCTCAACCACCAAAAGCATGAAGTCCCGACAGACTCTCTCTTTACAAACAGACATGGCTTACTCTGAAATGCTCCCTATTTGCGCGCAGGGAAGAACCTGTCAATCAATGGGACAAAACTTAAAACATGTCAGACGTTATTTTGTATCCTGCTGAACCAGACTGAGGGACCATTTAAAGGCTTTGCAGGTGTTTTATTTTGATTAGCTGGTTAGAGTGTGACACTACGATTCTACAACATTGAACTTTGCACAATATTCTAATTTTCTTAGATGCTAACTTTTGGTTTTTCATTAGCTGTAAACCATAATCCTCAACATTACAGGGGTTCTCCAGGAACTAAGAAAATGAAAATACTTAAATATTACTTCATTATAAATATATTACCAAATACCTTACATTAGTTATAATGGCTCGTTTTGTCTAGAGAGCAATAATTAGGACAAATAAAATGCCCGCTGTCCTTAGTTCATACAAAACTTGTCCTAATCACACAGCAGAACAATGACTTCACAACTCTGAGCTAAAGAGCTGCCTCATCCTCCTCTTTGCTCTACCTGTCGGGGATTATGATCCTGAATACAGATGATAAGATCTTTAGCTGAATCTCTGTTGGAATTGAGTTCATGAGCAGATGTGGCTAATGAGCAGCAGCTCTTGTATGTAGTTTCCATTACCACAGCAACACATTACCACAGTCTGTCCTGTCCATCCTTTCTGTACATCATGTCTCCTCATGAACTCCATTCCCACAAAGATTCAGCTAAATATCCTATTAAACTGTATTCAGGATCGTAATCCCTGACAAGCAGAGCAGAGAGGAGGATGAGGCAGCTCTTTCTCTCAGTGTTGTGAAGTAACTTGTCCTGCTGTGTGATTAGGACAGGTTTTGTGTGTGCTAATAGAACATCAGCCATTTTATTTCTCCTAATCATTGCTCCCTAGACAAAACAAGCCATTATAACTAATGAAAAGTATTTGGGAATATATTTATAATAAAGTAATATCTACATATTTTCATTTTCTTAATTCCCGAATAACCCCTTTAAAAGAAATAAACACTTGAAATAGATCACTTTGTATTTAATGAATTTATATAATATGAGTTTCACTTTTTGAATTAAATTACTGAAATAAATTAACTTTTGGATGATATTCTAATTTATTGAGATGCACCTGTATATAGTTGTGGGTAAATGCATGGTTGACCGTGTTAATAAACAGCCTGTGTCATCACATTTGTTATCTTTTATAAAATTAGAAACATTCAAAAATTGTCATTTATTGGGGGTAAATGGTGTTTAAACACACATGGTGTTATCAGAAAGAAACAGTGTCTTTTTCCCAACAAGTGTTGCAAACATTATGCCTTAATGCTAGCAGATGCTTTCCCATGTTTATATACACAAAATTGTAAAAGAGGATTTTTCATAGTTTTTTTTTCTTCGTTTAATTAAATACCTTTCTTCGCCAGGTACCTGATGCTGCCACCCTGCCTGTTTTTTTTTTAAATATCGCTTGTACGCCCCGCTGTACCTCCCTGCAGTTTTCCCGCCCAGTATGTTAATACTGAGCATCGGTACAGGGAGGAGGGGATACCAGGGTTTCTCAATGGGTGTCTCCTTCTCCCTGGCTGTGCCACGATCCAATCACAGTGGAGAGCGTCACAGCCAGGGAGAAAAAAGACTCACCTTCTTCCTGGCTGTGACACTCTCCACTTTTTTTTAATGTGATATAAAAAAAAACAGGCAGGGTGGCAGCAGGGGTACCCGGCAAAGAAAGGTATTTAATGAAACTAAAAAAAAATGTATGAGCGGTCCTCTTTAATGTCAAAATAAACAGTGGCTTGTTCTGAACAAGCCTAGAAAAATTCTTCTTTTCATTTGTGAGCAGCAGCAGTATAGTTTGGATGTGGAAAGGGTAAGGTGTGTAGGGATTATAGTGGCATATAATAGTAGTAGAGATAGTCAATAGTAGCGATAACAGCACAGCATGGAACAGACAAGGCAGTAAATGTGTGTGTGGCTGTGTTAGGGTAGTAGTAGTGGTAGTGGCGACTGTGTAGGGGTAATGGTAGAAGGAATAGGGGGCGTAGCAGCTGTAATGGCAGTGGCAGCAGCAGTTGCCATACAGAACTGAACATGACGCTAGACAGGCAGACAGCAGCAGTGGCATGATAGGGACAGTGATAAATAGCCCCCATCATCAATTGGAGACCTATTTATCTGCCTCATCCAGAGGCGTATGAAAATCCTCATAGATTAATGCCTCATTCACTCATTTTGACAAAAGTTGTGTTTTGTACTCTCATGGAGGACAACTTTGCCCGTGTTGGTGTCATGACGCCACCTGCCTTTCGGAAAACCCTCTCTGACAGTACACTAGTAACATAGTAACATAGTTTATAAGGCCAAAAAAAAGACATCTGTCCATCCAGTTCAGTCTGTTATCCTGCAAGTTGATCCAGAGGGAGGCAAAAAAAAAAAAAGTGAGGTAGAAGCCAATTTTCCCCACTTAAGGGGAAAACAATTTATTTTCTGACTCCAATCAGGCAATCAGAATAACTCCCTGGATCAATGACCCATCTCTAGTAGCTATAGCCTCTTGAACTCTTTTTGTTAACTCACCATCACCTCCCCAGGCAGAGAGTTTCATAGTCTCACTGCTCTTACCATAAAGAATCCTCTTCTATGTTTGTGTACAAACCTTCTTTCCTCCAGACACAGAGGATGTCCCCTCGTCACAGTCCTGGGGATAAATAGATGATGGGAGAGATCTATGTACTGACCCCTGATATATTTACACATAGTTATTAGATCTCCCCTTAGTCATCTTTTTTCTAAAGTGAATAACCCCAATTTTGATAATCTTTCAGGGTACTGTAGTCCACCCATTCCAGTTATTACTTTAGTTGCTCTCCTCTGAACCCTCTCCAGCTCTGCTATGTCTTCCTTGTTCACAGGAGCCCAGAACTGTACACAGTACTCCATGTGTGGTCTGACTAGTGATTTGTAAAGTGGCAGGACTATGTTTTCATTACGGCATCTATGCTCCTTTTGATGCAACCCATTATCTTATTGGCCTTGGCAGCAGCTGCCTGACACTGGTTTCTACAGCTTAGTTTGCTGTTCACCAAAATTCCTAGGTCCTTTTCCATGTCAGTGTTACCCAGTGTTTTACCATTTAGTATGTGCTGGTGACTTGCATTATTTCTTCCCATGTGCATAACCTTACATTTGTCAGTGGTAAACCTCATCTTCCACTTCTGGGCCCAAGCCTCCAATCTATCCAGATCCATCTGTAGCAGTATATTGTACTCTTCCGTGTCAATTACTTTACACAGTTTAGTGTAATTTGCAAAAATTTATATTTTACTGTGCAAGCCTTCTACAAGATCATTAATAAATATATTGAAGAGAATAGGGCCCAATACTGTCCCCTGTGGTACCCCACTAGTGACAGTGACCCGGAGTGTGTACAGTTAATAACAACCCTCTGTTTTCTATCACTGAGTCAGTTTCTTACCCACATACAGACATTTTCTCCCAGTCTAATCATTCTCATTTTATATACTAACCTTTTATGCACTAGAGCAGGGGTCTGCAACCTTTAAGACATAAAGAGCCACTTATACCCGTTTCCGAAGGAAAAAAAAAACTGGGAGCCGCAAAACCATTGCGACATTTAAAACAAATATAACACTGCATATATTGTTTCTTACCTTAATGCTATATACAGGATCGTGCAGTCAGCTGTCAATCTGAAGAAAAAAAGGACTTTTTCACTTAACAATGTAAAATATATTTTTGCAAATGAATAGCTAATTAAAATATTTAATTTACCTTTACCAGACCACCCCCAATCATGTGCCAGTAATACCAGACCCCCCCAATCATGTGCCAGTAATACCAGACCCCCCTCCAATCATGTGCCAGTAATACCAGACCCCCCCAATCATGTGCCAGTAATACCAGACCCCCCTCCAATCATGTGCCAGTAATACCAGACCCCCCTCCAATCATGTGCCAGTAATACCAGACCCCCCTCCAATCATGTGCCAGTAATACCGGACCCCCCTCCAATCATGTGCCAGTAATACCAGACCCCCCCAATCATGTGCCAGTAATACAAGACCCCCCAATCATGTGCCAGTAATACCAGACCCCCCTCCAATCATGTGCCAGTAATACCAGACCCCCCCAATCATGTGCCAATAATACCAGACCCCCCTCCAATCATGTGCCAGTAATACCAGACCCCCCCCAATCATGTGCCAGTAATACCAGACCCCCCTCCAATCATGTGCCAGTAATACCAGACCCCCCTCCAATCATGTGCCAGTAATACCAGACCCCCCTCCAATCATGTGCCAGTAATACCAGACCCTCCAATCATGTGCCAGTAATACCAGACCCCCCTCGAATCATGTGCCAGTAATACCAGACCCCCCTCCAATCATATGCCAGTAATACCAAACCCCCCTCCAATCATGTGCCAGTAATACCAAACCCCCCTCCAATCATGTGCCAGTAATACCAGACCCCCCTCCAATCATGTGCCAGTAATACCAGACCCCCCTCCAATCATGTGCCAGTAATACCAGACCCCCCTCCAATCATGTGCCAGTAATACCAGACCTCCCCAATCATGTGCCAGTAGTAATACCAGACCCCCACAATTATGTGCCAGTAGTAATACCAGACCCCCCCAATCATGTGCCAGTAGTAATACCAACCCCCCCCAATCATGTGCCAGTAGTAATACCAGACCCCCCCAATCATGTGCCAGTAATTCCAGGGGCCCCCCCAAATTCCCCAATCATGTGCCAGTATAATACCATTATGTGCCAGACTGCCAGTTAAAAAAAAAAACAATTAACACTTATACTTACCTCTTTGGAGCGATGCGATGCAGGCCTCTTCTGGCCTGTGTCCCGACTCCAGCGCTGTACGGCTCAGGTGGAGCGATGAAGTCATCGCGCCGCATACGCCGGCCTCTGATAGGCTGCCGGCCTAGTAGTGCCGACAGCCTATCAGAGGAACAGGAAAGGGACACACCTCCCTGCCCTGCTCATCCACACAGCCTTCTGTTTGTATCGCTGTCCTGAGGACGGCGATACAAATAGATCACTATGGAGATGAGCGCTTCGCTTCCACAATGGAAGCGCTCATCTCAGTGCCTGCCCCGCCGCCGCCACACACATGCTCATGCCGCACACACATTGCTCATGCCCATGCCGGAGCCGCGGCAAAGGTTTAAAAGAGCCGCATGCGGCTCCGGAGCCGTGGGTTGCTGACCACTGCACTAGAGGATGAAAAAAAAAAAAAGCAATAGTAAACTGGGCCAGTTCTAGCCACTATTCTAATCTGCCTCCCCAGAACAGGTCATGTTCCGGTGAAAGGCCACAGTCATTTAGAAAATGAGACAATTTTAACAACTGGTCAGAAGTACTACTGTCTGATGAATAAAATTTGGGTGAAGGCATGGAACTGTGCCACGTTTGGAGAAATCTTATGGACAGCTGGCAAAAAATATGAATGCCACAGAGAAGAATACCATTTTTGTAAAAGAACAGATGGTCACCACATTAGGAGAATGCTGAGACAATGTTTATGGAGATCTCTCACGTTCCGGGGGCCGAACAGACCTACGGAATGTTTTGCAAACAGATCATAGGCAGATTACAGACCAGGAAACCAACTGAGTTCATGTAATAAATTAATATGACAGTAATGCAGGACAAGCAGGTAAAGGGTAATAGCGGTAGCACTACCACTGAACCAAGTGCACCGGCAAGGAAGGAGGCCAAACCCAGAGGGCAGAGAGCCAGCGAGCCCCGTTCTTCACAGTGCCCCTGGGGTTGGGGATGAACTTGGCCGAAGGCTCATTTGTCACACCTCCAGGATGTTCCCGATACACTTGGCCGCTACCTGGAAAGAACCACGCTGGTACAAGCACCAATGGAACAAACAACAGAAGGACTGGAACCCAAACAAACTCAGGATATGGATACAGTACAGACCAGACAAATGGGAACCAGCACACAGGCAGATTCCTGGACCCCATGCAGAACAGAAGCATAGCGGTCACAGGCAGAGCAGCACACAGACTAGATGTCCTCCCTCCTGAGAACCCAGGAGCCCTCTCATGAAGGCAGGACATACACAAGGACAGAAGCAGAAAGCACTGCCAGGCTATAAATAAAACAGACAGCATCAGAAGCAGTGGAGCACTGCCAGGCTATACATGGAACAGACAGGATCAGAAGCAGTTACACTCCCAGGCAAGATATAGAACAGACAGGATACAACATCAATGCTTTACCAGGCGACACCACACAGAAGAGCAAATGGTAAAACATTTCCTGGTCTATTCCTGGGTGTGGCTTATCAGGTGCTCTCCTTATTGAAGCTATTTCTATCTGTGATCTGTGGGGCTTGTGGTCACTCTGTCTTGAGCCTTCCTGGGCGTAGCCCCTTCTACACCCAGCAAGGCTCAAGACAGACTGACCACAAGCCCCACAGATCACAGATAGAAATGTAGTGTCCCACTAGGTAGGCGTGGGCACTACACAAGGTTCAATTGGGTGACGTGTTACTCCTGCTCACAAGGGACAGTAATCTTGTATTTAACTGTGCACTTTAATGTATTTTTCTATGTATTTTTACTTGCAATGTTTCCCCTGTGTTATGCATTGCAGGCCTATTAGGGTGTAGTTAGGCATCCTAGACACTAGAGGGAGATAGGGAGCCCCTAGTATAAATGTTCAGGCAGGGAGGAGTTAGATCATAGTCAGGAGTCTGTGGAGACAGAAGTGAGAAGGCACCAGCCAGAGATATGCTGAGGGCCTCCTCCTGACATGCAGCTTGATAGCCCTGGCTGCTAGCTACAACCAGGAGGCTAGTGAAGAACTCTAGCCTGCCTGAAGATCAAGTGAGCCTTAGTTAGCTCAGAAGATTACCCCAGTAGTAGGAATGGACCTACTGGGAGAAACCTGCAGCTTCCCTACCAAGCAAGGATAATACCAGGTCAGATAAGTACCCTGATGGGCAGAGGTTCTATCAGTGGCGTAACTACCGGGGAAGCAGGGGAAGCAGCTGCATCGGGGCCCGGGCTGCCAAGGGGGCCCGGCGTCCCACGTGTGTGACAGTTTATGTTCAAGTTCGTTCGTTAAACATCGATGTCTTAATGTTCAGGGCCCCTTCACAGCAGCTGACCAGGCCCCCTTGCTAATGTGATCTAATCTTACTGTCTCCTAAAGTCTTCTGATGTGTCTGGGATTTGAACCCACAACCTCCAATGTCTGAGTGTATCAGAGGCAAAGCATTTACCCTCACAACCATAAAGGCTGCAATACAACTGATTGAAAAAATATGAGACTACTGTTATAGCTGGCTAAGTGTACATCTATACACATGACAGCCACCCTAACACACCCAGCACTGCTACATCTAATACACATGACAGCTGCACAGCACACTCAGCTCTACTATATCTCTATATATGACAGCTGCCCCAGCAAACCCAGCTCTGCTACATCTATACACATGACAGCTGCCCCAACACACTCAGCTCTACTATATCTCTATATATGACAGCTGCTCCAGCAAACCCAGCTCTGCTACATCTATACACATGACAGCTGCCCAAACACACCCAGCACTGCTACATCTAATACACATGACAGCTGCACCAGCACACTCAGCTCTACTATATCTCTATATATGACAGCTGCTCCAGCAAACCCAGCTCTGCTACATCTATACACATGACAGAAGCCCAAACACACCCAGCACTGCTATATCTCTATATGACAGCTGTCCCAGCAAACCCAGCTTTGCTACATGTATACACATGACAGCTTCCCAAACACACCCAGCACTGCTATATCTCTATATGACAGCTGTCCCAGCAAACCCAGCTCTGCTACATGTATACACATGTCAGCTGCCCAAACACACCCAGCACTGCTACATCTAATACACATGACAGCTGCACCAGCACACTCAGCTCTACTATATCTCTATATATGACAGCTGCTCCAGCAAACCCAGCTTTGCTACATCTATACACATGACAGCTGCCCAAACACACCCAGCACTGCTACATCTAATACACATGACAGCTGCACCAGCACACTCAGCTCTACTATATCTCTATATATGACAGCTGCCCCAGCAAACCCAGCTCTGCTACATCTATACACATGACAGCTGCCCCAACACACTCAGCTCTACTATATCTCTATATATGACAGCTGCTCCAGCAAACCCAGCTCTGCTACATCTATACACATGACAGCTGCCCAAACACACCCAGCACTGCTACATCTAATACACATGACAGCTGCACCAGCACACTCAGCTCTACTATATCTCTATATATGACAGCTGCTCCAGCAAACCCAGCTCTGCTACATCTATACACATGACAGAAGCCCAAACACACCCAGCACTGCTATATCTCTATATGACAGCTGTCCCAGCAAACCCAGCTTTGCTACATGTATACACATGACAGCTTCCCAAACACACCCAGCACTGCTATATCTCTATATGACAGCTGTCCCAGCAAACCCAGCTCTGCTACATGTATACACATGTCAGCTGCCCAAACACACCCAGCACTGCTACATCTAATACACATGACAGCTGCACCAGCACACTCAGCTCTACTATATCTCTATATATGACAGCTGCTCCAGCAAACCCAGCTTTGCTACATCTATACACATGACAGCTGCCCAAACACACCCAGCACTGCTACATCTAATACACATGACAGCTGCACCAGCACACTCAGCTCTACTATATCTCTATATATGACAGCTGCCCCAGCAAATCCAGCTCTGCTACATCTATACACATGACAGCTGCCCCAACACACCCAGCACTGCTATATCTCTATATGACAGCTGTCCCAGCACACTCAGCTCTGCTATATCTCTATATATGAGCAGCTGTCATGTGTATAGATGTACACTAGAAGTCTCATATTTTTTCAGTCAGCAGCAAGGCATCTCCTACGGTTTAGTGGTTAGATGCTTTGCCTCTGATACAGAAGGTCGTGGGTTCGAATGCCAGCAGAAACCTTTTCTGAAATACAAGCACTGACTCCATATATGGACATACACGGCGGGACACAGGAAGAGGCTGCATCGCATCGCTGGCATGGAGGTAAATAGAAGTGCTTATTATTATTTTTCAATACCGGACTGTTACTGCCATGGGGGGAGCGGGGGGAGCACCTGATACTGGCACATGGGGGGGGGGGGAGAGGCACCTGATACTGGCACATGGGGGGGGGGAGAGGGGTTGGCACCTTGGCACCTGATACTGGCACCTGGGGGGGGGAGAGGGGTTGGCACCTTGGCACCTTATACTGGCACATGGGGGGTGAGGGTTTGGCACCTGATACTGGCACGAGGGGGGGGGTTGGCATCTGATACTGGCACATGGGGGGGGGGAGAGAGGCACCTGATACTGGCACATGGGGGGAGGCACCTGATACTGGCACCTGGGGGGGAGGGGGGGTTGGCACTTGATACTGGCACATGGGGGGGGGGAGACGCACCTGATACTGGCACATGGGGGGAGGCACCTGATACTGGCACCTGGGGGGGAGGGGGGGTTGGCACCTGATACTGGCACATGGGGGAGGGGAGAGAGGCACCTGATACTGGCACATGGGGGGTGGCACCTGATACTGGCACCTGGGGGGGGAGGGGGGGTTGGCACCTGATACTGGCACATGGGGGGGGAGGGGTTGGCACCTGATACTGGCACAAGGGGGGGGGGAGAGGCACTTGATACTGGCACTTTTTTTGTGGGAGGGGAGATGGCACTATGATACTGGGACATGTGGGGGGGAGGAGAGAGGCACTTGATACTGGCACATGATGGGGGGGCATCTATGGGGACACTTACTGGCACATTATTGGAGGGCATTATGGGGGACACTAGGCCGGCAGCCTATCAGAGGCCGGACACTGAGGGGCATCTACTGGGGCACTATATATGGGGTATTTTATACTGGTACATTATGGGGGGCACTAGCAGGAAGGGGGGAGAGGAGCACTATGGGGGAATTTACTGGGGGCACTATATAGGGGTATTTTATACTGGTACATTATGGGGGCACTATGGGGACATTAGCTCAACTGGGGGCATTAAAAGGGGGTATTTTTGCACTGTCACATTATAAGGAGAATTATTACTACGGGGGGGGGGGGGGGGGGCATTATGGTGGGCTTTAATACTCCCCCATGGTATGACCCCCTAGTATCAGCACCAGCCTCTCCCTGCTCTGCTATCCCTCTGCCCCTTCTCCAAATCCTTATTATGAAATCTTTCTCATTAGGATAAAACACAACATCAGCTCCGCCGAGCCCCCGGCCAAAGTGTGGAAGTGGCGTCCGAGATCCCCAAGGGCCAAGCCAAGTAACTGTAAGTTTTCATGTGAAATATGTTTATGTTATACACATATAGCCTACACTGTGCCCCACAATATACAGTATACTTCTATACTGTGCCACACAATATACAGTATACCGCTACACTGTGCCACACAATATACAGTATACCTCTACACTGTGCCACACAATATACAGTATACCTCTACGCTGTGCCACACAATACACAGTATACCTCTACGCTGTGCCACACAATACACAGTATACCTCTACACTGTGCCACACAATATACAGTATACCTCTACGCTGTGCCACACAATACACAGTATACCTCTACGCTGTGCCACACAATATACAGTATACCTCTACGCTGTGCCACACAATATACAGTATACCTCTACGCTGTGCCACACAATACACAGTATACCTCTACGCTGTGCCACACAATATACAGTATACCTCTACGCTGTGCCACACAATACACAGTATACCTCTACACTGTGCCACACAATATACAGTATACCTCTACACTGTGCCACACAATATACAGTATACCGCTACACTGTGCCAAAGGAGTGGGGTTTACACAGGAGGAGGGAGGTGCGAAGCGCGCTGGGGGGGCCCTTACAAATATTTGCTGTGGGGCCCAGTCACTTCTAGTTATGCCCCTGGGTTCTATAAAGTAAAGCAAGCGCCAATACTGGAGGAAGGATTTATATACCAAGGATTTAAGCCAGCAATTAGACATCCGGGCCTTGGGATCCAGCCAGCTAGAATAGCTGAAGGGGATAGAGCAGCATTGCAATGCAAAGCATTAACTGTTTGCCCTCCAAGTAGCTTGCATGATTAATACCTGCCACTATTGAAAGTCAACCTGTTATGAAGTATTGTTCAAGGGACTGCATTATCATCACTATCAACTGTAACTGACTGTACAAAGTTGGACTGTTTTTCCACCAAGTAAAGCAACGTTTTATTTTACCAACTGTGTACTCATTTACTACTATTACAAATCGGTGTGCCACCGTTACAGGCACTGGCGTCACAAATCTTAAAAGGGACCTTGCTTCAGGCACTCTAAACACCTGCAACATCCAGGGCACCTCACACAACATCAGGCCAGGTCTCTACATACAGAGTGTACCCCAGAGGAACTTGTGTCTACCTCTCCTTCACTGCCGCATGCCTGCCCAGGGTTCTCCTTCAAATAGTGAGTAACCCTCGATTGCCCATAACCGTGACCTCACTTCGCAATACCCTGCAGGTCTGACGTGCTGCATAAATTGGTGTCACGAACAGGATACTGAACATTCCTGCGCCATTGCGGATACAAGAACTGTGTGCTATTATATGCCTTAAAGTGACCAAGCCCTAAATGCTTTATTGAAAAATTGCTGGGCCAAAGAACTGTAATAATTTGCGGTGTGAAACTGTGCTTTTTCTGGACTGTTTTACTGTTGTAAAGCCACCGCTTGCTGTCCGTGAATAGACAGCGTTTTGCTTAACCCTTTCACGACTGCAATCTGTATATATACGTGATAGCTGCACATGCCCCGTGCAGCTACCACGTATATACACGTTCTGGCAGCTCTTTAATCCAAGCGCTGCAAAGCGCTTGGATTTAAGCTTCTGCCCCTGTCCTGCTGCTGTCACGGACAGCATACAGTGCGGTAATGCCGGCAAGGGGCCAATCAGAGTGGCCCCTTGCCGGCAATCGATCCGATTGGTTAGTCTGTGCAGACTAACCAATCGGATCGCGGCAGTGTTAAAATGCCGGTTTCAGGCTCTGATCTGCGCTCTGCAGATCACAGCCTGAAATCGGTAATGTGTCCTGAAGCCCCCGATCTGTGCCCCCTCCTTCTTCATGTCCTGCCCCGATCTGTGCCCCCTCCTTGTTCTTGTCCTGCCCCCGATGCGGTCCTCCCCCTCCTGCACCGATCTGTGCCCCCTTCTTGTCCATCATCTTATCCTGCCCCCCCGAAGCGGTCCGCCCCCTCCTGCCCCGATCTATAAGAAAAATGCTGCCCCCCCCCTCCCCCGTTTCCAGCGCTGCCCCCTGCCCCCGAAGCGGTCCCCCTTGTGTGTGTGATGGCGGCGGCTCCATTCCTGAGCCGCCGCCATCAGCAGCGTGTGTCAGCTCTATGCAGACACTGCTGTAACCCCATAGATGCCGCAGTAGCGGCATCCATGGGGGTAATAGAGGGAGGGGGCCCTCTCTCTCTCAACCATCAGGGCTGCTGCGATCGCAGCGCCCGATGGTTGCCATGGCAACCGGACGCTTTGCAAAGGCGTCCGGTTGCCATGGTATAGGCGTCCAGTGCTGCCACCTACAGGCATCTGATTGTATTATACTTTGCAATGCAAGAGCATTGCAAAGTATAGTACAACCATCAGCCCCACTGGATCTTCAAGATCCAAGAGGGAACTGATAAAAAAAAAAGTGAAAATAATAAAAGTAAAAATAAATAAATTAAAATGTAAAAAATAAATTTCCTTTTCCTATAAAAAAAAAAACAAACAAACAGAAAACCACACATATTAGGTGTCACCGCGTCCGTAACGACCATCTCTATAAATATATCACATCATCAACCCCGTCCAATAAACACCATAAAAAATAAAAAATAAAAACGGTGTAAAAAAATAAGCCATTTTTGTCACCTTACATCACAAAAAGTGCAACACCAAGCGATCAAAAAAGGCGAATATACCCCAAAATAGTACCAATCAAACCGTTACCTCATCCCGCAAAAAATGAGCCCATATTTAAGACAATCGCCCAAAAAATAAATAAGCTATGGCTCTCAGACTATGGAGACACTAAAACATCATTTTTTTGGTTTCAGAAATGCTATTATTGTGTAAAACTTAAATAAATAAGAAAAAGTATACATATTAGGTATTGCCACATCCGTAATGATCTGCTCTATAAAACTGTCACATGAACGCTGTAAAAAAAAAAAAAAAAGACTGTTCCAAAACAGCCAATTTTTTTTCCACCTTGTCCCATAAAGTGTAATAATGAATGATCAAAAAATCCTATGTACCCAAAAATGGTACCAATAAAAACCTCAACTCTTTCTGCAAAAAATGAGCCCCTGCACAAGACGATCGGTAGAAAAATAAAAAACATATGGCGTTCAGAAAACCAATCCAGCAAAATCTGCCTTCCAAAAACCATGCGGCGCTCCTTCCATTCTGCGCCCTGCCGTGCGCCCTTACATCAGTTTACGACCACATGTGGGGTGTTTCTGTAAACCGCAGAATCAGAGTAATAAATATTGAGTTTTGTTTGGCTGTTAACCCTTAATGTGTTAAATAAAAAAATGTAATAAAATAGAAAATCTGCTAAAAAAGTGAAATTTAGAAATTTCATCTCCATTTTCCTTTAATTCTTGTGGAACACCTAAAGGGTTAATAATGTTTGTAAAATTGGTTTTGAATACCTTGAGGAGTGTAGTTTCTACAATGGGGTCATTTATGGGGTTATCCACTATGTAGGCCCCACAAAGTGACTTCAGACCTGAACTAGTCCTTAAAAAGTGGGTTTTGGAAATTTTCTTAAAAATTTTAAGAATTGCTTCTAAACTTCTAAGCCTTCTAACCTCCTAAAAAAATAAAATAACATTTCCAAAATGATGCCAACATAAAGTAGACATATGGGGAATGTTATGTAATAAATATTTTATGAGGTATCACTTTCTGTTTTAGAAGCAGAGAAATTGAAATTTAGAAAATTGCAAATTTTTTAATTTTTTGGGTAAATTTGGGATTTTTTTTTAAAAAGGAGATATATATTGACTCAAATTTATGACTGTCATGAAATACAATGTGTCACGAGAAAACAATCTCAGAATGGCGTGGATAAGTAAAAGTGCTCCAAAGCTATTACCACTTAAAGTGACGCATGTCAGATTTGTAAATTTTGACCTGGACACTGGGGCATCAATGACCTTTGGTCATGAAAGGGTTAAAGATGGTCGCTTAGCTTGCTTGGATTTACTGCTGCGTCATCTTCATACTAAATTGGCGGTAAAAATTGGCGCCTTTTTGCTGAAAAGTGCGGGAAAGGCTATATGTCGGCGCCACCGCCCTGTCTGGACATTTGCATGTCTGCAGAAATGGACTCCGCCTCCCCCATACTGGGGTACCTGGGGGGCGGCCTCCCAGTGCAATGGGAGGATCTGTCTGAAATTATTGGCGCCACCCTGTCGCTCTCCAGAAAAGGATCAAGCATGTTGAAGAGTGAAGACTGCTCTGCTGGGATGTCCGCGCCTGATCTGTTGAAAATGGACTGTATTGGTGTAGAGCAAGAGGACGCTCCACCGGCCTACTCTCCGGGACCGGAGAGACCCGCCTGCCCGCCACCGAGGACGCAACCGGAGACCTATTATGGCTCCTGGAGAGACTTTTTCCAGCCCTCGTTTAAATGGTCGGCGCTGATGGCAGAGATACGGGAGGCCGCCATAAAGAAAACTACCAAGACAAAGATATACTATGAGGAACTGGCAAATACCGTTCATGAGCGCCACACTGACACCCAACCCCGCCTGGAAAGGAGAAAGTGGTTGGTTGTGGCATTTGACAAGGACCGTGGCTACGGTTTTATCCAAGATTTTACTACCGGCAGAGACTTGTACGTGAATCGGAGGTCCGTCAAGCGGAGTTACCTCCCTGAGCGCATGCACAACCTCCGCGAGGGAGAAGAAGTGGAGTTCACCCCTGCCGAGGGCCTGCGAAGCCCATATGCCACTGCCGTGACCCGTCCCAGAAAAGAACCGGAGGACTGGGAAGCTGATGAGGACTATACTGGCTGCGAGCGTGAACCAGCGCGCTCTCCAGAACCGGCCCATCATGCATTTCAAGAGTGGGGCTCTTTCATTGGCCCGAATGTATTCTGGCAACCAACGGTAGTGGAGAAATGGGTGAGCCCCTATCCGTCCCCTGAGCTGCCTCGCCGGAAGAAAACTATCAAAGAACTGGAGAACCTGGAGCGATTCCATGCGACCCTGGACAACATTCGCAAGGGGAAAAGACCAGATGCGTCACCTGAACCTGCAGCGGCTGCGCAGGATGCGACTCCCCTACCTGTACCAGCGGAAGCTCCGGAAGACAGCGATCCCGAATCCGAGAGCCTGGATGACCAGATCGTCCGCCTGGAGGAACAGCTGCGAGGACTGCGCCGGCTTGCCACCGCCAGAATCCAGACTCCGCCTAAGAAGGAGGAAAGCCGACTCCAATACACCGACATCGCTGGGTCTGAGGTAAGGGTACCTGTCCCTGCCATTCAGCCACCCTTTGTACCTGCAGCTGCGTTGAGGCCCCCAAGGAGGCCCTCTTATACTGTGCACAATCGTGTAGAGCCAGTTGTCCAGGAATCCACTGAACCGCTTGCAGCAGCGGTATCTAGGCCAGCACAGCCTACCATTATTATGCCTAAGTCTAAGGAAATGCGCCCAGGGATAGACTCAAATGCACATGAGCCTCTGAGATATTGCTACTTTAAAGAAATGTGCCCAGAGATGGACTCCACTGTATGCGAGCCTCTGTGATCTTGTACTTCTGCCCTTGCTATAAATAAGAAAGGAACCTGGGTACGGACTCATGTTTGTTCTTTGAGCCTCCAAGAACTTTTAATTGTTTTGCATTTTTCTACTGTTCTATTATGGACAATTTGCACTTAAAATATGATATGGACTATCCTGATATCACTGATACGCTGCACCAGGTCAGCGCCCCTGTTCCCTTACATTATCCTGAGAGAAGAGAACGACGCTCCTTTCCACCGTACTTGCTCCTAAGCCAGTGGAACTGCCTGATGTATACATATAATGTATTTTGCAAATGTAGATGTATTTTTCCTGCTTTGCCTTATTTCTCTTTTTCAGGTGCAGTATCCAGCTGGGCAGGGCCCCTTCATGTTGCGCCGAGGACGTGCAACGTCATAGCGTGGCTGTATGTAGTGTCCCACTAGGTAGGCATGGGCACTACACAAGGGTCAATTGGGTGACGTGTTACTCCTGCTCACAAGGGACAGTAATCTTGTATTTAACTGTGCACTTTAATGAATTTTTCTATGTATTTTTACTTGCAATGTTTCCCCTGTGTTATGCATTGCAGGCCTATTAGGGTGTAGTTAGGCATCCTAGACACTAGAGGGAGATAGGGAGCCCCTAGTATAAATGTTCAGGCCCAGACAGGGAGGAGTTAGATCATAGTCAGGAGTCTGTGGAGACAGAAGTGAGAAGGCACCAGCCAGAGATATGCTGAGGGCCTCCTCCTGACATGCAGCTTGATAGCCCTGGCTGCTAGCTACAACCAGGAGGCTAGTGAAGAACTCTAGCCTGCCTGAAGATCAAGTGAGCCTTAGTTAGCTCAGAAGATTACCCCAGTAGTAGGAATGGACCTCCTGGGAGAAACCTGCAGCTTCCCTACCAAGCAAGGATAATACCAGGTCAGATAAGTACCCTGATGGGCAGAGGTTCTATAAAGTAAAGCAAGCGCCAATACTGGAGGAAGATTATATATACCAAGGATTTAAGCCAGCAATTAGGCATCCGGGCCTTGGGATCCAGCCAGCTAGAATAGCTGAAGGGGATAGAGCAGCATTGCACTGCAAAGCATTAACTGTTTGCCCTCCAAGTATCTTGCATGATTAATACCTGCCACTATTGAAAGTCAACCTGCTTGTGAAGTATTGTTCAAGGGACTGCATTATCATCACTATCAACTGTAACTGACTGTACAAAGTTGGACTGTTTTTCCACCAAGTAAAGCAACGTTTTATTTTACCAACTGTGTACTCATTTACTACTCTTACAAATCGGTGTGCCACCGTTACAGGCACTGGAGTCACAAATCTTAAAAGGGACCTTGCTTCAGGCACTCTAAACACCTGCAACACCCAGGGCACCTCACACAACATCAGGCCAGGTCTCTACATACAGAGTATGCCCCAGAGGAACATGTGTCTACCTCCCCTTCACTGCCGCATGCCTGCCCAGGGTTCTCCTTCAAATAGTGAGTAACCCTCGATTGCCCATAACCGTGACCTCACTTCGCAATACCCTGCAGTTCTGGCGTGCTGCAGAAATAGCTTCAATAAGGAGGGCACCTGATAAGCCACACCCAGGAATAGACCAGGGAATGTTAGCCCCACCAGAACCAGGAGTAACCAGAACCAAAGAACAAACAAGTGTCACAGAATGCTGCAGTCATCACCCTCAAACAGCAACCAGCATGAACGAGATACAGGCAAGCAGCCTACACAACAAGGAGTGACAGAACCGCACACTGCATCCATACTCAGACCCCATTCACACTCAAGCCCGCAGCCAGCAAGCATCACAGAATCAGCATACATGGGAACGCCACAGCCAGTACACAAAGTGCACGCAGCCAGCCTGCATGGCACCGGTGACAGGAACCACAGAGATATGGATGTGGGGAGACACAAACACAGGCAACAGTTCACACACAACACCGCAGACAGCACGCAGACCCTAGCAACCAGCATACACAGGAGTCAGCCTGCAGCCAGTATGCGAGAGAGCATGCAACCAGCTGACACAGCCACAACTGTAACAGTGAACGGCACTGTGACAACAGCTGGCCAGAGATAGCAATGCTTGCTCCTGTATTAAATTTTGGTGAAGACACAGAAGTGCGCCACATTAGGAGAACGACAAGACATGTCTTACAGACAGCTGGCCATAAGCACAAATGCCATAGAAAAGAATACAATTTGGGTGAAGTCGTGGAAGTGTACCATATTTGCAGAATGCTGAAACAAGTTTTATGGATTGCTGACCAGGAATAATAATGCCTGCGGAATTAAATCTGTGTGAAAGCGCAGAAGTGTAATACATTTGCAGAACAGCTAGACACGTTTTACAGACAGCTGGCCAGAGGTTGTAATGCCTGCTGAATTACATTTTGGTTAAGGCACCGAACGGCACTACAATTACCACAACTATGTGATACAAAATTAACTGCACCACCAGCAACTTGGCCAGGTGAGAGTTCAACTTGCACACAAGCTAATTGCTGGTTGCAAAATAGTTTTCTCATGGCCACACATTTTGTTATGGATGCCTCATGATGGAGCGAAGAACAAGGAGGAGTATGGTCAGGAGATGAAGCATCTAATGATGACAAGGACACTGTATTGCTCAGGGATGCAGCCTCACTGCCACAAGGAAGACTAGGAGAAGGAGGATGGACTTGTTCCAAATGCTGGACAATTCTATTTTGCCACTGAATATGGTGATGCCACCTCATGTGCTGCAGTAGATTTCTGGTACCTATGTTGGTGTTTGAATGCCTATGGCTTATTTTCATCCTCCACATCTTGCACATGTCAGTGGTTTTGTGTGGCAAAAAAAAACTGCCAGATGGTGGATACTTGCACAAAGTTAGTGGCAGCCAAGCTTGGCTTAGGTCTGACAAGTTTAGAACTTGCGTCCACAGTATCAGTAGCATCACCAGTTCCTGAGTCGACCATAATAGAAGCAGATTTGGCCCTGACAGTTTTTGGGAGTTTCAGACTGTATGTTGCATATCTTTATTGCAACTGCTGCAGCCACCACTTTCCATCTGTGATGTCACCTCCTCCTTTGCATCCCTATACATCTACCAGGTCCTTTCCGACACAGAATAATCGTCAGAGTCCTCAATCTCCCTGACATTTGACACTTTTATCAGACTTTAATATGGCATTGTGGGCTCCTTGGCCAGCTCCCAATTATCTGATCTGTATTTGCCCCAAGTGCCACTGTCACTACCACTGCCCTTACTGCCACCTCCATGGCCAAAAGTACCACTACTACCACCACCACCAATACAGCTATGCAGGGGGTCCCCCACATCTCCCAGAATCTCCTTCTCATGGCAGTCTAAACGCTGACTGTTCTCACACTATTTACCGACAGGGAGATCTTATGTGTCTACCTATTACCATTCTTGTATGATCAAGAACGAAATTTAGGGGAATGTTATCAAGAGTTTCAAAGTTTGGATATTTGGTTATGGAATAATCCTAGCTTTGTATATCGAAGAAGAAGAACTATAGGTAATCAGTTGATAAGTTCAGATGTGAGGTAAAAAAAAAACATCTAAGCAAACATTCCTGAATACTAGGAGACAGGGTACTTTTGCTTGTCTTTAATGCCAGAATTCTATATCTAAATAAACAGGTTTAATCTTGGAAAATAAGGAAAAGCAGCATTTTGATAGGGGGCTAGGTTAGTAATTTTTAATCTTGTTGTGAGGTGTTCTATACAGATACAGTCAGGTCCATAAATATTGGGACATCAACACAATTCTAACATTTTTGGCTCTATACACCACCACAATAGATTTGAAATGAAACAAACAAGATGTGCTTTAACTGCAGACTGTCAGCTTTAATTTGAGGGTATTTACATCCAAATCAGGTAATCGGTGCAGGAATTACAACAGTTTGCATATATGCCTCCCACTTTTTAAGGAACCAAAAGTAATGGGACAATTGGCTTCTCAGCTGTTCCATGGCCAGGTGTGTGTTATTCCCTCATTATCCCAATAACAATGAGCATATAAAAGGTCCAGAGTTCATTTCAAGTGTGCTATTTGCATTTGGAATCTGTTGCTGTCAACTCTCAAGATGAGATCAAAAGAGCTCTCACTATCAGTGAAGCAAGCCATTATTAGGCTTAAAAAAATGAAACAAACCCATCAGAGAGATAACAAAAAAATTAGGCGTGGCCAAAACAACTGTTTGGAACATTCTTAAAAAGAAGGAACGCACCAATGAGCTCAGCAAAACCAAAAGACCCGGAAAACCACGGAAAACAACTGTGGTGGATGACCGAAGAATTCTTTCCCTGGTGAAGAAAGCACCCTTCACAACAGTTGGCCAGATCAAGAACACTCTCCAGGAGGTAGGTGTATGTGTGTCAAAGTCAACAATCAAGAGAAGACTTCACCAGAGTGAATACAGAGGGTTTACCACAAGATGTAAACCATTGGTGAGCCTCAAAAACAGGAAGGCCAGATTAGAGTTTGCCAAATGACATCTAAAAAAGCCTTCACAGTTCTGGAACAACATCCTATGGACAGATGAGACCAAGATCAACTTGTACCAGAGTGATGGGAAGAGAAGAGTATGGAGAAGGAAAGGAACTGCTCATGATCCTAAGCATACCACCTCATCAGTGAAGCATGGTGGTGATAGTGTCATGGCGTGGGTATGTATGGCTGCCAATGGAACTGGTTCTCTTGTATTTATTGATAATGTGACTGCTGACAAAAGCAGCAGGATTAATTCTGAAGTGTTTCAGGCAATATTATCTGATCATATTAAGCCAAATGCTTCAGAACTCATTGGACGGCGCTTCACAGTGCAGATGGACAATGACCCAAAGCATACTGCAAAATCAACCAAAGAGTTTTTTAAGGGAAAGAAGTTGAATGTTATGCAATGGCCAAGTCAATCACCTGACCTGAATCCGATTGAGCATGCATTTCACTTGCTGAAGACAAAACTGAAGGGAAAATGCCCCAAGAACAAGCAGGAACTGAAGACAGTTGCAGTAGAGGCCTGGCAGAGCATCACCAGGGATGAAACCCAGCGTCTGGTGATGTCTATGCGTTCCAGACTTCAGGCTGTAATTGACTGCAAAGGATTTGCAACCAAGTATTAAAATGTGAAAGTTTGATTTATGATTATTATTCTGTCCCATTACTTTTGGTTCCCTAACAAGTGGGAGGCACATATGCAAACTGTTGTAATTCCTACACCGTTCACCTGATTTGGATGTAAATACCCTCAAATTAAAGCTGACAGTCTGCAGTTAAAGCACATCTTGTTCGTTTCATTTCAAATCCATTGTGGTGGTGTATAGAGCCAAAAATGCTAGAATTGTGTCGATGTCCCAATATTTATGGACCTGACTGTATTCTGTAAAAATGTGATCTTTTAAATGTACATACAAAAATACATTAAATATCAAATTATGTGATTGTAAATAAATAGTAAATATATATTTAGAATTATATATATATTACATTATATAAAAGTAGTACAAGCAGTAAAAAACAGAAGTTCCTTTAAATTAAATTTCTGATTAAAATAAACATCTAGCTTCCCTGTGATTCTAATTCTAATCATAGGCACAAAACCTTTCCTGGAAATAAATAGTTGGACTGGACTGGCACTCTGTATGTATGGCGTAATATGAATAGAATATGATAAAATATAGTAAAATACTATTAAAGACATCACAATCCACACATAGAGAATCATTACCAACCGAGATACCCACGAGCACAGAGACACGGAGAACAACAATTCACAACACCGACACACCAACAACACCATTCAGATCAAAGAAAACACGGAGAGGACGTAAGAAGACACAAGGATTACAGAAGAGATTATTAGATAAAAATGATAACATTATTAATTTAAGTGATGTAGATCTTACACAAACACAAATCTCACTTTTAAACAAAGGGCTTAAATTTGCCCCATCTGCGAAATTGAACAAATTCGATACCTACATTGGTATACAAAAGTTTATAAAAAATATCTGCCTAAAAAAATATTTTTTGAAAAACCCCTTGGTTTTACAAACACATACAATTGAAAAATTCCCACATACTGCTTTTAAAAACAAGTCAAAAAATTTTCCTAGAAATGAAATAGGTCCAGAAATGGCAGGATTCCAAAAATGTGTTGAGATGGATTTAAGAAAGTTAAAAGAGAAACAAATATATAATAATAATCTATCAAGAAAAGAAGTTTTGTCAATAAGGGAACTCCAAGATAAAAAAGAAATCACTATACGCCCCGCAGACAAGGGGGGCGCGATAGTGATTCTGAATACCCAAGATTATAATAGAGAATGTTTAAGACATCTATCTGATGTTGACACTTATAAACTACTTAAGGGAGATCCTACTACCGCCTTTAAAGAAAAATTATTAGAATATAGCACAAAAGGATTTCATTCAGAAATTTTAAATAAGACTGAATTTAATTTTATTATGGGAACACCAGGCAAACTTCCGGTATTATATTGCCTACCGAAAGTTCATAAGAACGCCACTTGTCCGCCAGGTCGTCCCATAATATCTGGCATTGGATCTTTAACCGCGAACTTGTCAAAATATATAGATTCGTGGTTACAACCGTTAATTAAAAAAACAAAATCGTATTTGAAAGATACAACAGAAACTATTGAAATATTGGAGAAATTAAAAGTTGAAGATGATTGGATTCTAGCGACCCTAGATATAAAATCACTATACACAGTGATTAATCATGATCAAGGCATTCACGCCCTTAAAGTTCAATTAGAAAAGGAAAATTTTAAACAAGAACAATTAGATTTTATTACGGAAGGAGTTAGACATATATTAGAACATAATTACTTCTTTTTTGAAAATAATTATTACCTACAGATCACGGGGACCGCCATGGGCACCAGGTTTGCCCCCAGTTATGCAAATTTATTTTTGGCATATTGGGAAAGTTTATTTATTGATCCTAATCTAGGGGGCAACCTGGTGCTCTGGCGTAGATATATTGACGATGTCATCCTGATCTGGAAAGGGAATGAAACTAGTTTACTTTCCTTCATTTTAGAACTTAATAATAATATTTATAATTTAAATTTTACAGCAAATATTAATCAATCAGTAACTGAATTCCTAGACTTGAATATAACCAAAAAAGAAGACAAATATATATGCTGTACTTTCCAGAAAACAACTGCGAAAAACGGCTATATATTGTATTCAAGCTGCCACTTGCCGCAATGGCTGATAAATGTTCCCTTTGGACAATTTCGCCGTTTAAAAAGAAATTGTACTGAGGAGTTACAATATCAAAAAGAAGCTGAACTATTGAAAGACAAATTCATGGAGAAAAAATATCCTATAGACATCTTGGAAACAGCATCTCAAAAGGTAGATAAAATATCGAGAGAAACCTTTTTTATAAAAGATCCCAAAAATTCTGAGGAGAATACAAATAATACAAAAAATGGTAAACGAACGGATTTTAGGATTGTATTACCTTTTTCCACTCAATACAAAAATATCGAACGGATAATCAATAAATACTGGCACTTATTAACACAAGATAAAATAATCGGTCCACTATTACCGAAGAAGGCACTTATTACTTACACACGAGCACAAAACTTAGGTCTTAAAATTGCACCTTCAATAAAACATAATCCCAAAAAACCTTCGTTAAGTGGAAATTGGATGAGCCTCAAGGGATTTTATAGATGCGGCAAATGCCAAGGATGCAAAGTAACAAAATTTCCTAAAAAAACGACTGAAATTAAGTCATCACAAAATAATTTCTCCATGACCATAAAAAATTTTTTGAGTTGCGATTCGTCCAGTGTAATATATTTAATCCAATGTCCTTGTGAAAAACAGTACATTGGAAGGACAAAACGATGTTTAAAAACAAGAATAAGCGAACATCTACGTAACATTAGGAATGGTTATTTGAAACACTCCTTATCAAAACATTTTAAAGAGGTCCATAACAAAGACCCCAAGGGTATGTCTTTTATGGCATTACAAAAAATTGACACACATTGGCGAGGTGGTAAACATGTAGAGAAGATGTCCAGGGCCGAGTCACGATTGATTTTTGATTTTGGAAGTTTGATCCCGATGGGCCTAAATGCCGATTTAGAGATTTTTGGATTTTTATAGATATGGGCTGCGTGTCCGTTATCCGATGGAGAACCCCAGTTTTGCTGTTTACCAGCACTGGGTCTCTCCCTTGGAAGCGGATACGCATCCCTTTAACATCCTACAACATTTTAAGATACAACATAACATTGTTGGTCGTTATGATATATATTTTATATGAAATGAGTGTATCTATAATATGTTCTGTCTATTTATATATTTTATACGTTGTCTTATTGTATAAATACATTGTTTTTAGCCTGTATTTTATTAATAAGTGCAGCTGCAATTCTAATTTTTTTTCTAGATTGACTAGATTAAATAATGCACATGATATTTTGAAAAAACGCAATAGCAGTAAAATAACGCATAAAAACCGCATACAAAACTTCCTATTAAGAACTGGATTTTTTGCGGAATCTCAAATCCAGACCGTTTTTTGTTTTTTTCTGATGGACCTATAAATAGCCAATCTAAGATCGGGAGATCAGCTGCCACTGAAGAAGGGGAAGAGGTCCCCGAAACGCGTTTGGCGTAACCAGCTGATAGCTCCCCATTCCGTCTAAGGCCTTCTCACAGATGATACCAAGTTTGTGAACTTTTCTGCAAAATTTGGAGCGCTCCAAGAAAAGATTTTGCTACAAAGAAATTGCCGAGTTCACCTCTCGCGACAACCTGACACAATCCCGGAGCAGAGGTACGTCACAGGTCACGTGAGACGCCGACGTCTGGAGACACGAGTAGTCCGGTCACTCGTCACAGACCTCGCTACCTTGGCGTCCTCTGACACAGGACTAAACCGTCTACAATCCGGTATGTGGTATCTTTGAACAGTATCTGAAGTAAGGTAAGACTACCGTTACCTCAGAGCACATAGCACTTTATCTATCAGCAAGTAGTACGCCACAGACCTCGCTACTTTGGCGTTCTTAGACATAAGACGCAAGTGTCTACAATTGGGTATGCGGTATCTTTGAAAATTACCTGGGTTCAGGCTGTAATACTGCTACTTGAGAATATAATACTGCTACTTGAGAACACATTTGGATCAAAGCCATCTATAAACCCCTTTTTTTGTATAGCAATTTGCAAACCGTGGATTAAAACTACACACTGCATACAAGCGGTATTTGAGAAGAAGGATATTACATCTGTTACTTCTGTTCTATTTTTCATCTAAGGACTTACATGAAGGACTCTCTTTTTTTGACATTAATTTTATTGATTGTCATTTGTAGTGTTTTATATCATTGTGCAGTGTCCACTATTGCAGCGATATATTTTATATTTTATAGTGTTTTTTATCGTTATTAAATTGTGTGATCACTTTATATTGTATGTATCGTATTTATACATTACTTATTCACATTTAATAGTATTTTACTATATTTTATCATATTCTATTCATATTACGCCATACATACAGAGTGCCAGTCCAGTCCAACTATTTATTTCCAATATTTTTTCCTGTACGGGTGATACAGTTATCTGGACTTGAGCACCTGGCCCTAATCGTATAGAAGTGAGCTATTCCTATCATTTATTCAACAAAACCTTTCCTGTTTATATGCCAATGAGATGCTTTATCTGTGTAAAGGTGCATTGTCATATAATTTCCATAATATTGTTTCCTTGTTTAGTGCATAATCAGCCAATCAAAAGGCAGAATATTAAAAAGGTCAACGTAATACAACTCTCAGAAACATTCACACTCCACATTATAATGACGGACAATGCTCATTGAAAGTGGCCACCCATACTAAATTAATAAAGGCTTAACAAATGCATTAAACATTTCCATATTAACCCCTTTCATTGTTTCTCAAGAATAGTTGAATGATCCATAATTTAAACATAACTATTCTTTTGAACATTGTATAATTGGAAAGACTTAGGAGAACAAAGACCGATGGTAATGTTAATACACTGCAACCCACATCCAATATACATACAGTATACTTGCATTGGAAAAATATAACTATTTTATAGGTTTAAAGAAGAGATTATCATCTCTTCTGGACAAGGTTGTCAACATGGGCATCTGTAAAAATAGAGGACTTCTGTCTAGTTCCTGTAATAAATTGATGTGCTCATTATTGTTTTCAGCTAGGGCTCAGTGATTTAGGTGTACTGAAACTTTAGACTTTATTAAATATTATTCTTAATGTGCACGGCTCGGGTTCTCCCATTGACTTCCATTGTGCTCGGGTGCTCGATCAACATTTTCCCGATAAGCATTATTTAAAAATATTATATCTAAATGTACAATACAGAATTATAAATACAAAATCATACCTTATAAGAACACATTCCAATTGCAAGCTCATTTAATCCTTTTGGGCTCAAACTGTCCAACAAATGCTTCCAAAACACTTCCCTTTGAAGTTATTTAATTTTCACCTGTTGTTCATATGCTCCTTCACTTTCTTCCGATATTTGCCACTTTAACTCAGAAACATTGGGGCACATTTATTAATATGGTCTTGCGCATTTATTAATATGGTCATAGTTATGTAGAGGCGTCAGCCTCTACATAACTTCTGCAGATTCACTGCCGCTTCTAAATGTAAGACCGTTTCCTAGCTATCTTACATTTAGACCATTTTCTATGCTAGGTCAAAAAAAGGGAGTGAGGAAAGTTGCAGTATGCGGCGCAATATATAGGCGTATTTCTGTGACCCCATTGTGTCTTATCGCTTAAAAGTACTGTGCCACGCCAGTTTCATGTATATTATTTCTCTTGCGTTACAGTTCTGTAAGTGAATAATCTTATAACAGAACGGTATTCATAAAGCCTAATCTTCACCATCCTTGTTGTCTGGCCCACATAAACTTTCCAACACCGACATTTAAGCATATGTATGAATTTTTTTGTATTAACCGCCTCCGGACCGCCTAACGCAGGATCGCGTTCCGGAGGCGGCAGCCTGGCGCAGAGTCATGCATATATGCGTCATCTCGCGAGACGCGAGATTTCCTGTGAACGCGCGCACACAGGCGCGCGCGTTCACAGGATCGGAAGGTAAGAGAGTGGATCTCCAGCCTGCCAGCGGCGATCGTTCGCTGTCAGGCTGGAGATGCGATTTTTTTAACCCCTAACAGGTATATTAGATGCTGTTTTGATAACAGCGTCTAATATACCTGCTACCTGGTCCTCTGGTGGTCCCTTTTGCTTGGATCGACCACCAGAGGACACAGGTAGCTCAGTAAAGTAGCACCAAACACCACTACACTACACTACACCCCCCCTGTCACTTATTAACCCCTTATGAACCACTGATCACCCCTGATCACCCCATATAGACTCCCTGATCACCCCCCTGTCATTGATCACCCCCCTGTCATTGATCACTCCCCTGTAAGGCTCCATTCAGACGTCCGCATGATTTTTACGGATCCACTGATACATGGATCGGATCCGTAAAAATCATGCGGACGTCTGAATGGAGCCTTACAGGGGGGTGATCAATGACGGGGGTGATCACCCCATATAGACTCCCTGATCACCCCCCTGTCATTGATCACCCCGCTGTCATTGATCACTCCCCTGTAAGGCTCCATTCAGACGTCCGCATGATTTTTACGGATCCACTGATACATGGATCGGATCCGTAAAAATCATGCGGACGTCTGAATGGAGCCTTACAGGGGGGTGATCAATGACGGGGGTGATCACCCCATATAGACTCCCTGATCACCCCCGTCATTGATCACTCCCCTGTAAGGCTCCATTCAGACGTCCGCATGATTTTTACGGATCCACTGATACATGGATCGGATCCGTAAAAATCATGCGGACGTCTGAATGGAGCCTTACAGGGGAGTGATCAATGACGGGGGTGATCACCCCATATAGACTCCCTGATCACCCCCGTCATTGATCACTCCCCTGTAAGGCTCCATTCAGACGTCCGCATGATTTTTACGGATCCACTGATACATGGATCGGATCCGCAAAACACATACGGACATCTGAATGGAGCCTTATAGGTGGGTGATCAATGACAGGGGGTGATAACCCCATATAGACTCCCTGCTCACCCCCCTGTCATTGATCACCCCCTGTCATTGATCACCCCCCTGTAAGGCTCTATTCAGACATTTTTTTGGCCCAAGTTAGCGGAAATATATATTTTTTTTCTTACAAAGTCTCATATTCCACTAACTTGTGTCAAAAAATAAAATCTCACATGAACTCACCATACCCCTCACGGAATCCAAATGGTAAAATTTTTAGACATTTATATTCCAGACTTCTTCTCACGCTTTAGGGCCCCTAGAATGCCAGAGCAGTATAAATACCCCACATGTGACCCCATTTCGGAAAGAAGACACCCCCAGGTATTCCGTGAGGGGCATATTGAGTCCATGAAAGATTTAATTTTTTGACACAAGTTAGCGGAAAAGGAGACTTTGTGAGAAAAAAAAATAAAAAATCAATTTCCGCTAACTTGTGCCAAAAAATAAAAATTTTGATGAACTCGCCATGCCCCTCATTGAATACCTTGGGGTGTCTTCTTTCCAAAATGGGGTCACATGTGGGGTATTTATACTGACCTGGCATTTTAGGGGCCCTAAAGCGTGAGAAGAAGTCTGGGATCCAAATGTCTAAAAATGCCCTCATAAAAGGAATGTGGGCCCCTTTGCGCATCTAGACTGCAAAAAAGTGTCACACATCTGGTATCGCCGTACTCAGGAGAAGTTGGGCAATGTGTTTTGGGGTGTCATTTTACATATACACATGCTGGGTGAGATAAATATCTTGGTCAAATGCCAACTTTGTATAAAAAATGGGAAAAGTTGTCTTTTGCCGAGATATTTCTCTCACCCAGCATGAGTATATGTAAAAAGACACCCCAAAAGACATTGCCCAACTTCTCCTGAATACGGCGATACCACATGTGTGACACTTTTTTGCAGCCTAGGTGGGCAAAGGGGCCCACATTCCAAAGAGCACCTTTAGGATTTCACAGGTCATTTACCTACTTACCACACATTAGGGCCCCTGGAAAATGCCAGGGCAGTATAACTACCCCACATGTGACCCCATTTTGGAAAGAAGACACCCCAAGGTATTCCGTGAGGGGCATGGAGAGTTCCTAGAATTTTATATTTTTTGTCACAAATTAGCGGAAAATTATGTTTTGTTTTTTTTTTCTTACAAAGTCTCATATTCCACTAACTTGTGACAAAAAATAAAAACTTCCATGAACTCACTATGCCCATCAGCGAATACCTTGGGGTGTCTTCTTTCCAAAATGGGGTCACTTGTGGGGTAGTTATACTGCCCTGGCATTCTAGGGGCCCAAATGTGTGGTAAGTAGTTTGAAATCAAAATCTGTAAAAAATGGCCGGTGAAATCCAAAAGGTGCTCTTTGGAATGTGGGCCCCTTTGCCCACCTAGGCTGCAAAAAAGTGTCACACATGTGGTATCTCTGTACTCAGGAGAAGTTGGGCAATGTGTTTTGGGGTGTCATTTTACATATACCCATGCTGGGTGAGATAAATATCTTGGTCAAATGCCAACTTTGTATAAAAAAATGGGAAAAGTTGTCTTTTGCCAAGATATTTCTCTCACCCAGCATGGGTATATGTAAAATGACACCCCAAAACACATTGCCCAACTTCTCCTGAGTACAGCGAAACCACATGTGTGACACTTTTTTGCAGCCTAGGTGGGCAAAAAGGGGCCCACATTCCAAAGAGCACCTTTCGGATTTCACCGGCCATTTTTTACAGATTTTGATTTCAAACTACTTACCACACATTTGGGCCCCTAGAATGCCACGGCAGTATAACTACCCCACAAGTGACCCCATTTTGGAAAGAAGACACCCCAAGATATTCGCTGATGGGCATAGTGAGTTCATGGAAGTTTTTATTTTTTGTCACAAGTTAGTGGAATATGAGACTTTGTAAGAAAAAAATTAAATAAAAAAAATCATCATTTTCCGCTAACTTGTGACAAAAAATATAAAATTCTAGGAACTCTCCATGCCCCTCACGGAATACCTTAGGGTGTCTTCTTTCCAAAATGGGGTAACTTGTGGGGTAGTTATACTGCCCTGGCATTCTAGGAGCCCAAATGTGTGGTAAGTAGTTTGAAATCAAAATGTGTAAAAAATGGCCGGTGAAATCCGAAAGGTGCTCTTTGAAATGTGGGCCCCTTTGCCCACCTAGGCTGCAAAAAAGTGTCACACATCTGGTATCTCCGTACTCAGGAGAAGTTGGGCAATGTGTTTTGGGGTGTCATTTTACATATACCCATGCTGGGTGAGAGAAATATCTTGGCAAAAGACAACTTTTCCCATTTTTTTATACAAAGTTGGCATTTGACCAAGATATTTATCTCACCCAGCATGGGTATATGTAAAATGACACCCCAAAACACATTGCCCAACTTCTCCTGAGTACGGAGATACCAGATGTGTGACACTTTTTTGCAGCCTAGGTGGGCAAAGGGGCCCACATTCCAAAGAGCACCTTTCGGATTTCACCGGTCATTTTTTACACATTTTGATTTCAAACTACTTACCACACATTTGGGCCCCTAGAATGCCAGGGCAGTATAACTACCCCACAAGTGACCCCATTTTGGAAAGAAGACACCCCAAGGTATTCGCTGATGGGCATAGTGAGTTCATAGAAGTTTTTATTTTTTGTCACAAGTTAGTGGAATATGAGACTTTGTAAGAAAAAAATAAAAATCATAATTTTCCACTAACTTGTGACAAAAAATAAAAAGTTCTATGAACTCACTATGCCCATCAGCGAATACCTTAGGGTGTCTACTTTCCGAAATGGGGTCATTTGTGGGGTGTTTGTACTGTCTGGGCATTGTAGAACCTCAGGAATCATGACAGGTGCTCAGAAAGTCAGAGCTGCTTCAAAAAGCGGAAATTCACATTTTTGTACCATAGTTTGTAAACGCTATAACTTTTACCCAAACCATTTTTTTTTTTTACCCAAACATTTTTTTTTAATCAAAGACATGTAGAACAATAAATTTAGAGAAAAATTTATATATGGATGTCGTTTTTTTTTGCAAAATTTTACAACTGAAAGTGAAAAATTTCATTTTTTTGCAAAAAAATCGTTAAATTTCGATTAATAACAAAAAAAGTAAAAATGACAGCAGCAATGAAATACCACCAAATGAAAGCTCTATTAGTGAGAAGAAAAGGAGGTAAAATTCATTTGGGTGGTAAGTTGCATGACCGAGCAATAAACCGTGAAAGTAGTGTAGGTCAGAAGTGTAAAAAGTGGCCTGGTCATTAAGGGTGTTTAAGCTATAGGGGCTGAGGCGGTTAAATATGACATATAGTTGGATGACACACAATGTCCTATTTAATTATAGATATCTGAACCCAACATTAGGCCTCATGCACTTGACCGCTTTTTTAATCCGTGTGCTTTGCACATTTTTGGTGGATAGTACACTGACCCATTTATTTCTATGTGGCCATGCACATCCATATTTTTGTGGATCCATGTGGCTATTCCGGCTATTCCAATATTGCGGACGAAAATAGCCCACTCTGTTGATGGAAGAGGTATCCATATTTTGCAAACTGTTGTTTGCGGACTGAAATAGGGACATGCCTGTGTGCATGAAACTTTATGCTGTTATGCTTCTAGCAGTGATCACAATGGTGTTGTTCTTGATAGTTAGCCACCCATAAGAGTGTGCAAGCTCTGCTGGAAGGAAAGAAATAGGTGACTGTGGGGTATATGCTATTTGTGATCTACATGAAAGAAAAATTAAAGGGACACATGGGAAATGCCTGCTCAGCCAATTGATGTCTGAGGTATGCTACTGCCATGGCCAGCGGTTGGCTGAGCAGGCATTTCCTGTGTGTCAAGAAGCACCAGGCAGGGATCTGGCAAGTGTCAGAAACTGAGCAGCAGGGAATCTCTGGAAGTCATTGTCCCCTATTTAGTTTTTTATGAGTTTTTTATGCGCCACTCTGATCCTTTAGAACTAAAAAAGATTGCTTGGACAGACTTTTTAACACAGAGTATCTCAGTGACAAGCTGTGAAGACATGGGGTGATGCAGCACATAGATAACATGGACTTTTGTTATATAATAGTCTGAGCTGGCTTTGTATTGTGCCAGAGAGCCATAATATACCATACAAGCTTCCAGTGGCATACCTTCCATGGAGGCAAGTCCCTTGACTGCTATGGGGGCTCTTTCCTTCATTTTCTAACATAAAAGCAATGTATTTTCATTAAGCTATCACTAGGGGGAGCTCATTTCAAATGTATTTCAACAATTTCCTTTGAAGTCAATTGTAACTGTATAGTTTCTTATGCAATGAGCTCACCTAGTGATGGTTGCAGCCAGACAGTTTTATATTACAATGCATGAGTGAAGCAACAGACATAGAACTGCATGGAAGACATTTATCAATCAATTTACGCTAGCTGCTAGATGTCGGGTATGAATACACTCAAACTTATAGGGGCACATTTATTAAAACTGGTGTTTTAGATGCTGGTCTTAATAAGCCCCTGAGCTGGTGGTGGATCTCTGAAATTATGGAGAGCGCCGGCCTCTACATAACTTCAGTGTATCCACTGCCGATTCTAAATGTAAGAGAGCTTTTTTGCTGTCTTACATTTAGACCATTTTCTACATCTAAACCAGGCGTAGAAAATGATGAATGAGACGGTCTGTATCCTTTCCCTGTCCATGCCACGCTCCCTTTTTCAGACCAGGCGTGAGGTGGGAAGAACTTGCAGATTCTGCCACAACATGGTGTGCAACAGAATTAGTGATGAATGAACATCGGCCGGGACGGTTAGCGAACGTGATCAAATGTTCGCAAACCTCAAGTTCGCGGCGGGCCCCATTCACTTTTATAGCAGACGAACCTGAAAAACCTTCAGGTCATATTTCCGCCAGCAAACACTTACTAGAACTACACAAATAGTCCCACAACATGGACAGTGACATACCAGAGGGGGATCATTGGCAAAAATTCCCACAAAAAATATGTATTTTAATCAGGGGCAATTTTTATGCGTCTTAAAGGGAAACTCTCAAAAATGTACCCTGCTGGAGCTTAGAAAATGTTTATTTCCTATTGGTTTGATGTATACAAATGTGCAGCACTCCGCGTTTTTGTATCCTGCAGAGTCTATAAAAAAAAATGCATACGATAACATAATTATTTTTTTCTACCATGGAACTGTATGGTGAATGGACGCCATTGTACGGCATCAGTCTGATGCATCTGTTAACGCATACATTTTTGGTATGCATTAAATGGATGGAAAAAATAGGATGTGAACCCATCCCTAGTGTCAGAATAAGCACCAGTACACATCGGAGCAGAGTGGCGGAGAGGGGAGGCCGCCACGTACTGACAGAGTGCTACCTGGTCCTGGTGGTCAGGGATGAGGACTGTGTTTCCCAAGGATCATTTTCTACTGCGAAATACAGGGCACAGTATAATACACTAGAATCTATATAATATAAAGATATTAGCCCTACCCCCGAATAGTATAGAAATACGTCTATGTTAGGCGTATTTCTAACACAGATTATGGCGCAAAGGTCCTTAGCACCGCAATCTGCATATTTTTCTCGCTCATGCCAGGTCTAAAAAAGGATGGCATAGGCAGAGAAAGGGATACAGTTATGGCCATCCAGTTATTGGATACCACCGCCATACATTGACCGGATAACACCTCTCTGTACAGTGACTGGATAACACCGCCATACCGTGACCGGATAAAAGGGTATAAGAGAACACAGTACAGGGAATGACTAGGCGCACTGCACAGGGTGGGGTAATAGGGCACAATGCAGGGTAAAAGGGGGCACAGTACCATGACCCTGTGACATTAAAAGGTCCTTATGGTGAATGTGGTTCATACGCCACCATAATGAGAGGCAGAGGAGTGAGACAATGGTGTGATTATGTGGCTAGAGATAAATATGTAACTGTCGGCCAGTACAGGCCCCAAAAATTAGCCAATAGGCATTCACTTGACAGCACAGAATTTGGGATTCTGTGGCTGAAGGTACATTAGGCGATCACAGGATAAAAATTTAACCGTCGGCCAGTGCAGGCCCCAAAAATTAGCCTGCTTCAATCAGTTTTTTTGGGGGGCAACTGGTTAATCACACCAGTAGAAATTATTGGTTCCAATAGTGTTTGTCACTCTGTGTAGATGCGATAACGCAGAAAAACCGCAGACAAATGCTGCACTACCTAAATGCACTATATGGAAAGTATATTATTGGTATATAACACCCCTGCTTCAATCAGTTTTTTATGGGGGGCAACTGGTATATCACACCAGTAGAAATTATTTGTTCCAATAGCGTTTGGCACTCTGTGTAGCTGCGGTATCGCAGCAGAACCGCTCACTACTGCTGCATAATACAATTGCACTATAATATACTTTCTATGTTAGAAAGTATATTATAAGTATATTACACCCCTCAGTATGTGACACCTATCGATAGCACACCTATATCAGTCCTTAAAAGGACTTTTGTGACCCTATTAGCTAGCAATTTGTGTCCCTAACAGTCTGTCCCTGCTCCACACAACAACCTCTCCTTACACTGGCAAAACACTGAATGTAAAATGGCTGCCAGATCAGGTTTATTTATAAGGTAGGGGGTATGTCCATGTGCTGAAACGTCTCAATTGGCTGTCCTGTACCACCTGATGGATGTGTCATGGGTCAACGTTCTTCACAATGTAAAAGAATATGGCGGGCATGAATATCGCCATATGTTCGCCCGTTTGGCGAACAGCGAACGAGCAAAGTTTGCCACAAAACGACCGCTGGGCGAACCACAAGGCCATCTCTAAACAGAGTCTGCACTAGATATACGTCACAAAAGTGGTGTATATCTGTTCGTAAATGACCCCCATAGTGTTCAGAATCAGGGCCCAACCCCTATATCATCAATAAAGGCTAATAGCATCACCTGGATTTTTAAGGCCCACTATAGCTTCAGAGATTGGACCCACAGGAGGATCCTCTGATCCTCTGGTACTCTGGTAGATGGTAGTGTTCTCAGAGTCGAAATAACATTTTTTTTTTATTATTATTTCTTTTGTATGCAGGGATATTAAACTCCCTGCCAATCAACCTCGTGTTATGTTGTGCAGGGCAGGAATGTAAATGTAGCTCTCCAGTTTCAATATCCTACTTGGGTAAACTTAGTGTTTCCAGGTACTACACAACCCCCTTTGAGTGATAGCAATCAAACAGAAAGTCCAAAAAATTTAATTGTTGAGCAAAGTGTTCCCTCTAAGCTGTGCGACCACACGGCTTCTATAGTTTCCCCACTCAGGGCATCTGTAGGCCCGCTTGCTGCCGCAGGCCCGTCCTCTGACTTCCATGTAGTCTAGCATCAGGGCATTCTCTGCAGGGTGGAAAACTGAAGAGAGTTATCACTGTATTTATTATCTGTGGGCTGCAGACAACATCTACTATATTATCTGTACTCAGAGTTATTACTGTGTTATCTTTGGAGTTATATAGAGCTGCAGACAACATCTACTATATTTTCTGTGCTCAGAGTTTTCACTGTGTTATCTGTGGTGTTACATAGGACTGCAGGTACTATCTTCTACATTATCTGTACTCAGAGTTATCACTGTGTCAGCTGTGGTGTTGCATAGGACTGCAGGTAATATCTACTACTATAGTGCCCTGGAGCAGGGGTACTTTGAAGTCTGGACATTTGTGGACATTCGCCCCTGTTTCCCCTATGCAAAGTTATAAACGTATTACTTTATTTCACTTGAAAGGGTTAACTTGCACTGATTAATACTGTGTGACTGCATTTTATATTTCATTTGCACTGTGTTTGCATGGCACTGTGGAAAGGATTAATGAATACTGAGAGACTTTGGGGACTGTGAATGAGAAGCTGATAATTTTCCACAGCTACAATAGGGTTTAAAGAAGTGCATGTTTTGGAGGGAAAAAGCAAGAATTGTTTGCCACCAAAACCAGACAGACTAACCTTTTGAATGTCTGGTTTAGCTACGTTGTTATGTCTGGAAACTTGTTTTTGTCTGGAAAAACTGTTGTGTCAATGCCATTGAGTATCATTGAAGCTCTAATGTAAGTCTATGACAGACGGGAGTTGTAACAATAAATCTGTTTGTTTTGAGTTTCTCCACTCCACCCACTAGAAGGTTCTAGTTCAGCCAGAAACTGTATATAGGAGAGCAGTTAGATCCCCTAATGTTCTGCAGTTAGGGATCAGTGCTTATTCCAGTCTGCATGAGTGACCAGAAGAAGACACTGAGATGTGGATGCTGAGCCACAGACCATGGGTCACCAGCCCTGTGACCAATGAGCCACCTGGACCACTGAGCCACAGACCATGGGCCTCCAGCCTTTGGCCATGGTACCAGCCTTCTGAGACAGAGAGGGGAAGCTAGCTCAGGCCTTTTCTTAGCAATGAACCCTTCTTCTACTAGGGAGGAGACTGGAGCAGCTAGCCTTATGCCTTGCCTATATTGTTTTGCACCTGAATTCCTCCAGTAAAGAAGTACACTGGTTTACTGCAGACCCTGACCCTCTACACTTATTTTTACATTGAGGGCACCACACCTTACCATCCCTTCTGGAGAGCAGCAACATGTGGTGACACCTCAACGGTGTCCTGGGGACCCAGCGTAGCATTGGGGGCACCCCAAACCCAGCCACTGCACTACCTTATCTGTACTCAGAGCATTATCACTCTGTTTTCTGTGGTGTTATAAAGAAATGCATGTAACATCTACTATATTATCTGTACTGTGGGTTCAAAATAGCCCTGGTTTATGCCCCCTCATTGGGGATTGTCTCTCTGCAGGCTCCGGATGGATAAGTGAACCCTCTGGCCACATGTTGAGTGCCAAATTTACCATGGGCACAAAACAGCCCAGGTTTATGCTCCCTGGCACCGGATTATTATTTATATAGCGAGCTTGGAGAATAACACAGAATGCTTCACACAAGTGTAGTTTCAAAGCATGAGTCGGCCCTTATTAAAACACACATAACATTTTTAGTCCACCACACATAATAGCTTTATGTCAAATAGGGTACAGGTCATGGTTTGATGCATAACGAATATGCCTGCTCAGCATACAATAGGATGTTCAGACTGTCTTCTTACGGCAAACGACAGATATCTTTGGAACATTTTCTACTCCTTCTCCTCCCTCCTTAAGAACAGCTTGTCAAATATTGCAGAAAAACAAGCTGACATGCACAATATGGAAGCTCATGAACTAAAATGGAGTGTATGCATTCACAGTACTCAGTTACCACTGTCTTATCTGTGGTGTTACATAGGACTGCAGCCAGGCTCGGACTGGCCCACAGGAGTACAGGTGAATCCCTCGGTGGGCCCCTAGTCTCCCACCTCCTGCATACATATATTTGATGTACAGCACCTCAACTAGCCTATGTTCATATAAAAAACTTGATAGATTATTAACTCCCCAGTTTATTATTATAGACACAATCAGATATCTGAGATGACTTCTAGGTATAGAGGAAAGCTAGCTAGTATCTCTTGTTTCCCTAGGACCTACCTTCTCAAAGTTGCTGTAGGGACCCCCATATTCAATCATCTGGTAGCATCTTGCTGCTGTGTGAGCACGTAATATTTGAATCTATCCATACGGTGGGCCCTCAAAATTAATGTTACTGGTGGGCCCTAGGCACCCCAGTCTGACACTGACTGCAGGTAACAATTACTACATTATGTACCGTATTTTTCACCCCATAAGACGCACTTTTTCTCCCCCCAAATGGGGGGAAAATGCCCCTGCGTCTTATGGGGCGAATGCTTGCAGTTTTACATCGCAAGCTGCGATGTACGAGTGAGCTGGGACTCGGGGAGGGACTGGGAGGAGGAGCTGGGGGCCAGCAATAGCAGCGGGGCGGTGCAGTCAGTGTAGTATAGCCCCGCCCCTCCGGTATACTAATATAAGATGTCTTATTCAATTAATAGTTATTAAACATGCCCAACTCCTAATAGTACCTTACATCCTAACAGCTTCTGTAGAATGCAGGAAGGCAGGCCGGGCAGGCCGGGCAGGCCGGGCAGGCCGGGCAGGCGGCAGCGTAACTCCCTGATGTCACGTGCCTGCGCCGCCTACTTTATGAATGAAGCAGGCGGCGCGGGCAAGTGACGTCAGTGAGGGACGCGCCGGCCGCCCGGCCTGCCTGCCGGCATTGTACAGAAGCTGTTAGGATGTAAGGTACTATTAGGAGTTGGGGGGCATGTTTAATAACTATTAATTGAATAAGACATCTTATATTAGTATACTGGATCGGCGGCGGCGGGGGGCGGGGGGGATCTGTGGATGACATTTTTATGGGGGACATCTGTGGATGGCACAGTTATGGGCTGGGGGGGTCTGTGGATGGCACTGATATGGGGTGGGGGGTCTGTGGATGGCACATATATAACAGTGCCACCCATAGATCCCCCCTGTAACAGTGCCATCCACAGATCCCCCCTGTAACAGTGCCATCCACAGATCCCCCCTGTAACAGTGCCATCCACAGATCCCCCTGTAACAGTGCCATCCACAGTTCCCCCCTGTAACAGTGCCATCCACAGATCCCCCCTGTAACAGTGCAATCCACAGATCCCCCTGTAACAGTGCCATCCACAGATCCCCCCTGTAACAGTGCAAGCCACAGATCCCCCCATAACAGTGTCAGTCATCCACAGATCCCCCCATAACAGTGTCAGTCATCCACAGATCCCCCCATAACAGTGTCAGTCATCCACAGATCCCCCATAACAGTGTCTGTCATCCAAAGATCCCCCATAACAGTGTCCGTCATCCACAGATCCCCCCATAACAGTGTCCGTCATCCACAGATCCCCCCATAACAGTGTCCGTCATCCACAGATCTCCAGTAATAGTGCCATCCACAGACCACCATTAGGTCCAAACCCACCAAACACACAGCACACCTTTTGGTTAAAAATATATTTTTTCTTATTTTTCTCCCCAAAAACCTAGGTGCGTCTTATGGGCCGGTGCGTCTTATAGGGCGAAAAATACGGTATACTCTGAAACTTATCACTGTGTTATCTGTGATGTTACATAGGACTGCAGGCAAGACTTTTATGACATATCCACAGTAGTCTGATAGAGGCAGGTCCCACCCTGGGTCCCATTCTCACATAAATGGGGAGAGCAACACATGTGAAGCCATCTCTCTATACATTGCAGTAGGTAAATTAAGCCCTTTTTGAGATAGCCTGTGTCTATCAGACTTTTATGGCATATTCACAGAAAAGGTGGGACTACTCCTTTAAAAGATGATCACACTGTATTTTAGATTTATCCCATGGTTGCTACATGGGAATGCACCCTTATTAATAGGTTGTCCACCTTTCACAATGTATCGCCCAACTACCTAACTACTCTGCTTCGCAACTGCAAAGGCTTAGATTGAACATTGATTGGGCATCACACCACCAAATGTTAATGATATACTAAATTATACAATTTTCTGTAAAATGAACTCTAGTGTAAATTTCCAATATTATAGTTCATAGGATTTCCATTTCTCTATGACAGAGGTTACCATCTTTTCGTAGTTCACAAGCCAGGTTGTGTTAAGCTACACCGAGTATGACAAAAGAAAAAAAGCCAAGATATGAACAATTGACATGGCTCTTATTCTAGTGTTAACCACTAGTGATGTAATGTTGACTCTGTTATTAAATGCTAGTGTCCCTAGTACACAATAGTATCTGCAGTTGTCAACAGTCATGTGCAAGGGACCGGAGAGCCATATGTGTCTCCCAACCTACTGGTTAGGGAACATTTTAGAATAGTGGACCTTATTCACATCTATTTCTCAGTTCCCTGAGTTCATTCAGCAAATTATTGGTGTACAATATTTAAAGGCTGTGAACATCTTTTTGTGATTGAATTTTACTCGTTTTGAGATAAAAAATGTTAACTGTTTGTCTAGCTATGTGAATCCTACTTTCACTTTCTGCTGGTCATCTAATAAACCTTGCTAAAAGATCATAAACATTTATTTAGCCACATTCTTAATCAGTAAGATAAAAATTGAGCTATAATAAGTGTTTGGGAAGTCAGAGATCAGAGAAAAGGGCTCACCATTTTTAATAACGACCAATTGAAAAAATTATTTCTAGCTCAAAATGAGTACAATGCAGTAAAAAAAATAATTGCCCCAATAGGAGTACGTAGCCTTTAACATCGCAAGTAGAGGTTATGAGTAGTGATGAGATCTGTCTTCATACAGCATTAAAATGTACAGCCTCCGGGGGTGTGGTTTGCTGACCGAGGAAGATGGCCACGTAGCTGCAGATGTCCAGCACCCTAGCAGCGACTTATTCAGCTAACCAGCACGCACACTACTTCTAAGCCTCTTTGGCGACGCAAAGAGCCCAGATGATAACCAGGGAAAAAAGGTCAGTGAAAAAACAAGGCAAACTAGACTTTTTCTTCAATTGAGAGGGAGACAAAGATGGCGCCAACTCCACTCCCACCTCTGGTTCATCTGTCTCAAGCATGGCTGCGGCGTCTCCTCAATCTTTGCCGGGCACCGACGCCAGAGGTACCTGCTCCTCTCCCAAACCCACCCGAGGGTCCCTCAAGAGGGGGCTACTGCCCCACAGCCCACCTCACATAAGTGGTAAAGGGAGTGAGCCGCACAGAGCTTCGGCCTAGGCCTCGCGGGAGCACAGGTCCGCCCCAACCTCCCCGCTTACCAGCCCTGCAAAACAGAGGCCCAAGCTACAAGATGCCGCAGAGGAGCGAGGCTCTCCGGGTGGCACTACGCTATGCACCATACAAGAAACTGCGGTACTAACTATCCACTCCTTCCCAACATCAGAGGCACCTTCGTCGGGTAATTTGCTTAAGGAAATGCTTGTGGCCTTCGGCTCCTCCATATCCATGGACCTGTCCACCCTTGTTAAACCCTTATAAGTTTCTATATCTCAGCTGGGCAGCAGAGTCTCACATGTCAAAGAAAAAATGGGCGAATTCGCCAACTCATTTAACCAACTGGTGGACTCACACAATTCCATATTGGAAGATATGGATCTTCTAAAAGCCAATGTCATCGACCTAGAGCAGGCATCCTCAAACTGCGGCCCTCCAGCTGTTGTAAAACTACAACTCCCACAATGCCCTGCTGTAGGCTGATACCTGTAGACTGTTTGGGCATGCTGGGAGTTGTAGTTTTGCCACAGCTGGAGGGCCGCAGTTTGAGGATGCCTGACCTAGAGGATAGATCCAATGTCAAGATCTGATGAAACTTCTACTCCCTACAATCTCTAAAAAATACCTGGTGACAGACAGAATTCACAGAGTGGCAAGACCACGCCACCTCCCTGACACAGCACCAAGAGATGTCCTGGCGCACTCATTTTTTCCACACCAAGGAATCCATGATGGCTGCTGCCAGGAAGTATGGAGATCTGCCAGCCCCCTTTGTTGGAGTGAAGCTGTTTGAGGACTTATCTGCTGCAATTCTGCAGCAAAGAAGGCTTCTGAACCCCATCACAGCCACCCTCAGAAACCATAATATTCCATACAGGTGGGGCTTCCCAACCATGATCTTGATTCCAATTGATCCAATTCTGTCAGTGGAAGAGGGGACAAAGCTACTGGCTTCTTGGAACATTTCACCGTGCTCAACAGAACGCCTCCATGGACCCCCTGAAAAAGTGAGCTCCGACTGGCATCTGGTCACCTCCAAGCGAAGGAACAAGCGCTGAACTGTTTTTACCTTGACTCTGCTAGGAGTGCTCCAACAGTTCTGCCTGCACTTTATGTAGGCACTGTTTGTAGGCTTAGTCTTAACCGTGAGTGAATAACCCACCATATCTGATCAGTCTTTGATGCTGATAGTTCTACTTTTTCTGTTCTGTTTTGTTCTCAGTGTTATATTTGTTGGCACTACTGACATAACTTCAGACATTTCTAAAATGTTAGTCGGTTATTTTATGTAAAGGCTCCAGTACATGTCCCACTTCTTGCGACACCACCCACTTTTGCTGCTTTGGGTTCAGTACATAACATTATCCACCCATCTACACCACTTTTATACTCCCAATATGGCTCTTAAAATTGCATCTCTAAATGTCAAAGGGTTGAACAGCCCCTTCAAGCGCTCCCTTATGTGGCTCCAAGTGAAGAGGATGAACTGCAACATTTTTTATGCACAGGAAACTCACCTTCTCCACTCTGATGCCAACCGCATTAAGCACCCCCTATTTTCATACATTATTCATTCCCCTCACGCTAAGAAAAAAAGAGGAGTTCTATTAGCGGTAAAGAACAGCATAGCTTTTACCCCACTAGCATCTTCTGTGGACACAGGAGGTAGGTACATCATACAAGTGGGTTCATTCTACAATACTGTTTGTACCCTGGTAATTGTCTATGCTCCCAAAGACTGTCCCCCCTCGTTTATTTCTTCACTTCTTAAGAAAGTCAATGCCATCAACAAGGGGTGGTCATCTGGGGAGGGGACTTTAACGCAGTTCCTAACCCTGTGTTGGATTTAACTTCCAGTTCTAGACCGCGCTCTATTACCTTGGAGACTTTCCAGGTCTGATACAGGCGCAGCTTCAAAGTAATTTCACCCTAGATTGGCAAACCCAACAGATAAAATATTTAGGAGACGCTGATAGAAATATTGGAATTTTTCATCCTGGACCTAGACCCTAAATCCTGGAGGCATAACTCCCTAGTTAAAATGTCTCAACTTTTCGACGGTAAGACCTTACGAGCATTCCATGATCTCCACCATAAATACCTACTTCCTAATAAGGATTTTTACTAAGTGATCCTCCAGGTGAAGGCCAATTAGGATATCTTTTATTCATGGTCTAGACCCCCTGAGCAGGTTCTACCTTACGGTCTATCTACTCACTCATAGGCAACAAAGACTCTTTCACCAAGTCAGCCCCAATTCTCTCATTGGAACAGGAATTACAAACCACATACACTAACTTAGAGTGGTCTACCACACTTCGATTCATTTCTTCTAACTTCAAATGTACCTTGCTTGTTGAATCATTTGTGAAAACCATTTTAAATTGGTATTACATACCAGATAAATTTTGTTAGATGTTCCCAGATGTCTCACATCTCTGTTGGCAGAACTGCAGATGCACTGGCACCCTACTTCATATACTTTGGAAATGCCTAAAGTTAAACTCCCTGTGGCACCAAATCTTTGCCGTAGCTTCTGGCATCACAGGTATTAGCATACAGCCTTCTCCAGCTCTAGCTCTTCTCCTTTTAAAGGTAGATAGAATCCCATCGAGATGTCAGCTAGTGATGGTCCACCTGTTCATAGCAACCAAACTGGCAATAACTAGAAACTGGAAAAGCTGCCAAATTCCTTCTGAGAAAGAGATCCTCAAGAAGGTACATACTACATTCCTATATGAGAAAACTATTGCCCATGTGACCTACTGTCCCATAGTTTGAGAAGATGTGGGACGCCTGGACCTCCTTAAAATCTGCGCTAGTGGCATGAATCTTGCTCCCTGCAATTGTGGATTTGTATGTTTATTTTGCATGCTTATTATACTGGAACCTTGCATGGTTGTACTGTTTTTGTTCATGTTTTTTTCTTTGCTTTTGGATTATGTAATGTCATCCAAATTTTTGAAAACTCAATAAACATTTACAGATAAAAATAAATAAATAATGTACGGCCTCCAATAAGGCAAAGTCAGTTATTTGTGAAGTCTCGCAAGACTGTAGGGCAGGAGAGTGTTGGGTTTGAAGAAGTGGATTTGCCAGAGCTGATTAATATTCTTTGTTTACTGTCAAATAACCTGCTGGATATTGCAGGACAGAACAGCAATAATATGCATATTGTCCCCCAGCAACAGCCCCTGTTTAAAGGTGCATTAAAGGTGCCGCGTGGCCATAAACAATGAAGACCGCCTGTACAGTGCGGTCTTCATTATTACATGAAAGGCAGATGCAGGTTAATTGGCCGGGCGCTTCTTCACTGCAGCATGGGCACAATTCGCCCACAGCTCGCCTGCTCCGTGTGGTCATACCCAAAGGCAGAATGGCCTGGGTACACCTCATTTATAATAATTTGTGACAAATTAATTCACAACAAATCAGATTTCTTGGCTAACTTCGGTGAAGTTGCGAGATCAAATTTTTCAAAACGTTCTCTAATTATGAGGGCATACTTTTCATGTTTATAAAATTAATTTACATTCTTCAACATTGAAATTGCAGCATTAAGAAGCCATAAAGTTATGCAAATTGAGGAAGTAGCCGCTGTCACTAAGATCAAATTTTGAAGCACCTAGCTCCAATCTGTAGGATGTGGTAGGGGCATAAAAGCTCAATTTAACCCTTAGGATACTGGAGGTTTTTTTTGCTTTTGCATTTTCATCTTTCTTCCCTGTCTTCCTAGAGCCGTAACTTTGTTTATTTTTCCGTTCACATATCCATTTGATGGCTTGTTTTTTGTGGGACAAGTTGAATTTTCTAATGCCACCATTTAATATGATATACAATGTAGTGGGAAGTGGAAAAGAAAATTCCAAATGGGGTGGAATTGGAAAAAAACGTAATTCCTCCACAGTTTTATGCGTTTTGTCCGTATGGCCATTCCAGCGTCGGAGGGCTTTCACACACCTTCAGTGTGGCAGCTGCACCTACTAGCTACCTAACCTACTAGCGCATTCTATGTACTCCTGATGAATTGCTACCGAATGAAACGCGTTGAGTATGACGCTTTAGATGTAGGTTATTAGTTCCTAATAGGCAGCTCAGGGTGTTTTTACTAGTCTTATGCTGTGCTGAACTGCACCGGGCATTTATGGTGTATGTATGCCGCACATGCATTGCTAGGTTACTGGCTCACATTAGGCAACCTGGGACTTTGGCTGTCAACTAACTAGTGTGCCATGTACACCCTGCTCTTGGGGTGATATTCAGCGGTCTGGCAGTGACACCCGGTTATGAATGTTCGGATTAAACATCCGGATGTCACATTTTTTGCCTTCTGGACTGCTGAGATATCCCCTTCAGTTTCCAACTAATCGCCCAGGTTGGGATATTTGCACTTGATCTGATTATCCAAGACCTATGTGTTTACAGTCCTCTGGATATCTCAGATATAGGTACTCAATCCTGGTGCTTCTGTGTAGGTACTCAGGTTTTTTTGTATCCTTTACCCCTAGTGTGTTACACACTGTTTTAATAAACAATTAATAAAGGTTAATTTTTTGTATAGTGTTCCTCCACCGTCAGTGAATCAGTTTGTAATGTACAAATACGGTAGCACGGAAGAGAGAACTTTGGATTCATGTACTGCCCCTCAGACCCAACACTCGCATATCATGGAATATCAGTTTTTTCTGGAGCGTGCTTTTAAAAATTTCAAAAACTTGCCTGGGCATTTTTATATTTTGGGATTGCTATGGATTTACCTGCCCCTCTTTGGAGATCACTGGAATGGCATGTAATGCATTAAAATACCTACTATAACATGGCTAGTGAAATCCACTACAATATAACTCTTCTTTTCTGCATGACAAGGAGTTAATTATGTTGCAGTAGCAAAAATGTAAATAAATTGCTGGCTTGAAAAATACACTTGTGTTTCCCTGCTGAGAAGGGATGAAATAAAACAATTGGAGTTAATGAGTCTTTACAACACAAAATGCCATCTGCTGGCATTGCATTTCTTCAGCTATCCAGAAAAAAACAAAAACATCTGCTAATTTGGGAACATATAGATAACAATCCATAACTGAAACCCATATGAATGCAAATGAATTTAATGTGTTCTTGTATTTCAACACATATAAAACAATAAGATTTTATATTTTATGATAAAACTAATATGGAGCACTACAAAACATACAGAGACATAATATTAATCTTACCAATTTCTGAATAGGATCAGTATAATAAACTATATTATGTAAAATGATAATGTATCTGGTAGTAATAATACTTACAAGATATATATTAGTTTCATCCTAATTCATTGAATAAGATATATAATATGGAATTTCTACAAGCTCCTTAAAACTGACTACACATGGGTTTTACTGGGTACAAATGCAGCAAAACTGAATTTGTCATTTAACTTTTTTATCTGTGCAATATGTGGTGGGCTGTTGCTGAATGGAATTTTGTATTAACCACCTCAGGACCGCCGTACGCAGGATTGCGTCCTGGCAGCGGCCCTGTTATTCCTCCTGGACATGCCGGCGCGTCCTCTCGCGAGAGGCGATATTTCCTGTGAATGCGCGCGCACAGGAGCGCGCGTTCACAGGAACCGGAGGTAAATGAGTACATCTACAGCCTGTCAGCGGCGATCATTCGCTGGCAGGCTGTAGATGCGATTTTTTTAACCCCAAAAAGGTATATTAGACGCTGTTTTGATAACAGCGTCTAATATACCTGCTACTTGGTCCTCTGGTGGTCCCTTTTGCTTGGATCGACCACCAAAGGACACAGGCAGCTCTGTAAAGTAGCACCAAACACCACTACACTACACCCCCCCTGACACTTATTAACCCCTTATTAACACCTGATCACCCCATATAGACTCCATGATCACCCCCCTGTCATTGATCACCCCCCTGTAAGGCTCCATTCAGACGTCCGTATGTGTTTTGCGGATCCGCGGATCCGCAAAACACATACGGACGTCTGAATGGAGCATTACAGGGGGGTGATCAATGACAGGGGGGTGATCACCCCATATAGACTCCCTGATCACCCCCCTGTCATTGATCACCCCCCTGTAAGGTTCCATTCAGACGTCCGTATGTGTTTTGCGGATCCGCGAATCCGCGGATCCGCAAAACACATACGGATGTCTGAATGGAGCCTTACAGGGGGTGATCACCCCATATAGACTCCCTGATCACCCCCCTGTCATTGATCACCCCCCTGTAAGGCTCCATTCAGACGTCCGTATGTGTTTTGCGGATCCGCGGATCCGCAAAACACGGACACCGCGGATCCGCAAAACACGGACACCGGCAATGTGCTTTGCGCATTTTGCGGATCCGCACATTGCCAGAACTATATAGAAAATGCCTTTTCTTGTCCGCAATTGCGGACAAGAATAGGACATGTTCTATAGGCTCTACAAAAAACGCAGTGTTCGCCCGATCAGGCCTGATCTTGTGCGCACACTTGCGTTCAGTCCGCCCCAAAGCAGTGACAGAAATGATTTTTTTTCTGATCACTGCAAAAACACTGAAAAAATCGCTGAGGCGCTATAAAGATCACTTTTGAGGGGCATGGCGAGTTCATAGAAGATTTTTTTTTTTTCACAAGTTAGCGGAAATGTATCAATTTTTTAGTTTTTTTTGTTTTTTCTTACAAAGTCTCATATTCCACTAACTTGTGACAAAAAATAAAATCTCACATGAACTCACCATACCCCTCACGGAATCCAAATGCTGGGTGAGAGAAATATCTCTCTAAAATGACAACTTTGTATAAAAAAATGGGAAAAGTTGACTTTTAGAGAGATATTTCTCTCACCCAGCATGGGTATATGTAAAAATACACCCCAAAACACATTGCCCTACTTCTTCTGAGTACGGCGATACCACATGTGTGACACTTTTTTGCAGCCTAGGTGCCCAAAGGGGCCCAAATTCTAAAGAGCACCTTTAGGATTTCACAGGGCATTTTTTAGGCATTTGGATTCCAGACTTCTTCTCACGCTTTATGTCCCCTAAAATGCCAGGGCAGTATAAATGCCCCACAAGTGACCCCATTTTGGAAAGAAGACACCCCAAGGTATTTCGTGATGGGCATAGTGAGTTCATGGAAGTTTTTATTTTTTGTCACAAGTTAGTGGAATATGAGACTTTGTAAGAAAAAATAAATAATAATAATAATTTTCCGCTAACTTGTGACAAAAAATAAAAACTTCTATGAACTCACTATGCCCATCAGCAAATACCTTAGGGTGTCTACTATCCGAAATGGGGTCATTTGTGGGGTGTTTTTACTGTCTGGGCATTGTAGAACCTCAGGAAACATGACAGGTGCTCAGAAAGTCAGAGCTGCTTCAAAATGCGGAAATTCACATTTTTGTACCATAGTTTGTAAATGCTATAACTTTTGAGCAAACCAATAAATATACACTTATTGCATTTTTTTTATCAAAGACATGTAGAACCATAAATTTTGAGAAAAATTTATATAGAAATGTAGTTTTAATTGAAAAATTTTACAACTGAAAGTCAAAAATGAATTAATAACAAAAAAAGTAAAAATGTCAGCAGCAATTAAATACCACCTATTAGTGAGAAGAAAAGGAGGTAAAATTAATTTGGGTGGTAAGTTGTATGACCGAGCAATAAACCGTGAAAGTAGTGTAGTGCAGAATTGTAAAAATTGGTCTGGTCATTAAGGGTGTTTAAGCTAGGGGAGCTGAGGTGGTTAAATCATCTGTCATTAGTTATAAAACTAACTACTAAGTTTCAAACTGCTCCTGAAAGCAATGTCAGCACAAGAGTGGTACATTGGAGGCTTCATGGATTGTGTTTCCATAACCAGATAACACACAAATTTAGTCTCACAATCTACAGGGAGTGCAGAATTATTAGGCAAATGAGTATTTTGACCACATCATCCTCTTTATGCATGTTGTCTTACTCCAAGCTGTATAGGCTCGAAAGCCTACTACCAATTAAGCATATTAGGTGATGTGCATCTCTGTAATGTGAAGGGCTGTGGCCTAATGACATCAACACCCTATATTAGGTGTGCATAATTATTAGGCAACTTCTTTTCCTTTGGCAAAATGGGTCAAAAGAAGGACTTGACAGGCTCAGAAAAGTCAAAAATAGTGAGATATCTTGCAGAGGGATGCAGCACTCTTAAAATTGCAAAGCTTCTGAAGCGTGATCATCGAACAATCAAGCGTTTCATTCAAAATAGTCAACAGGGTCGCAAGAAGCGTGTGGAAAAACCAAGGCGCAAAATAACTGCCCATGAACTGAGAAAAGTCAAGCGTGCAGCTGCCAAGATGCCACTTGCCACCAGTTTGGCCATATTTCAGAGCTGCAACATCACTGGAGTGCCCAAAAGCACAAGGTAAGAAAGGCTGAAAGACGACCACCACTGAACAAGACACACAAGCTGAAACGTCAAGACTGGGCCAAGAAATATCTCAAGACTGATTTTTCTAAGGTTTTATGGACTGATGAAATGAGAGTGAGTCTTGATGGGCCAGATGGATGGGCCCGTGGCTGGATTGGTAAAGGGCAGAGAGCTCCAGTCCGACTCAGACGCCAGCAAGGTGGAGGTGGAGTACTGGTTTGGGCTGGTATCATCAAAGATGAGCTTGTGGGGCCTTTTCGGGTTGAGGATGGAGTCAAGCTCAACTCCCAGTCCTACTGCCAGTTTCTGGAAGACACCTTCTTCAAGCAGTGGTACAGGAAGAAGTCTGCATCCTTCAAGAAAAACATGATTTTCATGCAGGACAATGCTCCATCACACGCGTCCAAGTACTCCACAGCGTGGCTGGCAAGAAAGGGTATAAAATAAGAAAATCTAATGACATGGCCTCCTTGTTCACCTGATCTGAACCCCATTGAGAACCTGTGGTCCATCATCAAATGTGAGATTTACAAGGAGGGAAAACAGTACACCTCTCTGAACAGTGTCTGGGAGGCTGTGGTTGCTGCTGCACGCAATGTTGATGGTGAACAGATCAAAACACTGACAGAATCCATGGATGGCAGGCATTTGAGTGTCCTTGCAAAGAAAGGTGGCTATATTGGTCACTGATTTGTTTTTGTTTTGTTTTTGAATGTCAGAAATGTATATTTGTGAATGTTGAGATGTTATATTGGTTTCACTGGTAAAAATAAATAATTGAAATGGGTATATATTTTTTTTTTGTTAAGTTGCCTAATAATTATGCACAGTAATAGTCACCTGCACACACAGATATCCCCCTAAAATAGCTAAAACTAAAAACAAACTAAAAACTACTTCCAAAAATATTCAGCTTTGATATTAATGAGTTTTTTGGGTTCATTGAGAACATGGTTGTTGTGCAATAATAAAATTAATCCTCAAAAATACAACTTGCCTAATAATTCTGCACTCCCTGTATTATGCCAAACATGGGCTGGAGTGCTGTATATCACACTGTCAATGAACTCTGTAGCAAAAGAGGTACACTCTTCAGTGGTGCATCATGTTTTAGCAAATATTGGTCTGAAAGACAAGTGTGGGTTTAGCAGGTGTCAGGTGTAATGTCAGTAGGTACGGACAGACACAAACAGTGAGCCCTAATTAGAACCACACACTTTCCCTACCTACTTGCAGTACAAGTTCTAAGTTGCAAGTCCACAACTGGTTGACGTTACCTACTTTGCTAAGGTGCGAGACAAACAACACCAAGGGACAAAAACAAGTCACAGAGACAGAGTCGTACTGAAATTGGTCATAACCAGGAGGACAACAAAGTACCAAATTGAGAGACAGAGAGTAGTCAAATAGCCAAGAGGAGATCAGAACCAGACGGGAAACTCAGTACCAATTGGTCAGACAGAGAGTGGTCAAAAGGACAAGCTGTGGTCAAAACACTAGTAATACAAAATATGCAATCAGGAACACAGCTAGTGAGTCAGAGACTATGACTGGCACTGATGCATGGTCAGAAAGGGGTTTAAATAGAGCACCAAGTCCCAAGATCAGAACCTGATGGGTCATGAGTGGGGACTCCATTAGTCAGAACACTAGCACACAGGAATAGATCAACTAACCAGCTCACTGGTAGTTTCCTCCAGCACACGCCTAGTGTAGAGTGAAAGAGCTTTGCATCCTGTCACAGTCATGCCGAAGATGGAGATCTCGCTGCTGGAGCCCAGACAGGTACGTTTGCGACATCAGGAGAACACTTTCTATCCAAATTCATCCAGCCAAATGTAAAGTTTGGTGGAGGAGGAACAATGATTTTGCATGTCTTTCAAGATTTGGGTCTCTGCAGGTGTTATATGGCACATATCGCTGTTAGTGTTTAGCCTGCCTCTGGGCAGCATGAATGTCCACATCCATGTTTCAAAATGTAGACCTTTCTAGATTTTCTGAGCATACAAGATCAGAAAAAAAAAATATGTGGAAAAAGCCAATGAAATGCTGCATCTTATAGACATGTTGATGTATCACTGAAGTATGCAATTATATAAAATAATACATATATTGTTGACAGAACTGTTAAAAAATTGTCACCATTCATTGTCTAGAGTCTTCAATAAGTACAGGACCTACTGCCATACAGTAGTTGTCAGACAATATCCAATATCAGAATCAACATGAATATAGAGAAATGTCTGAATTTTTTTAAAGAGGTTAGTGTTATTTATTCAGATGCAGATCCCAGCATATGCACTCATCTGTGCATTTGTATAAAGTTTGCTGTTGAAAAAATACAGTGCCACCAGCAAATGGCAAATTGTGACCCTCTCATTTACCACTGTAAAGATAACATAAGGTGAAAAATGAATAGTTTTTGAGGTTTTATAATTAGAGGACATGGGGGGATCTACAATGTTAATTAACTCCTTCCCTATCACCCACAAAGGGTAAGGAGAGATTTCTGCAGGGGTCTATGAATTTAATTGTTTATGTTAGGGCTGATGTGAGGGGTTATCTCAATTCAGCAAATGGCATTTTTCATGCAGATAAAGCCAATACAAGACACTTACTAATGTATTGTCATAAATTTTTCTATAATTGCCAGCCTATGCGCCTTTTTCTATAGTGTGCAAGCACGGCCACCGCTGCTGGATTGCAGAGTTGTCATAACCATGGAAACAAGAAGTGTATAATGCGATGGAAAAATGAATAAAGCCAGCAAAGGAGGCAATATGGACAATCACAATACATTAGTAAGTGTCTTGTATTAACTTTCCCTACATTATAAATTTAATTTATTGAAGTGAGACAACCTCTTTAAAATGTAACCTTCATATTTTTTATTTACTAGTTTATTAGAGCTAGGCATGTATACTAGTCATGAGCGGGAGGTGGCATAGTCGATTTCGCGATATTTCGCGAATATTCATTGAATATTCGTGTTATATTCGTCGAAATCGAATATTCGTAATTATTCCATTTATCGCGAATAATATGCGATTTAATTGATCGCGTATTGCGATTTTTCTTTTGACAGTATAAGGCAACGTTCCTATGACTAATTGACTATGGCTAGGCTAATATGTGTATTTTACGAATATTCTTAATATTGCTCTAACTTCGTCTTTTAGAATATTCGTAATATTCTAAAAGACGAAGTTAGAGCAATATATAACGAATTTTCGTAAAATACACATATAGATTGTAATTTAGCTAATATAGTGCTATAATCCTTTTTTTTTCTCTAATTTTTTTTTCCTCTTCTGAACTTCAGTTTTTGAAAATATGTACACTATTAAAAAAATTACTATAGCAGTATATTAGCTAAATTACAATCTATATGTGTATTTTACGAATATTCTTAATATTGCTCTAACTTCGTCTTTTAGAATATTCGGAATATTGTTCTAACTTCGTCTTTTAGAATATTACGAATATTCTAAAAGACGAAGTTAGAGCAATATTAAGAATATTCGTAAAATACACATATAGATTGTAATTTAGCTAATATACTTCTATAGTAATTTTTTTTAATAGTGTACATATTTTCCAAAACTGAAGTTCAGAAGAGGCAAAAAAAATTAGACAAAAAAAAAAAGGATTATAGCTAAATTACAATCTATGTGTATTTTACGAATATTCTTAATATTGCTCTAACTTCGTCTTTTAGAATATTCGTAATATTCTAAAAGACGAAGTTAGAGCAATATTACGAATATTCTAAAAGACGAGGTTAGAGCAATATTACAAATATTCTAAAAGACGAAGTTAGAGCGATAATATTCCACTTTGGCATACTGCTCCCCGACAAGCGTCCCCGTCACCATGGGAACGCCTGTGGGTTAGAATATACCATCGGATCTGAGGTTTTACGATCTCAGGGAAAACTCAGATCCGATGGTATTTTCTAACCCACAGGCGTTCCCATGGTGACGGGGACGCTTGTCGGGGAGGTGTATGCTGAAGTTGCTTAAATAACGATTTTGTCATGCGCTCGGGCACACGTATTAACCATTATGATTTTTCTGTTGTAATATTCGTGAACTCGAATATTATAACTGAGATTTTATTTCAAGACACGGAGGCTCATATTGCTTTAACCCTTTCTTTACTACACACAATAGCAGCAAAGAATTCAACAACAAAATCCACCAATGGGCACACAGCCCTCCCCTCAGTCACAGTATAAAGGGAACACCCCTCAAGTCCTTCCCCCTCTTTCTTTGCCTCTACACAAGCTAAGTATCCCACTCTCCTGCCTGCAGGGGTTGGTGGGTCTTTTGTCTTACATATTTTAATGTCTTATACCATTATAAGGTGATTTATTGTTTCCCCTGTTGCTTTTTAGCCTGTTTGTACTGATCGGACTGTTGGTCTGTGAATTTTGTTTGCATTTTCCCTTACAGGCTCCTATCTGTTCCCCCCCCCCCCCCTTATTACCCTCTTATATTGAGGATCGGGGGTTCGGTTGTATTATTTTTGATTTTCAAAGCTTATTTGGTGCCAGCGCTTCTACCTTCATTCGGCTGCACCGTCGCGTCCGAGATCTCGCGGCTTCTCGCGGGATCTCGGGCGCCATCTCGTCTTCCCCTGCCGCTCGTTTTCCCGCCACTCCGGCTGCTACGTCCGAGATCTCGTGTTGCTTGGGGAGATTTCGGTCGTCATCTGTGGGAACCGCACCGCTGTATTCTCTGGGTGTGCGATCTCTCTCAGCAGCGGTCCGGAACAGCGGCTCCTTTTGCAGAGTGACTAACTCTGCTTACTGTCTCCTGGCCAGCCTGGTAGGGTTAGTTAGTTAGTCTCAGGTAGCTTGCTCTACATTTATTATTTTGCACCTTAGGCAATTCTACCTGGCATACACTTCTGGATCATGTCTACCCAGAAATTTCCACCTGCAATCCTGGGGACCCCATCCCAAGGGGAATCCCCTGGTCCCCCACAGAATATGGGGGTTATCCCACCTATTGGGGGGGCTGCTTCAGTACCATCTGATTCTCAGGCCCTGACCCTACAGAGATCTATCCCTGAGGCCATTATCTCTGCCATGGGCTCTATGTCCTCAGTGTTAACACACTCTATATCCCAGGTGCTAATCGCCAATACTTCTTCTGTGGTGGCCCCTAAAGCCATTCCTGTACCTGCCCCTAATGCCTCCAGAAATGTTATGACTGATGGCCTTGTTCCATCCAATGACGGCGCGCCTCGGCCGCGCAAAAGAGCCTGTCCGCGCCAGGCAGAAAAAGCACAGCATTGGAAATCTGCCCGGTCCCACCCCGAGCTAGATTCCGATTCTAATGGAGAATCTGAGGAGGAGGCTTTGATTGAATCGTATAATGATTCAGAGGAATTTGACGACGATGTGTCACCTGCTCAGGGGACGTCTGTCTCTTTCTCATCATTACCCCGGCGACCGACAGAGGTCGACCCTGCGGACCCGGGCCAATCCGTTTCCCTTATGGATCCGGCAGGGGAGGCCCTTTTTGATCCGGATTCCCTGCATCACCCCAGGTCCGCGGAATGGCTTCCGGCACCCCATATCGCTAATTACTTGGAGTCCATGGTCCGTAAGCCCCTTAGCAAAGAGGCACGGAACAAACTCCGGGCAGAATGCCCGCGCCCGGCTATACCTAATAAGGTATGTGAAACACCGGTCGTGGACCCAAAAATGGTCCAATTCCTGTCCAAAACAGGATTTAGTCCCAAGAGAGGCCTAGATTTGGCCCTTAAAGCTTGTCAGGACAAGCTACTTGATATCATGGGGCCCCTGACAAAGATCTTTGATTTGGCGGAGTCCGCCAAGGCTGAAGGCCAAATGGTCGACCCGGACGAACTCCGTGGTTGGGCCCAAAGAGCCATTTGCATGGCAGGTAATGCAAACACCTCCTTGAGTATTGAACGGCGCAAAGCCATTTTGTTGAAAATAGAACCTAAATTAACCAATATGGCTCTGTCAGAATCCGGCAAGGATGCCCAGGGTTTCCTCTTTGGGGATCCCTTCATTAAAGAACTAGGGAAGTTTGTAGGGACCTTTACCGCATTGGATAAAGCCCAAACGTCGATGCGTAGGGTATTCAGTGGTAGGGTTTCCACTAGGGCCGGCAGTACCAGGGGCCGTCTGTCCGGCCGTTCCTCTTTCCAGACCCGAGGTTCGGGTCGAGGCTCCTTCTCGTCATACCGCCCGCCTGCTCACGAACAGAGACACCAACCGTCCTTCTTCCCGTCCCGGGGTGCTTCCGGTCGGGGAAGACCTTACAGAGGAAACCCAAACCTCAGACCCCCGTTTGGTAAGTCTACCTCCCCTTCTCCCTTTTTCGGAAAACTGTGTAAGGGGCAGACTCCAACATTTTATTCATGCTTGGGCGTTCATTACCAACGACCCCTGGGTGTTGTCCACGGTTCGGGGTTTCCACGTAGAGCTAGTCGCCGCTCCTGTGATTCCATCACACTTCCTCCCACGTTCCGTTCTCAGGAATCTCAGAACCTCATAGACGTGGAGCTACGGGCTTTGTATCTCAAGGGAGCTATAGAACCGGCTCCTCTCCATCTCGATGGGGTTGTCAGCAGTATTTTACTGGTGGAGAAGAAGGGAGGCCAATTCCGCCCTGTTATCAACCTCAAGGCACTCAATGCATTCGTCAGGTACAGACATTTCAAGATGGAGGGCATCCATCTTCTAAGGGACATGCTACTGCCCGAGGACTGGATGGCCAAGTTAGACCTCAAGGATGCCTACTTGACGGTTCCGATTGCACCCCCTTCCAGGGATCTTCTGCGTTTCCTTTGGCAGGGGACGGTTTGGCGCTTCTCGTGCCTCCCCTTCGGTCTCTCGTCCGCCCCCTGGTGTTTCACCAAACTGATGCGTCCGGTAGTGGCATGGCTCCGCTATCGGGGGGTGAGACTAATAATCTATCTGGACGATATCCTGATTATGGCGGAGGACCGTCCCTCTCTGCTGTCCCACCTGCAGATGTCAATTCATCTTCTTTCAACTCTGGGCTTCATTATCAACCGGGAGAAGTCTTGTCTAATTCCGTCTCAGTCCATGGAGTTTCTCGGATTCCAAGTGGACTCTCTGTCCTTGACTCTCAGTCTTCCTCCTTTGAAGGTGCGGTCGACCTGGAAAGAGTTACGTCGCACTCTATCCCTTCCGCAGATTTCCCTGCGTCATTTGGCCAGAGTGATAGGTCTCTTGTCATCTTCGATTCAGGCTATCTTTCCGGCTCCCCTTCATTATCGGGCCCTGCAGCGTCTCAAAATCGCGCACCTGCATGCCGGTGCTTCTTATGCGGACCTTATCTCTCTGGATCAGGAAACGAGAGACGAGTTGGAATGGTGGATTGCCAACCTCTCTGCTTGGAATGGCAGGGCTCTGTTCGGTCCTTGTCCGGATATAGTGATAGAGTCGGACGCCAGCCTTCACGGTTGGGGCGCTCATTGCGAGGGTGTGTCCACGGGAGGTCCTTGGTCCACAATAGAGTCCCACTTACACATCAATGCTCTGGAGCTTCTGGCGGGTTCCTTTGCTATCCGCAGCTTCACCAGTGGGAGGGCCAAGGCCTGTATTCGCCTTCGCATGGACAATGTCTCGGCCGTCCGTTACATCAATTCCATGGGAGGTACCTGATCGAGGATGTTGACACACCTGGCCAAAGATTTCTGGGATTATTGCCTATCCAATGGCGTTTCTGTAGTGGCGGAATACCTACCAGGGTTACACAACACGCTGGCCGATTGGAGCTCTCGCTACATCTCAGACGCCAGCGACTGGAGATTAGACGTGGAGATATTTTCTACCATAGAATCTCTTTGGGGCCCGTTTTCGATCGACCTTTTCGCGTCACGATGGAACGCCCAACTGCCCAGGTACTTCAGTTGGAGACCGGACCCGTCCGCGGAGGCAGTGGATGCTTTTCTCCAGCATTGGTCGGAGGACGTGATGTATGCATTCCCACCGTTCTCGATGATTCCTCGGACTTTGGCCAAGATACGTCTTCAAGTTTCGGAGCTAGTGCTGATTCTTCCGTTTTGGAGCGCGCAGTCGTGGTTTCCGCAGCTGTTGGAGCTCCTGGTGGAGATTCCCATGTTACTTCCTCTCCGGACATCGCTATTACTGGATCCACTGAACCATCCTCATCCGTTGGTGCTGGAAGGGTCCCTGCGTCTTCTGGCCTGCAGAGTGTCGGGTTGTCCTGGCAGACCGAGGGACTTTCGGAGACGGCTCTTTTCCTATTGGAGAGCGCGTGGGCCCCAGGGACCAGAAGAGCCTATAGGACGGCTTGGCGATCCTGGGCTGGTTGGTGCAGCCTTCGGAACCTGGATCCCACTACGGCCGCTGTAGGCAATGTGGTTCAATTTCTCAGTTCTCTTTATGAAGAGGGTAAAGCCTATCGAACTATAAATGTGTTTCGATCAGCCATTTCCTCCGGACACAAGGGATTTGATGGTTGTTCTGCTGGTCGTCATCCTTTGGTGTGCCGGTTACTTAAGGGCTCCCGCTTTGCGCGTCCTCCCAGACCTCGGTTTTCTAGCTCTTGGGATGTTTCGTCCGTTTTATCTTTTCTGTCAGCTTGGCATTGCAATGAAGATTTGTCCCTTCGCCAGTTATCGGCTAAATTGGTTACTCTCTTTTGCCTGATCTCTTGTAAAAGGGTTTCAGACGTCCGGGCATTAGATCATGACGCCCGGTCCTTTACTCCAGAAGGTGTAACATTCAATATTTGACGGCGTACTAAAACTAATATCAATTCGGTGTCTTACCCCACTTTTCCTTCTTCGGTAGCGCTCTGTCCAGTCGCTTGTCTGAAGGAGTACGAGTCCAGAACTCGGTCCTTAAGACCTTCCTCTGCTTCCCAGTTGTTTATTTCCTTCCGTAGGCCTTTTGCTCCGGTTGCCGCGGTAACTCTGTCACGTTGGGTGAAGTGGATTTTGTCTCTCGCTGGTATAGATACTTCCATTTTTATGGCACATTCTGTTCGCAGTGCTTCCGCGACTTCCTTAACTCTGTCTGGTGCGGACCTGGAGGACGTCATGAAGTTGGCTGACTGGTCGCGGGTCTCCACGTTTCGGGAATTTTATTTTAGGCCGGATCCACATGTTTTCGCTTCTATTGTGGATCGACTTTAAACTAGCAATATGAGCCTCCGTGTCTTGAAATAAAATTGAATGATTTTCCTAAAATATGACGTAAAGTCATGATTTTATGAAAGACACGGAGGCGAGTATTGCCCCTCCCATGTATTATCCCTCCCCGGGGTTATGTGATATGTTATTTCTTATGTAAATGTCTTTGTCATCTTTGTTATTTATGACTATTGTGGATATTGTTAAATTATTAACGTTTTCTTACCTTGTCTGACGCTATGTCACATCAATAGGATTGACGCTTTTGCGTTGCTGGAGATTATCTGTTTGTTTCTCTTTTAAGGTTGACCTCATCGAGTTCAGTGAAGAGTGGAGAGGATCTTCTGCAGGTTCCGTTTGCCGTTTTTTCCTTCAAGTCGGTGGTTCAAGATTTGTTGGTCTTCTTATTGGAGTTCTCCTGGTTCCGGTTGTTCCAGTTTGATTCGTTGGTGGAATTGTGAAGACAAAGAAAGAGGAGGAAGGACTTGAGGGATGTTCCCTTTATACTGTGACTGAGGGGAGGGCTGTGTGCCCATTGGTGGATTTTGTTGTTGAATTCTTTGCTGCTATTGTGTGTAGTAAAGAAAGGGTTAAAGCAATACTCGCCTCCGTGTCTTTCATAAAATCATGACTTTACGTCATATTTTAGGAAAATCATTCAATTATTGGTTTAGATTAGAATAGGACGAATTTTCTAAAATCGAATATACAGCAATATATTCTTTATTTAGAATATTCATCATATTTAGTCCATCTGAAAACGTGATTCCTTCCAGCTTCAATTCAGTTGCTTGTTGGCCAATGGCTCATTGACCCACAAGCAAGAAGCAGGGAGGAATCATATATTTTCAGATGAAAAAACAAACAAAACGAATATTCGATTTCGCAAATATATGGAACTATATTCAAAATATTCGCGAATAGAGTTGAGCGAACAACTGGATGTTCGGGTTCGAGAAGTTCAGCCGAACTTCCCGGAAATGTTCGGGTTCGGGATCCGAACCCGACCCGAACTTCGTCCCGAACACGAACCCCATTGAAGTCAACGGGGACCCGAACTTTTGGGCACTAAAAAGGCTGTAAAACAGCCCAGGAAAGAGCTAGAGGGCTGCAAAAGGCAGCAACATGTAGGTAAATCCCCTGCAAACAAATGTGGATAGGGAAATGAATTAAAATTAAAATTAAAAAAATAAAAATGAACCAATATCAATTGGACAGAGGTCCCATAGCAGAGAATCTGGCTTTACGTCAGCAGAGAATCAGTCTCTTCATGCCATAGCAAAGAATCTGGCTTCATGTCAGCAGAGAATCAGTCTCTTCATGCCATAGCAGAGAATCTGGCTTCATGTCAGCGCAGAATCAGTCTTCATGTCATAGCAGAGAATTAGGCTTCACGTCACCCACCACTGGAACAGGCCACTGTCACACATTTAGGCCCCGGCACCCAGACAGAGGAGAGAGGTCCTGTAACAGAGAATCTGGCCTTATGTCAGCACAGAATCTGTCTTCATGTCATAGCAGAGAATCAGGCATCACGTCACCCACCACTGGAACAGGCCAATGTCACACATTTAGGCCCAGGCACCTAGGCAGAGGAGAGAGGTCCCGTAACAGAGAATCTGGCCTTATGTCAGCACAGAATCTGTCTTAATGTCATAGCAGAGAATCAGGCTTCACGTCACCCACCACTGGAACAGGCCACTGTCACACATTTAGGCCCAGGCACCCAGGCAGAGGAGAGAGGTCCCGTAACAGAGAATCTGGCCTTATGTCAGCGCAGAATCTGTATTCATGTCATAGCAGAGAATCAGGCTTCACGTCACCCACCACTGGAACAGGCCACTGTCACACATTTAGGCCCAGGCACCCAGGCAGAGGAGAGAGGTCCCGTAACAGAGAATCTGACCTTATGTCAGCACAGAATCTGTATTCATGTCATAGCAGAGAATCAGGCTTCACGTCACCCACCACTGGAACAGGCCACTGTCACACATTTAGGCCCCGGCACCCAGACAGAGGAGAGCAGTCCCGTAACAGAGAATCTGGCCTTATGTCAGCGCAGAATCTGTCTTCATGTCATAGCAGAGAATCAAGCTTCACGTCAGCCACCACTGGAACAGGCCACTGTCACACATTTAGGCCCAGGCACCCAGGCAGAGGAGAGAGGTCCCGTAACAGAGAATCTGGCCTTATGTCAGCGCAGAATCTGTATTCATGTCATAGCAGAGAATCAGGCTTCACGTCACCCACCACTGGAACAGGCCACTGTCACACATTTAGGCCCCGGCACCCAGACAGAGGAGAGCGGTCCCATAACAGAGAATCTGGCCTTATGTCAGCGCAGAATCTGTCTTCATGTCATAGCAGAGAATCAGGCTTCACGTCAGCCACCACTGGAACAGGCCACTGTCACACATTTAGGCCAAGGCACCCAGGCAGAGGAGAGAGGTCCCGTAACAGAGAATCTGGCCTTATGTCAGCGCAGAATCTGTATTCATGTCATAGCAGAGAATCAGGCTTCACGTCACCCACCACTGGAACAGGCCACTGTCACACATTTAGGCCCCGGCACCCAGACAGAGGAGAGCGGTCCCGTAACAGAGAATCTGGTCTTATGTCAGCGCAGAATCTGTCTTCATGTCATAGCAGAGAATCAAGCTTCACGTCACCCACCACTGGAAGAGGCCACTGTCACACATTTAGGCCCCGGCACCCAGACAGAGGAGAGAGGTCCTGTAACAGAGAATCTGGCCTTATGTCAGCACAGAATCTGTCTTCATGTCATAGCAGAGAATCAGGCATCACGTCACCCACCACTGGAACAGGCCACTGTCACACATTTAGGCCCAGGCACCCAGGCAGAGGAGAGAGGTCCCGTAACAGAGAATCTGGCCTTATGTCAGCACAGAATCTGTCTTAATGTCATAGCAGAGAATCAGGCTTCACGTCACCCACCACTGGAACAGGCCACTGTCACACATTTAGGCCCAGGCACCCAGGCAGAGGAGAGAGGTCCCGTAACAGAGAATCTGGCCTTATGTCAGCGCAGAATCAGTCTTCATGTCATAGCAGAGAATCAAGCTTCACGTCACCCACCACTGGAACAGGCCACTGTCACACATTTAGGCCCCGGCACCCAGACAGAGGAGAGAGGTCCTGTAACAGAGAATCTGGCCTTATGTCAGCACAGAATCTGTCTTCATGTCATAGCAGAGAATCAGGCATCACGTCACCCACCACTGGAACAGGCCACTGTCACACATTTAGGCCAAGGCACCCAGGCAGAGGAGAGCGGTCCCGTAACAGAGAATCTGGCCTTATGTCAGCGCAGAATCTGTCTTCATGTCATAGCAGAGAATCAGGCTTCACGTCAGCCACCACTGGAACAGGCCACTGTCACACATTTAGGCCCAGGCACCCAGGCAGAGGAGAGAGGTCCCGTAACAGAGAATCTGGCCTTATGTCAGCGCAGAATCTGTATTCATGTCATAGCAGAGAATCAGGCTTCACGTCACCCACCACTGGAACAGGCCACTGTCACACATTTAGGCCCCGGCACCCAGACAGAGGAGAGCGGTCCCGTAACAGAGAATCTGGCCTTATGTCAGCGCAGAATCTGTCTTCATGTCATAGCAGAGAATCAAGCTTCACGTCAGCCACCACTGGAACAGGCCACTGTCACACATTTAGGCCCAGGCACCCAGGCAGAGGAGAGAGGTCCCGTAACAGAGATTCAGGCTTCATGTCAGCAGAGAATCTGTCTTAATGTCATAGCAGAGAATCAGGCTTCACGTCACCCACCACTGGAACAGGCCACTGTCACACATTTAGGCCCAGGCACCCAGGCAGAGGAGAGAGGTCCCGTAACAGAGAATCTGGCCTTATGTCAGCGCAGAATCTGTCTTCATGTCATAGCAGAGAATCAGGCATCACGTCACCCACCACTGGAACAGGCCACTGTCACACATTTAGGCCCAGGCACCCAGGCAGAGGAGAGAGGTCCCGTAACAGAGAATCTGGCCTTATGTCAGCGCAGAATCAGTCTTCATGTCATAGCAGAGAATCAAGCTTCACGTCACCCACCACTGGAACAGGCCACTGTCACACATTTAGGCCCCGGCACCCAGACAGAGGAGAGAGGTCCTGTAACAGAGAATCTGGCCTTATGTCAGCACAGAATCTGTCTTCATGTCATAGCAGAGAATCAGGCATCACGTCACCCACCACTGGAACAGGCCACTGTTACACATTTAGGCCAAGGCACCCAGGCAGAGGAGAGCGGTCCCGTAACAGAGAATCTGGCCTTATGTCAGCGCAGAATCTGTCTTCATGTCATAGCAGAGAATCAGGCTTCACGTCAGCCACCACTGGAACAGGCCACTGTCACACATTTAGGCCCAGGCAGAGGAGAGAGGTCCCGTAACAGAGAATCTGGCCTTATGTCAGCGCAAAATCTGTATTCATGTCATAGCAGAGAATCAGGCTTCACGTCACCCACCACTGGAACAGGCCACTGTCACACATTTAGGCCCCGGCACCCAGACAGAGGAGAGCGGTCCCGTAACAGAGAATCTGGCCTTATGTCAGCGCAGAATCGGTCTTCATGTCATAGCAGAGAATCAGGCTTCACGTCACCCACCACTGGAACAGGCCACTGTCACACATTTAGGCCCAGGCACCCAGGCAGAGGAGAGAGGTCCCGTAACAGAGAATCTGGCCTTATGTCAGCGCAGAATCTGTATTCATGTCATAGCAGAGAATCAGGATTCACGTCACCCACCACTGGAACAGGCCACTGTCACACATTTAGGCCCCGGCACCCAGACAGAGGAGAGGTTCATTCAACTTTGGGTTGCCCCACAATATAATGGTAAAATAAAATTAAAAATAGTATTGAATGAGGAAGTGCCCTGGAGTAGAATAATATATTGTTAAGGGGAGGTAGTTAATATCTAATCTGCACAAGGGATGGACAGGTCCTGTGTGATCCATGCCTGGTTCATTTTTATGAACGTCAGCTTGTCCACATTGGCTGTAGACAGGCGGCTGCGTTTGTCTGTAATGACGCCCCCTGCCGTGCTGAATACACGTTCAGACAAAACGCTGGCCGCCGGGCAGGCCAGCACCTCCAAGGCATAAAAGGCTAGCTCTGGCCACGTGGACAATTTGGAGACCCAGAAGTTGAATGGGGCCGAACCATCAGTCAGTACGTGGAGGGGTTTGCACATGTACTGTTCCACCATGTTAGTGAAATATTGCCTCCTGCTAACACGTTCCGTATCAGGAGGTGGTGCAGTTAGCTGTGGCGTGGTGACAAAACTTTTCCACATCTCTGCCATGCTAACCCTGCCCTCAGAGGAGCGACCTCTTGCTCCTCCTCTGCCTTCGCCTTGGGCTTCCACTGGTTCCCCTGTGACATTTGGGAATGCTCTCAGTAGCGCGTCTACCAACGTGCGCTTGTACTCGCGCATCTTCCTATCACGCTCCAGTGTAGGAAGTAAGGTGGGCACATTGTCTTTGTACCGGGGATCCAGCAGGGTGGCAACCCAGTAGTCTGCACACGTTAAAATGTGGGCAACTCTGCTGTCGTTGCGCAGGCACTGCAGCATGTAGTCGCTCATGTGTGCCAGGCTGCCTAGAGGTAAGGACAAGCTGTCCTCTGTGGGAGGCGTATCGTCATCGTCCTGTGTTTCCCCCCAGCCACGCACCAGTGATGGGCCCGAGCTGCTTTGGGTGCCACCCCGCTGTGAACATGCTTCATCCTCATCCTCCTCCACCTCCTCCTCCTGTTCAGTCTGCACACTGCAGAAAGACGCAGCAGTTGGCACCTGTGTTTCGTCATCATCAGAGACGTGCTGAGGTGGTATTCCCATGTCCTCATCATCAGGAAAAATAAGTGGTTGTGCGTTAGTGCATTCTATCTCTTCCACCCCTGGGGAAGGGCTAGGTGGATGCCCTTGGGAAACCCTGGCAGCAGAGTCTTCAAACAGCATAAGAGACTGCTGCATAACTTGAGGCTCAGACAGTTTCCCTGATATGCATGGGGGTGATGTGACAGACCGATGGGCTTGGTTTTCATGCGCCATCTGTGCGCTTTCTGCAGAAGACTGGGTGGGAGATAATGTGAACGTGCTGGATCCACTGTCGGCCACCCAATTGACTAATGCCTGTACCTGCTCAGGCCTTACCATCCTTAGAACGGCATTGGGCCCCACCAAATATTGCTGTAAATTCTGCTGGCTACTGGGACCTGAGGTAGTTGGTTCACTAGGACGTGTGGCTGTGGCAGAACGGCCACGTCCTCTCCCAGCACCAGAGGGTCCACTAACACCATCACGACCATGTCCACGTCCGCGTCCCTTATTAGATGTTTTCCTCATTGTTCCCGTTCACCACAATTTTGAGAATGGCAAATTTGGGAATGCTTTTTCAACCCAGAACAAAAAGTCTGCTTTTACGGTCACTACAAATAACTTGACCAGCTAAAACTGTGCAGATTTGGTTGAATAGAGATGTGAGACCTGTTTTTTTTTTGCGCTGTGTGACAGTTATAGGTTTCATCACAGAATGACACTTCTATCAGCACGCTAGCGTGTGTCTTAGGTTATTCTGAATGATACTATCAATAACTTCAATGTAAGATTTTCTTTTTGGGATAAATTTCAAGTAGGCCTGAAATACCACAAACTAGTTATTTTCAGAATGGCAAATTTGGGAATGCTTTTTCAAACCAGAACAAAAAGTCTGCTTTGACGGTCACTACAAATAACTTGACCAGCTAAAACTGTGCAGATTTGGTTGAATAGAGATGTGAGACCTGTTTTTTTTGCGCTGTGTGACAGTTATAGGTTTAATCACAGAATGACACTTCTATCAGCACGCTAGCGTGTGTCTTAGGTTTTTCTGAATGATACTATCAATAACTTCAATGTAAGATTTTCTTTTTGGGATAGATTTCAAGTAGGCCTGAAATACCACAAGCTAGTTATTTTCAGAATGGCAAATTTGGGAATGCTTTTTCAACCCAGAACAAAAAGTCTGCTTTGACGGTCACTACAAATAACTTGACCAGCTAAAACTGTGCAGATTTGGTTGAATAGAGATGTGAGACCTGTTTTTTTTTGCGCTGTGTGACAGTTATAGGTTTAATCACAGAATGACACTTCTATCAGCACGCTAGCGTGTGTCTTAGGTTTTTCTGAATGATACTATCAATAACTTCAATGTAAGATTTTCTTTTTGGGATAGATTTCAAGTAGGCCTGAAATACCACAAACTAGTTATTTTCAGAATGGCAAATTTGGGAATGCTTTTTCAACCCAGAACAAAAAGTCTGCTTTGACGGTCACTACAAATAACTTGACCAGCTAAAACTGTGTAGATTTGGTTGAATAGAAATGTGAGACCTGTTTTTTTTTTGCGCTGTGTGACAGTTATAGGTTTAATCACAGAATGAGACTTCTATCAGCACGCTAGCGTGTGTCTTAGGTTTTTCTGAATGATACTATCAATAACTTCAATGTAAGATTTTCTTTTTGGGATAGATTTCAAGTAGGCCTGAAATACCACAAACTAGTTATTTTCAGAATGGCAAATTTGGGAATGCTTTTTCAACCCAGAACAAAAAGTCTGCTTTGACGGTCACTACAAATAACTTGACCAGCTAAAACTGTGCAGATTTGGTTGAATAGAGATGTGAGACCTGTTTTTTTTTGCGCTGTGTGACAGTTATAGGTTTAATCACAGAATGACACTTCTATCAGCACGCTAGCGTGTGTATTAGGTTTTTCTGAATGATACTATCAATAGCTTCAATGTAAGATTTTCTTTTTGGGATAGATTTCAAGTAGGCCTGAAATACCACAAACTAGTTATTTTCAGAATGGCAAATTTGGGAATGCTTTTTCAACCCAGAACAAAAAGTCTGCTTTGACGGTCACTACAAATAACTTGACCAGCTAAAACTGTGCAGATTTGGTTGAATAGAGATGTGAGACCTGTTTTTTTTTGCGCTGTGTGACAGTTATAGGTTTAATCACAGAATGACACTTCTATCAGCACGCTAGCGTGTGTCTTAGGTTATTCTGAATGATACTATCAATAACTTCAATGTAAGATTTTCTTTTTGGGATAGATTTCAAGTAGGCCTGAAATACCACAAACTAGTTATTTTCAGAATGGCAAATTTGGGAATGCTTTTTCAACCCAGAACAAAAAGTCTGCTTTGACGGTCACTACAAATAACTTGACCAGCTAAAACTGTGCAGATTTGGTTGAATAGAGATGTGAGACCTGTTTTTTTTTGCGCTGTGTGACAGTTATAGGTTTAATCACAGAATGACACTTCTATCAGCACGCTAGTGTGTGTCTTAGGCTATTCTGAATGATACTATCAATAACTTCAATGTAAGATTTTCTTTTTGGGATAGATTTCAAGTAGGCCTGAAATACCACAAACTAGTTATTTTCCGAATGGCAAATTTGGGAATGCTTTTTCAACCCAGAACAAAAAGTCTGCTTTGACGGTCACTACAAATAACTTGACCAGCTAAAACTGTGCAGATTTGGTTGAATAGAGATGTGAGACCTGTTTTTTCTTGCGCTGTGTGACAGTTATAGGTTTAATCACAGAATGACACTTCTATCAGCACGCTAGCGTGTGTCTTAGGTTATTCTGAATGATACTATCAATAACTTCAATGTAAGATTTTCTTTTTGGGATAGATTTCAAGTAGGCCTGAAATACCACAAACTAGTTATTTTCAGAATGGCAAATTTGGGAATGCTTTTTCAACCCAGAACAAAAAGTCTGCTTTGACGGTCACTACAAATAACTTGACCAGCTAAAACTGTGCAGATTTGGTTGAATAGAGATGTGAGACCTGTTTTTTTTTGCGCTGTGTGACAGTTATAGGTTTAATCACAGAATGAGACTTCTATCAGCACGCTAGCGTGTGTCTTAGGTTTTTCTGAATGATACTATCAATAACTTCAATGTAAGATTTTCTTTTTGGGATAGATTTCAAGTAGGCCTGAAATACCACAAACTAGTTATTTTCAGAATGGCAAATTTGGGAATGCTTTTTCAACCCAGAACAAAAAGTCTGCTTTGACGGTCACTACAAATAACTTGACCAGCTAAAACTGTGCAGATTTGGTTGAATAGAGATGTGAGACCTGTTTTTTTTTGCGCTGTGTGACAGTTATAGGTTTAATCACAGAATGACACTTCTATCAGCACGCTAGCGTGTGTCTTAGGTTATTCTGAATGATACTATCAATAACTTCAATGTAAGATTTTCTTTTTGGGATAGATTTCAAGTAGGCCTGAAATACCACAAACTAGTTATTTTCAGAATGGCAAATTTGGGAATGCTTTTTCAACCCAGAACAAAAAGTCTGCTTTGACGGTCACTACAAATAACTTGACCAGCTAAAACTGTGCAGATTTGGTTGAATAGAGATGTGAGACCTGTTTTTTTTTGCGCTGTGTGACAGTTATAGGTTTAATCACAGAATGACACTTCTATCAGCACGCTAGTGTGTGTCTTAGGCTATTCTGAATGATACTATCAATAACTTCAATGTAAGATTTTCTTTTTGGGATAGATTTCAAGTAGGCCTGAAATACCACAAACTAGTTATTTTCCGAATGGCAAATTTGGGAATGCTTTTTCAACCCAGAACAAAAAGTCTGCTTTGACGGTCACTACAAATAACTTGACCAGCTAAAACTGTGCAGATTTGGTTGAATAGAGATGTGAGACCTGTTTTTTCTTGCGCTGTGTGACAGTTATAGGTTTAATCACAGAATGACACTTCTATCAGCACGCTAGCGTGTGTCTTAGGTTATTCTGAATGATACTATCAATAACTTCAATGTAAGATTTTCTTTTTGGGATAGATTTCAAGTAGGCCTGAAATACCACAAACTAGTTATTTTCAGAATGGCAAATTTGGGAATGCTTTTTCAACCCAGAACAAAAAGTCTGCTTTGACGGTCACTACAAATAACTTGACCAGCTAAAACTGTGCAGATTTGGTTGAATAGAGATGTGAGACCTGTTTTTTTTTGCGCTGTGTGACAGTTATAGGTTTAATCACAGAATGACACTTCTATCAGCACGCTAGCGTGTGTCTTAGGTTTTTCTGAATGATACTATCAATAACTTCAATGTAAGATTTTCTTTTTGGGATAGATTTCAAGTAGGCCTGAAATACCACAAACTAGTTATTTTCAGAATGGCAAATTTGGGAATGCTTTTTCAACCCAGAACAAAAAGTCTGCTTTGACGGTCACTACAAATAACTTGACCAGCTAAAACTGTGCAGATTTGGTTGAATAGAGATGTGAGACCTGTTTTTTTTTGCGCTGTGTGACAGTTATAGGTTTAATCACAGAATGACACTTCTATCAGCACGCTAGCGTGTGTCTTAGGTTTTTCTGAATGATACTATCAATAACTTCAATGTAAGATTTTCTTTTTGGGATAGATTTCAAGTAGGCCTGAAATACCACAAACTAGTTATTTTCAGAATGGCAAATTTGGGAATGCTTTTTCAACCCAGAACAAAAAGTCTGCTTTGACGGTCACTACAAATAACTTGACCAGCTAAAACTGTGCAGATTTGGTTGAATAGAGATGTGAGACCTGTTTTTTTTTGCGCTGTGTGACAGTTATAGGTTTAATCACAGAATGACACTTCTATCAGCACGCTAGCGTGTGTCTTAGGTTTTTCTGAATGATACTATCAATAACTTCAATGTAAGATTTTCTTTTTGGGATAGATTTCAAGTAGGCCTGAAATACCACAAACTAGTTATTTTCAGAATGGCACATTTGGGAATGCTTTTTCAACCCAGAACAAAAAGTCTGCTTTGATGGTCACTACAAATAACTTGACCAGCTAAAACTGTGCAGATTTGGTTGAATAGAGATGTGAGACCTGTTTTTTTTTGCGCTGTGTGACAGTTATAGGTTTAATCACAGAATGACACTTCTATCAGCACGCTAGCATGTGTCTTAGGTTTTTCTGAATGATACTATCAATAACTTCAATGTAAGATTTTCTTTTTGGGATAGATTTTAAGTAGGCCTGAAATACCACAAACTAGTTATTTTCAGAATGGCAAATTTGGGAATGCTTTTTCAACCCAGAACAAAAAGTCTGCTTTGACGGTCACTACAAATAACTTGACCAGCTAAAACTGTGCAGATTTGGTTGAATAGAGATGTGAGACCTGTTTTTTTTTGCGCTGTGTGACAGTTATAGGTTTAATCACAGAATGACACTTCTATCAGCACGCTAGCGTGTGTCTTAGGTTTTTCTGAATGATACTATCAATAACTTCAATGTAAGATTTTCTTTTTGGGATAGATTTCAAGTAGGCCTGAAATACCACAAACTAGTTATTTTCAGAATGGCAAATTTGGGAATGCTTTTTCAACCCAGAACAAAAAGTCTGCTTTGACGGTCACTACAAATAACTTGACCAGCTAAAACTGTGCAGATTTGGTTGAATAGAGATGTGAGACCTGTTTTTTTTTGCGCTATGTGACAGTTATAGGTTTAATCACAGAATGACACTTCTATCAGCACGCTAGCATGTGTCTTAGGTTTTTCTGAATGATACTATCAATAACTTCAATGTAAGATTTTCTTTTTGGGATAGATTTCAAGTAGGCCTGAAATACCACAAACTAGTTATTTTCAGAATGGCAAATTTGGGAATGCTTTTTCAAACCAGAACAAAAAGTCTGCTTTGACGGTCACTACAAATAACTTGACCAGCTAAAACTGTGCAGATTTGGTTGAATAGAGATGTGAGACCTGTTTTTTTTTGCGCTGTGTGACAGTTATAGGTTTAATCACAGAATGACACTTCTATCAGCACGCTAGCGTGTGTCTTAGGTTTTTCTGAATGATACTATCAATAACTTCAATGTAAGATTTTCTTTTTGGGATAGATTTCAAGTAGGCCTGAAATACCACAAACTAGTTATTTTTAGAATGGCAAATTTGGGAATGCTTTTTCAACCCAGAACAAAAAGTCTGCTTTGACGGTCACTACAAATAACTTGACCAGCTAAAACTGTGCAGATTTGGTTGAATAGAGATGTGAGACCTGTTTTTTTTTGCACTGTGTGACAGTTATAGGTTTAATCACAGAATGACACTTCTATCAGCACGCTAGCGTGTGTCTTAGGTTTTTCTGAATGATACTATCAATAACTTCAATGTAAGATTTTCTTTTTGGGATAGATTTCAAGTAGGCCTGAAATACCACAAACTAGTTATTTTCAGAATGGCAAATTTGGGAATGCTTTTTCAACCCAGAACAAAAAGTCTGCTTTGACGGTCACAACAAATAACTTGACCAGCTAAAACTGTGCAGATTTGGTTGAATAAAGATGTGAGACCTGTTTTTTTTTTGCGCTGTGTGACAGTTATAGGTTTAATCACAGAATGACACTTCTATCAGCACGCTAACGTGTGTCTTAGGTTTTTCTGAATGATACTATCAATAACTTCAATGTAAGATTTTCTTTTTGGGATAGATTTCAAGTAGGCCTGAAATACCACAAACTAGTTATTTTCAGAATGGCAAATTTGGGAATGCTTTTTCAACCCAGAACAAAAAGTCTGCTTTGACGGTCACTACAAATAACTTGACCAGCTAAAACTGTGCAGATTTGGTTGAATAGAAATGTCAGGTCTATTTTTTAGGCGCTGGGTGACAGGCTCAACTTGCCCCTGATGTAATATATGGCCAAAAAAATAACCAGACTGTTGATGGTTAAATGTACTTCGGTGACACAGGCTCAGCCTGCAGCTGATGTAGTATATGGCCAAAAAATAATCAGACTGTTGATGGTTAAATGCACTTGGGTGAAACAGGCTCAGCCTGCAGCTGATGTAGTATATGGCCAAAAAATAACCAGACTGTTGATGGTTAAATGCACTTCGGTGACACAGGCTCAGCCTGCAGCTGATGTAGGATATAGCACAAAATAACCACACTATCGATGGTTAAATACACTTGGTGATAGCTCGTGCTGGCGCACCACAAGTCACAAAATGGCCGCCGATCACCCCAGAAAAAAAGTGATCTAAAAACGCTCTGGGCAGCCTCAAAAAAGTGAGCAAGTCAATAATAGCACTTCAATGATCCACAGCTGCAGATCGATCACAGAATGAAGTCTTTTGGAGGAGTAAATCTGCCTAATCTCGCCCTAACGTCGCAGCTGCAACCTCTCCCTATACTGATCATAGCAGAGTGACGTGCGGCGCTACGTGACTCTAGCTTAAATAGAGGCTGGGTCACATGGTGCACTGGCCAATCACAGCCATGCCAATAGTAGGCATGGCTGTGATGGCCTCTTGGGCCAAGTAGTATAACGCTTGTTGATTGGCTGCTTTGCAGCCTTTCAAAAAGCGCCAAGAAAGCGCCGAACACCGAACCCGAACCCGGACTTTTACGAAAATGTATACAGTTCGGGTTCGCACATCCCTATTCGCGAAATCTCGAAGTTGCGAGATTCGAGATAAAAATTTGTTATTCAAATATTCGCGCTCAACACTAATGTATACCTGAGTTAGTTTGTCAATGATTTTCAAAAGAACTATGATTACCTTATCATAACAGCTTTCGTTAATGTCCCCTGTTCCTTTCCACTAGTTCCTTAAAAGAACATTGCTATGGCTTGTCTGTCTTCCCTTTAGTATAAACAAAAGACAGAGGGGCATTGCATGACTGCATTAAGCTTCAGAGTAAACAGGTGTGTCTCTCAGTAATCCAATCTGATTGGCTGGCAGGAAGCTGCTGGCTACAGCAAGTGTGTGTGTGAAGTGAGGGAAGGCAGTTTTGGCTTCAGAAAACTGGCAGAGGAGCCATCTTGAGAAGATCCTCATATCGTAGGGGTTAAGACAGCTGTAACTAAGGAAAACAGTGGTATGTGAAGAAACTAAAGATTGCTTTTTGCATATGCTGCTGCAGCAGCAACGTATGCTAAATTTTTTTTTTTTTTATGAAAACATGACAGTTACACTTTAAGCCCAGATATTTAACATATATCTCATAATAGTGTCTGTGTGCTTTTATAGTCTGTGTTTTATTATGATGATGTCATAGTGTAACATCCCAGAGTATGTTACTAAACTCTTTTACCCCGCTACAACCTGTTAAGTGTATCTGCATTGTCATCCTGTGTAATTTAACGTCACATCCTCACTAATGTGCATTGAAACCCTTGTTAAATGTATTTGCTGTAATTTTCATGTTCACCAGCAGGTGGCAGCAATGTGTTTAGAAGGGACTTAGTTCAGTTTTGCATATCTAGACTGGAATAGTTTATTCCAGTTTAGCTCCCCCCTCTTTGAGCAGAGTGGGCTCGCCCTCATCCTGCCTCATGGGTGGGGAAGGAAGTTAGAGGTAGTGTGCCAGCCACCCCTGCTAGGGGAAGGCTGTGCTTGTAGGAGCTCCCAGTTCTAGGGATCCAAGCCAGAATCTTGTCTCGGCTGAGACAAAAGATCATCATTCCCAGCCTGAGCCTTCAGCCTCAGCTGGTGGAAAGCAAGCAGCCACCTCCAGAACTCGAGGAAGAACCATAGCCTGTGAGCACAACTGTGAGTACTGTCCAGAGACCAGGAGAAGCCAAATTCCTTCTCAGCTAGTCAGTCCCAATACAGCAGAAGACAGATAGTGCAGAAGATATTAATTCCTGCCACATTACAGAGCCACAAGCAGACGACTTATCCTGCAGAGAGCTCCAGGCACATGATAGAAGCAGAAGATAGATTCCTGCCATACATTGCCAATACCTGCTGGGACTGTAGACTAGTGCTGTATCTCGCATGGATTACTGCTGCATCAAGTAAAGACTAGAGTTGAGCGAACACCTGGATGTTCGGGTTCGAGAAGTTCGGCCGAACTTCCCGGAAATGTTCGGGTTCGGGATCCGAACTTTTGGGCACTAAAAAGGCTGTAAAACAGCCCAGGAAAGAGCTAGAGGGCTGCAAAAGGCAGCAACATGTAGGTAAATCCCCTGCAAACAAATGTGGATAGGGAAATGAATTAAAATTAAAAAAATAAAAATGAACCAATATCAATTGGACAGAGGTCCCATAGCAGAGAATCTGGCTTCACGTCAGCAGAGAATCAGTCTCTTCATGCCATAGCAAAGAATCTGGCTTCATGTCAGCAGAGAATCAGTCTCTTCATGCCATAGCAGAGAATCTGGCTTCATGTCAGCGCAGAATCAGTCTTCATGTCATAGCAGAGAATCAGGCTTCACGTCACCCACCACTGGAACAGGCCACTGTCACACATTTAGGCCCCGGCACCCAGACAGAGGAGAGCAGTCCCGTAACAGAGAATCTGGCCTTATGTCAGCGCAGAATCTGTCTTCATGTCATAGCAGAGAATCAGGCTTCACGTCACCCACCACTGGAACAGGCCACTGTCACACATTTAGGCCCCGGCACCCAGACAGAGGAGAGTGGTCCCGTCACAGAGAATCTGGCCTTATGTCAGCGCAGAATCTGTCTTCATGTCATAGCAGAGAATCAGGCATCACGTCACCCACCACTGGAACAGGCCACTGTCACACATTTAGGCCCAGGCACCCAGGCAGAGGAGAGAGGTCCCGTAACAGAGAATCTGGCCTTATGTCAGCGCAGAATCTGTCTTCATGTCATAGCAGAGAATCAGGCTTCACGTCACCCACCACTGGAACAGGCCACTAACACATTTAGGCCCAGGCAGAGGAGAGAGGCCCTGTAACAGAGAATCTGGCCTTATGTCAGCGCAGAATCTGTCTTCATGTCATAGCAGAGAATCAGGCTTCACGTCACCCACCACTGGAACAGGCCACTGTCACACATTTAGGCCCAGGCACCCAGGCAGAGGAGAGAGGTCCCGTAACAGAGAATCTGGCCTTATGTCAGCGCAGAATCTGTATTCATGTCATAGCAGAGAATCAGGCTTCACGTCACCCACCACTGGAACAGGCCACTGTCACACATTTAGGCCCAGGCACCCAGGCAGAGGAGAGAGGTCCCGTAACAGAGAATCTGGCCTTATGTCAGCGCAGAATCTGTATTCATGTCATAGCAGAGAATTAGGCTTCACGTCACCCACCACTGGAACAGGCCACTGTCACACATTTAGGCCCAGGCACCCAGGCAGAGGAGAGAGGTCCCATAACAGAGAATTTGGCCTTATGTCAGCGCAGAATCTGTATTCATGTCATAGCAGAGAATCAGGCTTCACGTCACCCACCACTGGAACAGGCCACTGTCACACATTTAGGCCCAGGCACCCAGGCAGAAGAGAGAGGTCCCGTAACAGAGAATCTGGCCTTATGTCAGCGCAGAATCTGTCTTCATGTCATAGCAGAGAATCAGGCTTCACGTCACCCACCACTGGAACAGGCCACTGTCACACATTTAGGCCCAGGCACCCAGGCAGAGGAGAGAGGTCCCGTAACAGAGAATCTGGCCTTATGTCAGCGCAGAATCTGTCTTCATGTCATAGCAGAGAATCAGGCTTCACGTCACCCACCACTGGAACAGGCCACTGTCACACATTTAGGCCCAGGCACCCAGGCAGAGGAGAGAGGTCCCGTAACAGAGAATCTGGCCTTATGTCAGCCCAGAATCTGTATTCATGTCATAGCAGAGAATCAGGCTTCACGTCACCCACCACTGGAACAGGCCACTGTCACACATTTAGGCCCAGGCACCCAGGCAGAGGAGAGAGGTCCCGTAACAGAGAATCTGGCCTTATGTCAGCGCAGAATCTGTCTTCATGTCATAGCAGAGAATCAGGCTTCACGTCACCCACCACTGGAACAGGCCACTGTCACACATTTAGGCCCCAGCACCCAGACAGAGGAGAGAGGTCCCGTAACAGAGAATCTGGCCTTATGTCAGCGCAGAATCTGTCTTCATGTCATAGCAGAGAATCAGGCTTCACGTCACCCACCACTGGAACAGGCCACTGTCACACATTTAGGCCCAGGCACCCAGGCAGAGGAGAGAGGTCCCGTAACAGAGAATCTGGCCTTATGTCAGCGCAGAATCTGTATTCATGTCATAGCAGAGAATCAGGCTTCACGTCACCCACCACTGGAACAGGCCACTGTCACACATTTAGGCCCAGGCACCCAGGCAGAGGAGAGAGGTCCCGTAACAGAGAATCTGGCCTTATGTCAGCGCAGAATCTGTATTCATGTCATAGCAGAGAATCAGGCTTCACGTCACCCACCACTGGAACAGGCCACTGTCACACATTTAGGCCCAGGCACCAAGTCAGTGGTGTAGTACAGTCGATATGAACCACATGAAGTTTCACCAAATATCCAGTCTGCAGGTTTGCAATAGGGTCATACCAATATACAGGAGCTGCAGCAATGATCACTTGTTAAATATAGTTCCATATATTCATAAGCTGTTAGCAGAGAGTCAGGACATGCTAAATAAACCTCTTCAAATGTGCTATTAGATAACTGAGGAAAGTTTTAACAGACAGAGTCTTTACAGTGGACTCTTCCAGAAAGCCCCCTGTGTATTCTGCTACTTGGTTTGGTCTCCTCAGTGCAGACATTTACTGTGAAGGAGGTAGGATCTCTGTCTAAGTTCTCTAAAGCTAAAGTTCATTTATCTATTGTAAAAAGTTATAATATATACCCATAATAGTTCTGTAGAATGTAAAGAGGTGACTGTATGTTTTTTTAGCAGCCTTTAAACCCTGCAGCACATGCTAGGCTGAGTAGATGATGTACAGTTAAAGAGACATGTGTTCTTCCTAAAATGGCTGCAAGACATGCTGTATTCCAGGTCACCCTGCTGCAATATCTTTGTAAATGATTTTCTCTTGTTCATTTTTCTGTATGCTTTGTTATATCCTGTAACATGTATGTGGGAATGTAATATAATGACTGCCTGTTATGATATAGGTGGGCTGGTGACCTGGCTGTATACCACATAGTGGCAGTGTTTCCCTGTTGTATTACAGGCTCCAGCCAAGTGCACTACACCTCAATAAAGCTTTAAACCACAGAAGACCTGAGTGTCGTCCCTTAGAGTCCACTTAGAGTTTATGCCTGGAGGAGCTGGTGACCGAGTGAGTGTGAAAGCTGGAGGTGTCGCAGATGGTGCAAGGAAAAGAGGGTTACATTTGGTGCCGTGACTCGGATGTCATCATTCTGCTCAAAGTGACCAGTGAAGATACCTAAAGTCACCAGTGTGCGAGTTCTGAGGTGATTGTGCCACGGCGGAGCTGCTAGGCGGCAGATTGACCTTATTAGCGGTTTATATCCTCTCAGGAATAGAAGATGAGTGGACGAGCCAGAGCCCGCGGAAGAGCACGTGCCAGGGGGCAGCCCAGCCAAGGACAGCCTGGACAGGAGCAAGAGGCTCAAGAACCTAGACGCATTGAAAAACCCCAGCAGCCACCAGCCGAGCCATTGCTTGTGGGAAGAGGGCGCCAGAGAGGCCCGCCAGTAGTGGAGAGACCTCCGACTGATGTTCTGCAGCTTTCAACTGGATTTCAGGACATATCCCTCGGAGAACGGGGTGGCCGCAGGCGTGACTTCCATGACCTTTAAGTGAACACCCGGCAGACCATTGAATAGAAATGTGAGACCTGTTTTTTTTTTGCACTGTGTGACAGGTTAAGAATTAATCACAGAATCAGACTTCTATCTGCACGGTAGCGTGTGTCTTAGGTTTTTCTGAATGACACTATCAGTACCTTCAATGTAAGATATCCTTTTTGGGATAGATTTCAAGTAGGCCTGAAATACCAGAAACTAGTTATTTTGAGAATGGCAAATTTGGGAATGCTTTTTCAACCCAGAACAAAAAGTCTGCTTTGACGGTCACTACAAATAACTTGACCAGCTAAAACTGTGCAGATTTGGTTGAATAGAGATGTGAGACCTGTTTTTTTTTGCGCTGTGTGACAGTTATAGGTTTAATCACAGAATGACACTTCTATCAGCACGCTAGCGTGTGTCTTAGGTTTTTCTGAATGACACTATCAATAACTTCAATGTAAGATTTTCTTTTTGGGATAGATTTCAAGTAGGCCTGAAATACCACAAACTAGTTATTTTCAGAATGGCAAATTTGGGAATGCTTTTTCAACCCAGAACAAAAAGTCTGCTTTGACGGTCACTACAAATAACTTGACCAGCTAAAACTGTGCAGATTTGGTTGAATTGAGATGTTAGACCTGTTTTTTTTGCGCTGTGTGACAGTTATAGGTTTAATCACAGAATGACACTTCTATCAGCACGCTAGCGTGTGTCTTAGGTTTTTCTGAATGACACTATCAATAACTTCAATGTAAGATTTTCTTTTTGGGATAGATTTCAAGTAGGCCTGAAATACCACAAACTAGTTATTTTCAGAATGGCAAATTTGGGAATGCTTTTTCAACCCAGAACAAAAAGTCTGCTTTGACGGTCACTACAAATAACTTGACCAGCTAAAACTGTGCAGATTTGGTTGAATAGAGATGTGAGACCTGTTTTTTTTTTGCGCTGTGTGACAGTTATAGGTTTAATCACAGAATGACACTTCTATCAGCACGCTAGCGTGTGTCTTAGGTTTTTCTGAATGACACTATCAATAACTTCAATGTAAGATTTTCTTTTTGGGATAGATTTCAAGTAGGCCTCAAATACCACAAACTAGTTATTTTCAGAATGGCAAATTTGGGAATGCTTTTTCAACCCAGAACAAAAAGTCTGCTTTTACGGTCACTACAAATAACTTGACCAGCTAAAACTGTGCAGATTTGGTTGAATAGAAATGTCAGGTCTATTTTTTAGGCGCTGGGTGACAGGCTCAACTTGCCCCTGATGTAATATATGGCCAAAAAATAACCACACTGTTGATGGTTAAATGCACTTGGGTGACACAGGCTCAGCCTGCAGCTGATGTAGTATATTCCCAAAAAATAATCAGACTGTTGATGGTTAAATGCACTTGGGTGAAACAGGCTCAGCCTGCAGCTGATGTAGTATATGGCCAAAAAATAACCAAACTGTAGATGATTAAATGCACTTCGGTGACACAGGCTCAGCCTGCAGCTGATGTAGGATATAGCACAAAATAACCACACTATCGATGGTTAAATACACTTGGTGATAGCTCGTGCTGGCGCACCACAAGTCACAAAATGGCCGCCGATCACCCCAGAAAAAAAGTGATCTAAAAACGCTCTGGGCAGCCTCAAAAAAGTGAGCAAGTCAATAATAGCACTTCAATGATCCACAGCTGCAGATCGATCACAGAATGAAGTCTTTTGGAGGAGTTAATCTGCCTAATCTCGCCCTAACGTCGCAGCTGCAACTTCTCCCTATGCTTGAATCAGCAGAGTGACGTGCAGCGCTACGTGACCCAAGCTTATATAGAGGCTGGGTCACATGCTGCACTGGCCAATCACAGCCATGCCAATAGTAGGCAAGGCTGTGATGGCCTCTTGGGGCAAGTAGTATGACGCTTGTTGATTGGCTGCTTTGCAGCCTTTCAAAAAGCGCCAAGAAAGCGCCGAACACCGAACCTGAACCCGGACTTTTACGAAAATGTTCGGGTCCGTGTCACGAACACCCCAAAATTCGGTACGAACCCGAACTGTACATTTCGGGTTCGCTCATCCCTAGTAAAGACCAGTTTGAACTTTATTCCAAGTCTGGATCTCAATTATTGCTGCAAATCCCTCAATTACTCCTACTAGCAGCACACTCATTTTATTGCAAGTGAGCCAGGATCCAGGAGTCCAGCCATACCCAGGTAGGAGACACCATTGACACTATACCCACTACTATACAGAGACATTATACCACTCTGGCATTCCTAACCTGGTACGTGAGTTACAACAAGGGCCCTGTGTTAGTACCCTGTGCACGCTGCAATTGGCGTCACAAACAAAAACTATAGACTTCTATACCCATATCCCGACCCACTGCATAATTTGGCATCCGCGTAACCGTACCACGGTCAGGCTCATTGCATTTTTGGCGTCACAAACAGGATACGAATTTAATTGTGTGCCAACAGAACGGGATCCAATTGTGTGCTTAACTGGATCAAATTGCATGTTTCACAATACTGCAAGACCTGCAGATTGTGCAAAAACCCTGAAAATTTACTTTATTGCCTTGTTACTGTGCCAGAAAGCGCTAAATAGTGCGCTCCAGCACTCAAAGGGTTAATTTGCCATATTCGCAAAATGGCGCTGCTTTTTTATGCCCAGAAGCGGGAAAAGACAGGAACGCCCTCTCAAGAGCACGAAGATGCCGAATACGCCCCCCTAGAAGAGGAATTAGAAAACCTGCCCACCAAGAACTTTGCAATGTGAGCCAAGGGAGTGCAGACTCCTCCCCTCAGGCTCCACCCTTACCTCCTGCATGCACCATGACGGATAGGAAGATGGCCACCAACCCGGAAACCAATATGGACGCCGGACTCAAGCCCACTTCTGCGGAGGCGACGACTCTGACTAACAAGGCCCCAGAGAGGACAACTACGCTTAAACCCTCTCCGCCTGGCCCAGTGACCGAAGCCTCGGCACCGGAACAAGACGCGACTACGTCGCCCCCATCGCAGTGACCATCGCACAGCAGGATGAGGCACCGGAACCAGCCACCCGGCCGCAACCTCAGGTAGTAACCAACCCATTCCCTGAGGCCCCGGTCCAGCCCACAGCTGCCCCTACACCGCACCCGGTGGTCCCGGAACAGGTCACCAGACTCCAGGAGGTCCCCACAGTGATCGATGAACTCCCTGCAGCCTCAACTCTACAGGTGGGGCAAATAAATAACATAGTAATGACTTTCAGTCCCAGAGTACAGGGGCACGTCTTACCCAGAGAGGTCCGTAAGGTGTCCCTCATCACGCCGGTTGGCACGGCGGAGGCGGACAAAGCTCCCACTCCGCCGCCCAGAGAGAGCGCTCCTTCCCTGCCATCACCACCACTGGCAATACCGTTGCCAGAGCCACTATAGCCAGGAGTTCTGAGCCCTTCTGCCCCGGCAGGAGTTCCCAATATACAGCAGCTCACCGCAGCTTTGACCAGCCTCACTACCCAGACAGTACCAGAAACCGCCACAAGAGGTCAGTGGAGCTCCATCACCGCAACCAGCCTTAGCTACAAAAGGCAGGAGCGCCCTCTTGTGTTCCTCAACAGTTCCTGCAGTGATGAAGAGGTCACCTGGCAGGATAACCTTGCCCAATGGAAAACCCACAGGTGGAGTAAATTACAGGACTTTCTAAAAAGAGCGGAAGAACGGAAAAAGATACAGAGGATGTTTAGTGATGAAGCCTCCAAGTCTTCTTCTCAGCCGCCTGCTGAAGACAGCACACCTGATATGACTCTATCAGAACCAGCACCGAATCTGGAGATCTTTGCTATGAAAGATCTTTATTGCTGTCCAGAAAACCTGTCACCTACAAGGAAAAAGCCAAGGCTTACAGAGTATTTTCCAGAGAAAGGTGATCCTGCAATTCCAAGTTCTGCCACAGAAAGCCACCAGGAGATCGCAGATGAAGTTTCTGCTAGAGTTACAGCTGCTGAGAGCATACAGTTTAAAGAACTTTTGCGCCCCCTAAAATATGGGATCCAGGAGGATGTTTTCGAGACTTTCTTGTGAGGAAAACTACCCACTGTAACAATTACCCACTACCTTGTATGGATTACAATAAACTTTTATTCCTGTGGATTACAATTGACTTTTACTGTTTGCAGAGGATTCAACGTCAAGCACTTCAAATCAAAGGACTCAAGTTATTTTTGAGCATACTCTTGCATTAATAAAATTGCACTATTTTCTGACAATGTTTATTGCAACGTTAAAAGCTTGCACCCAAAGAAAAGACTCAAACGATTACCTGAGTTCTTTGTGATTTCCTATTTAATATTTTTGCACTAATTACCAGTTTATCTTTTATGCAACGTTTAAGATAACATGCCCATTGTGTGTATTCTCTTTCAGGTGCCGCAATGTGACCTTCCTGCACTATTTGTGATAATTGCACTTAACATTGCACTTAACCAAAAAATGTAGCAACTTACTCAGTATGCCTTATTTTACAGCTCATGTTCTCTCCTCTCTTTATACGGACTGCCTTTATGCGGACGCTTAATACTAATGGCCAACATCTGGAGTTATATATCCTAGGTACCCAGGTAGGACCAAGTGGTAAGTCCCAGCAGGTCCAGTAACTTCACGGGTAACCCGGCTGCTTCGGGAATGGTTAGTAGTCATAGACCCCTCCTTCCCATTTGTTATATGTTCAGGATTGCTCCCATCCTGAGGTGTTTTACTTCCAGGAGTTCCATGGGATTATACTACCCTCCTCCTGTGACATTGCCAGAAGTGCATGGAGATTCTAAATACCTCCCCTTCTGAGCCTTTGTCTAAGGTATGGTACATCAAGCCTTAGAGCCACAATTTAGCTACCCTTAGTCACCATAGTGATCGCACTATAAGCCATATTTTTCAGACTTTGGTGCAGGAAAGGGAATACAGGATAAAGCCACCCTTCCATTTGGCAGTATTCCATTACACTATGGTGGGATTACAGAGTAAGGACACCCCCATGCTTTCTTTGGTGTTCGTGGCCAGAACACTCCAAAGTCAGTCAGTAATGTTTTCTTAGTGCAGTATTTGGTTCACTGGTTATACCGAGAGAGGGAAACTGTGACTTGGACACCTTACTCATGCGGGCAGGAACCTTGGGATACCCATTATATATTTGTCTTTGTATGTTATATATGCAATACATGCAGCACTTTGAACTTATTTGGGTACCCCAGAGCTGGTTCGTTCTCTCCCTCCTAAGCATAAGCAGAGGGCGGCTTAACTCGAAGTAAGGGGGAATGTAACATCCCAGAATATGTTATGAAACTCTTTTACCCCGCTACAACCTGTTAAGTGTATCTGCATTGTCATCCTGTGTAATTTAACATCACATCCTCACTAATGTGCATTGAAACCCTTGTTAAATGTATTTGCTGTAATTTTCATGTTCACCAGAAGGTGGCAGCAATGTGTTTAGAAGGGACTTAGTTCAGTTTTGCATATCTAGACTGGAATAGTTTATTCCAGTTTAGCTCCCCCCTCTTTGAGCAGAGTGGGCTCGCCCACATCCTGCCTCATGGGTGGGGAAGGAAGTTAGAGGTAGTGTGCCAGCCACCCCTGCTAGGGGAAGGCTGTGCTTGTAGGAGCTCCCAGTTCTAGGGATCCAAGCCAGAATCTTGTCTCGGCTGAGACAAAAGATCATCATTCCCAGCCTGAGCCTTCAGCCTCAGCTGGTGGAAAGCAAGCAGCCACCTCCAGAACTCAAGGAAGAACCATAGCCTGTGAGCACAACTGTGAGTACCGTCCAGAGACCAGGAGAAGCCAAATTCCTCCTCAGCTAGTCAGTCCCCAATACAGCAGAAGACAGATAGTGCAGAAGATATTAATTCCTGCCACATTATAGAGCCACAAGCAGACGACTTATCCTGCAGAGAGCTCCAGGCACATGATAGAAGCAGAAGATAGATTCCTGCCATACATTGCCAATACCTGCTGGGACTTCAGACTTCAGACTCACTTGCAATGAAATGAGTGTGCTGCTAGTAGGAGTAATTGAGGGATTTGCAGCAATAATTGAGATCCAGACTTGGAATAAAGTTCAAACTGGTCTTTACTTGATGCAGCAGTAATCCATGCGAGATACACTCGCATGGATTACTGCTGCATCAAGTAAAGACCAGTTTGAACTTTATTCCAAGTCTGGATCTCAATTATTGCTGCAAATCCCTCAATTACTCCTACTAGCAGCACACTCATTTCATTGCAAGTGAGCCAGGATCCAGGAGTCCAGCCGTACCCAGGTAGGAGACACCGTTGACACTATACCCACTACTATACAGAGACATTATACCACTCTGGCATTCCTAACCTGGTACGTGAGTTACAACATCTTAAAGGGCCCTGTGTTAGTACCCTGTGCACACTGCAATTGGCATCAGAAACAAAAACTCTAGACTTCTATACCCATTTCCGGACCCACTGCATAATTTGGCATCCGCGTAACTGTACCACGGTCAGGCTCATTGCAATAGTGGTTTGTGTACGTATTTAAACGCCTTTCACTGTTTTAAACTTTAAGTACTATAGATTTAAGAAGTTACTTCCTATCCACTGGTCATGAGAACTAGGGTCTTGTACACTAAAATAAATGCAGAGGCTAGTTGAGCATGCACAATTCCACTCCATTCATTCTCTACGGGACTGCCAAAGATAGCTGAGTATGGCACTCAGCTATTTCTGGCAGTCCCATAGAGAATTAATGTAGCAGCACAGCACATGCTTGACCAGTTGCTCCATTTGGGCCAGATTAAGGATTCCAAGAGTATGGAGCAGTTCATTTATTAGGGGTGCCAAGTAACATGAAGTTCTCCTCCAACACATATTGGAGTTGTAAGTAGTAAAACTATTACATTGCCTCAGAGTATGCCATAAAGAATTTCAGCTGAAGGTGCACCGCAGACACAACATATACATACATAACTACCCATAAACACTTACTGCATTACACTCAGCCATTACTTATAGACCCGTTTGCACAAAATCATAGACCTTGACACCCTGTTCTCTTAAACTATGCAGTGTGAGAAGGGGTAAGCGATGTACAGTGTGCACAGCAAAGTTACCAGACTATTTTCTGCACCCCCTAAGCACAAGTTCACCGTTAAATGTGAGGATATACCATTAGATCCAAGTTAAACACATAAATACAGTTCCAGACCAAAGATCCCTACATAAGTACAATATCGAAACGAAGCATAGTATATAAATACAAAGGACAGGCTCATTACATAAAAACAGCACCAGAACTAAACCCTTAACATAAATACAGAAACAGAACCAAGCTCATTACATAAATACAGCACCAGAACCAAGGTCATAATATAACAAAAGAACCTTAGCCAGACTCACTATATAAATACACCAGAACCAAGCTTATAACACAAATACAGTGCTAGAACTAAGCTCATTGTTATGGACACTGGGTGTAGAACCACTGCATCGACCAAGCATTAGTGATGGCCTTGCAGTTCGCCCGGCAGTCGGTTTGCGGCGAACGTTGCGCGTTCGTGATCCGCCGAACATGCGAACATATGGCAATGTTCACGCGCGCCATATTCTTTTGCATTGCGCCAAACTTTGACCCATGACACATCCATCAGGTGGGACAGGACAACCAATTGAGACGTTTCAGCACATGGACACACCCTCAACCCTATAACAGAACCCGATCTGGCAGCCATTTTACATTATGTGTTTTGCCAGTGTAGGGAGAGGTTGCATTTTGGAGCAGGGACAGGCTGTTAGGAACTTAGGGACACCAAACGCTAGCTAATAGGGCCACAAAAGTCCTTTTAAGGACTGGTAACGTTGTGCTATCGATAGGTGTGATACACAGAGGGGTGTGATATACTTATAATATACTTTCTAACATAGAAAGTATATTATAGTGCATTTCTATGCTTTCAGAAAATACTGATTGAGGGCTGCGATCTATCAGCTTCCACAAAATAATGATTGAGGTTTTCCATATACCTGCGTCCGCAAAATTACTGCTTGAGGGTGATATACCAGCTTCAACTAACAACTGATTGAGGCCTTCCATATATCAGCTTCCACAGAATAGTGATACAGGTTTTCCATATACCTGCGTCCACAAAATACAGATTGCGGGTTTTGATATACCTGCTGCAACTAACAACTGATTGAGGCCTGCCATATATCAGCTTCCACAAAATAGTGATAGTGGTTTTCCATATACCTGCGTCCACAAAATTACTGCTTGAGGGTGATATACCAGCTTCAACTAACAACTGATTAAGGCTGCCATATATCAGCTTCCACAAAATAGTGATAGAGGTTTTCCATATACCTGAATCCACAAAATTACTGCTTGAGGGTGATATACCAGCTTCAAATAACAACTGATTGAGGCCTTCCATATATCAGCTTCCACAAAATAGTGATAGAGGTTTTCAATATACTTGTGTCCACAAAATTACTGCTTGAGGGTGATATACCAGCTTCATCTACAACTGTAAAGTAGGATTTTTGGACCCCGGACCCGAACATTTCAGTAAAAGTTTGGGTTCGGGTTCGGTGTTTATGGCGCTTTTTGAAAAGGCTGCAGAGCAGCCAATGAGCATGCGTTTAACTTTGTGCCCTTAGAAACCATTACAGCGATGCCTACTAATGGCATGGCTATGATTGGCCAGTGCAGCATGTGACCCAGCCTCTATATAAGCTGGAGTCACGTAGCGCTGCACGTCACTCTGCTGTTACTAGTGTAGGGAGAGGATGCTGCTGCCGTGAGGGAGAGAATAGGAAAGAATCTTTAATCAGTAGTGCTTGTTAACTCAGCGATCTACCTAGATTTAGTTTTGTGGGTGCAGTGCACAATCTTTTTACCCTGCCCTGAGCCAAGTGACACAGAAAAATAACTTTTATCCGTCTGTTAATTAGGTGGGCGGTGGCGGCCATTTTATGCAAGCTCAGTGCACCAGCACAGCATATGTGCTTTTGTGACAACCTTGAAATACTGCAATAATAATCTGGGTTTACAAAAACACCCATTTTTGGCAATATCCTACATCTGGTGCCTTTGCAGCATTTGTCAGTGTGAAATTTAAGCTAGAAATACAGCAATAATTTTCTGGGTTTTAAAAAACACCCTTTTTGGGCAAAATACAAAATTTTACAGCCCTTGCTGCATCTGTCAGTGTGAAATTCAAGCATTATATACTGCTGTCATATTCTGTTAGAAAAAAAACACTCATTTTGGACAAAGAAATTTATATTGCAGCATTTGCTGCATCTGTGATTGTTAAAAACAAGCTTAAAACTCTTCAATAATTTTCTAGGATTTAAAAAACACCCATTTTTGGCAATACCCTACATCTGGGGCCTCTGCCGCATTAGTCAGTGTGCAACTTAAGCTAGAAATACAGCTATAATTTTCTGGGTTTTAAAAAACACCCTTTTTGGGCAAAATATTCAGTTTTACAGCCCCTGCTGCATCTGTACGTGTGAAATTTAAGCGTTATATACTGCTGTAATATTCTGTTATTAAAAAAACACCCTTTTTTGGCAAAATACTTAATTTGCGGCCTTGTCTGCATCTATCAGTGTGAAATTCAAGCATTATATACTGCGGTCATATTCTGTTAGTAGAAAAACACCCATTTTGGGAAAAGTATTTAATATTGCAGCCTTTGCTGCATCTGTGATTGTTAAAAACAAGCTTAAAATACTTCAATAATTTTCTGGGTTTTAAAAAACACCCATTTTTGTCAATACCCTTTATCTGGGGCCTCTGCCGCATTAGTCAGTGAGCAATTTAAGCTAGAAATACAGCTATAATTTTCTGGGTTTTAAAAAAACACCCATTTTGGGCAAAATACTTAATTTGCGGCCTTGTCTGCATCTGTCAGTGTGAGATACACGCTTTAGATACTGCTGTGCTATTCTGGTATTAAAATAACACCCATTTTGGGCAAAATACTTAATTTGCGGCCTTGTCTGCATCTGTACGTGTGAAATTCAAGTGTTACATACTGAAAGGAAAAGGATAAGCAGGCACACTCTAATTTGGGTACAATCTATTAATTTATTTGTATTCTAGTGGTTGTGAAATCTGATAGATGGATATTGTATAATAATAAGAGAGAAAATAATAAAATGAGCAAAAAAAATATATATATATATGAGCAAAAAATTGTCCTTTTTAATAAATAGTAAAAATGTAAAAAATGTAGAATAATAGGTGATCACCACTGGGTAGAAAGTGATGGATACCCTGGAAAAATACCTAGATAAAAATGTTCATAAAGTCTTTCATAAACAGTTTTTCATATAATAGTGGCCACTGGTCAGAAGATAAAATCAAGTAAAAGATGTGTAGGATAGTCCTTCATAAGGAAATAATCGCTGAACAGAGGATTAATATCGAATGGTGCCCCTTTGTGTACTTGTGGCTCCGTTTGTAGGGTATTTTATAGATATCAATCGCCGCTTAGCAGAGGATAGATAGTGCGCCTTTTCAATATGTTTTGGTAAAACAGCAGGCATGTACATATAGTTGCAATTCACAGCTTATGACAATATGTAACTGTTAATTATTGTATTCCATATGCCAAGCTGTGGAGGAAAGGGATGCTCTGTGCCTGAGTGCGGTGTCCCGCACTGTCTCTGGCTGCAGAGGTCACTTACCCTTCCCGGCGCTGATTGTGTTGGATCCTCTGGTAGTAGTCGGCTGTTCCTGGGAGGCTGTTTCAATCCAGTCCAGTTCACAGGAGTCGGCGGAGTGCCTCGTGTTGCCTAGGACGCCGGGGGGCCTGGTCCGCGCGTCTGGAGGATGACGTAAGCGGTCACGTGATCGCGAACTTTTTCAAGCTTGTTCACAGTGTTCCTCCTGCTCTGTTTCGAGTGGTGAATGTTCCAGTAATCCTCAGCTTCTTAAACGCATTTCGGGAGTCTATCCCTTCATCAGTAAGTGGAGGATTATGGTGGATACTGTGATATTTATAGGGCAGCAGTGATCAACTTATTTATCAACCAATTATCATTACCACTAAGGTTGATGTGCTCAATTGGTTGCTTTATTCCAGTCTTATTTGACACATTAGATTTGTGGCCAGAATAAAAATGTGCAAGTTGTGAAAAATAAATGAACATGAGGATAAAGGTAAAAAATTTAAGAATAGGGATGATATGCAAATATAGGTGGGGATATCTATATGGTACCAATCACTCCTATAATGGGGTGATTATTTTTGCTAATTGGTTGATTTGATGGGTATTCTGGTTTTGTCTTTATTTTACAAAGAGGTAATTATGGATTCATTGGTTAGGAACCCTCATATATCCCGTATGTCAAACATCTTTTTTTAGTGGTGTAAGGGAATAATAGCATTGGACATAATTTAGCATTATGGGTTTCTATAGTGTGGAGAGCTAATTGCTGTGTAGGTGTTTGTTGGTTGGTAGTATTTGTGATGTAGAGGACTTGTTTTTATTGTGGATGCAGACTTGGTCTATTCTCTGTTTTCTATGTTTTCTAGTTGTGAGCATACAGTGGTCCTAGTGTTTTCTAATGATAAGCTTGCAGTGGTCCTGATGTTTCCTGGTTGTGAGCATACAATAGGATGGGCCCATTATATCACTGGTCCGTAGTATGAAAGACCCAGTGAATATTCGGGTTTGTCATCCCTGCATGTGCCAAAGGGGGAAGGACGACATAAACTGCAGCTAAAAAGACGGGATTTAGTATTGTAGATTTATACAATGTAGAGAGGTAATTTCTGTGTGTTTCTGTATAAGTGTTCACTGGTTGATAGTATTTATGGTGTAGGGGGATGATTATTGTTGTTGATGCGGGTTATGATTGATTTTTTGTGTAGGTTTAGGACTTGTTTGTATATTTCATATAGGTTTGAGGTTTGCTTGTATATTTAATGTAGATGTGGATCTTTATATGATTTTTATATGATTTTGCTGGTAAATCCTGGTGTTTCTTAATTGTTAACACACAATGGGAGGTGCCCATTGTATCACTGGTCCGTAGTATGAAAGACCCAGTGAATACCCGGGTTTACCTTCCCTGTATATTTCTAAAAAAGGGGGGACAACACAGGACACAGCGAAAAGGAGGAAAGCGCCTGAATAGGTTCATGATATATGGAGCACCATGCGGTAGTGGTGTCAATATAATGGGAGCCCGAAATTTGGGGCATATGGGACACTATGAATATGATGGTGGTCTAAGTGTGGTAAAGGGGTCATCACACTTAGAAATTAAGGACCTAGTTAATGCCGGATTCTCTTTGTCTCCTATCTCTTTGTCTCATGTAATTCACCCATTTTTGGCAATATCCTACATCTGGTGCCTTTGCAGCATTTGTCAGTGTGAAATTTAAGCTAGAAATACAGCAATAATTTTCTGGGTTTAAAAAAACACCCTTTTTGGGAAAAATACTAAATTTTACAGCCCTTGCTGCATCTGTCAGTGTGAAATTCAAGTGTTACATACTGCTGTCATATTCTGTTATAAAAAAAACACCCTTTTTGGGCAAAGTACTTAATATTGCAGCCTTTGCTGCTTCTGTTATTGTTAAAACAAGCTTAAAACTCTTCAATAATTTTCTAGGATTTAAAAAACACCCATTTTTGGCAATACCCTACATCTGGGGCCTCTGCCGCATTAGTCAGTGTGCAATTTAAGCTAGAAATACAGCTATAATTTCCTGGGTTTTAATAAACACCCTTTTGGGGCAAAATACTAAATTTTACAGCCCTTGCTGCATCTGTACATGTGAAATTCAAGCGTTATATACTGCTGTCATATTCTGTTATTAAAAAAACACCCTTTTTGGGAAAAATACTTAATTTGCAGCCTTGTCTGCATTTGTCAGTGTGAAATTTAAGCGATATATACTGGTGTCATATTCTGTTAGCAAAAAACATCCATTTTGGGTGAAAATCTTAATTTTGCAGCCTTTGCTGCATCTTTCATTGTGAGATACACGCGTTAGATACTGTTGTTCTATTCTAATATTAGAAAAACACCCATTTTGGGCAAGATCTTAAATTTGAGAAATATGAGGAGAGCCTCAAATAAGGGACATGGCCCCGGTCCTGGTGCTGCTGGTGGAGCTCCTGTTGCAGGGAGAGGACGTGGTCGATCTGTGCCAGTTACACGCACAAGTGAAAGACCTTCCTCAGATGCGAGTTGGAGACAGAACCTTCAGCAGTATTTGGTCGGGCCTAATGCGGCTCTACGAATGATGAGGCCAGAACAAGCACAGGCGATAGTAGATTGGGTTGCTGACAGTGCATCCAGTTGCTTTACATTGTCCCCTACCCAGTCTACTGCTGAAAGATCAGAGTTGGCACCTGCAGACGATGTCCATCAGTCTTTCACCTCACCCCCTTGCAAATCAGCCAAGCAGTCTGAGCCCCAAGTTATGCAGCAGTCTCTTCTGCTTTTTGATGACTCTGCTAGCAGGGTTTTTCAGTGCCATCCACCTAACCCTGTCCAAGAAGTGGAAGAGATTGAGTGCACCGATGCCCAACCACTTATGTTTCAAGATGAGTACATGGGAGGACCATCACAGCACGTCTCAGATGATGACGAAACACAGGTGCCAACTGCTGGGGCTTTCGAAAGTGTGCAGACCGACAAGGAGGGCAGGGGTGAAGACTGGGTGGAAGATGATGGTGAGGACGATGAGGTCCTCGACCCCACATGGAATCAAGGTCATGCGAGTGAACTGTGTAGTTCGGAGGATGAGGCGGTGGTCGCACAGAGCCACCAGCACAGCAGAAGAGGGAGCAGGGTGCAAAAGCAGAGCGGCCGTCGTCTAGACAGTACGCCTGCTACTGCCCACCGCAGCAAGGGACCGAGCACACCAAAGCCAGCTCCAAGGAGTTCCCTGGTGTGGCAGTTCTTCAGACAATGTGCTGATGACACATTTTGATGACAAACCCCACACCGCGCAGGAGCTGTGGACGGGCCTTGAACAACAGACCGATGAGTGGTTGGTGCCAGTGAGCCTCAAGCTCGGCCTGGTGGTGTGCGATAATGGGCAAAATCTCATAGCAGCTCTGGGACTAGCCGGTTTGACGCACATCCCTTGCCTGGTGCATGTGCTGAATTTGGTGGTGTAGAGGTTCCTTAAAAATTACCCCGATATGTCAGAGCTGCTGCATAAAGTGTGGGCCGTCTGTGCGTGCTTTCGGCGTTCTCACCCTACTGCTGCTCACCTGTCAGCGCTGCAGTGTAACTTCGGCTTTCCCGCTCACTGCCTTATATGCGACGTGCCCACAACGTGGAACTCCACCTTGCACATGCTGGCCAGACTGTGCGAACAGCAGCAGGCGATAGTGGAGTTTCAGCTGCAGCACACACGGGTGAGACCTGTATTCCTTGTTGCGCTGTTTCGAGTACTCCACCAACATGGCCAGTGCCGAAAATGCCGTTCTCAGCATTACTATCCCACTTCTATGCCTCCTTGAAAAAACGCTTCTGCCGATGATGGAAGAGGATGTGGCACAGGAGAAGGAGGAAGAGGAATCATATTATAGGGTTTCCTGCCAGTCATTCAAAAGTGGCTCCGAGGGTGGGTTCCTGCACCCACAAACGCCACACTTGTCCAGCCAGGGCACAGTTCTGGAGGATGATGAGGTGGAGGATGAAGAGATGGAAAAGGAGGAACCGTGTTCACAGCAGGGTGGCACCAAAACCAGCTCATGGCCATCACTGGTGCGTGGCTGGGGGGATACAGAGGACACAGACGATACACCTTCCACAGAGGACAGCTTTTCATTGCCTCTGGGCAGCCTGGCACACATGAGCGATTACATGCTGCAGTGTCTCTGCAACGACCGCCGAGTTGCCCACATTCTAGCTTGTGCTGATTACTGGGTGGCCACACTGCTGGATCCCTGTTACAAGGACAATGTACCATCCTTAATTCCGTCACTGGAGCGTGATCGTAAGATGCGCGAGTACAAGCGCGCGCTGGTAGACGCGCAGCTGGTAGAAGCGCAGCTGGTGGCATTCCCACGTGACATCGGGGGCACAGTGGAAGCACAAGGCGAAGGCAGAGGAGGAGAAAGAGGTCGCCAACGCAGCTGGGGCACCACCAGCACCTAAGAAGGCAGGGTTAGCATGGCCGAAATGTGGAAAAGCTTTGTCAGCACGCCACAACAACCAGCACCACCAGCTGATATGGAACGTCTTAGCAGTGGGCAGCATTTCAGCAACATGGTGGAGCAGTATGTGTGCACACGCCTATACGTACTGAATGACGGGTCTGCCCCCTTTAACTTCTGGGTCCCCAAATTGGGCACATGGCCTGAGCTTGCCCTTTACGCCTTGGAGGTGCTGGCCTGCCCTGCAGCCAGTGTATTGTCTGAACGTGTGTTTAGCACGGCAGGGGGCGTTATCCCAGACAAGCGCAGCCGCCTGTCCACAGCCAATGTGGACAAGCTCACATTCATTAAAATTAACCAGGCATGGTTCCCACAGGACTTGTCCGTACCTTGTGCAGAATAGACATGTATACCGGCCTTAACCAGCCATTGTTATACTACAGCGCAATTTGCTTATTGTTGTATGTTGGATATTTCACACTCTTTTGGAGTGTACCCTAATAAAAAAAAATAAAAAAAAGAATTAAAACCAAAAACCAGTGTTGACTACCTTGTCGTCCTCTTCCACCGCCGCTTCCACCTACATCCACCACCTCCTCAAACTCCTACTCCATATGGACCTCCACCTCATAAATCAAGTTTATTTTTTTTATTTGTACGTATTTTATTTTATTTTATGTCATTTCACTAATTTGTCTGTTACATTTTCGGGTGAAATTTGCCACTTTTTGGGTGTGATATACCCCGGCTGTACCTAGTAGACAGGCAAAAACATTTCACTAATTTGTCTGTTACATTTTCTAGTGAAATTCACCAATTTTTGGGTGTGATATACCACTGATCTACCTAGTAGACAGGTAACATTTCACTAATTTGTCTGTTACATATTCGAGTGAAATTTACCACTTTTTGGGTGTGATATACCCCAGCTGTACCTAGTAGGCAGGCAAAAACATTTCACTAATTTGTCTGTTACATTTTCTAGTGAAATTCACCAATTTTTGGGTGTGATATACCACTGCTATACCTAGTAGACAGGTAAAAAAATTTCATTAATTTGTCTGTTACATATTCGGGTGAAATTCACCAATTTTTGGGTGTGATATACTCCGGCTATACCTAGTAGACATGCAAACACATTTCACTAATTTGTCTGTTACATATTCGGGTGAAAATCACCAATTTTTGGCTGTGATATACCACTGCTATACCTAGTAGACAAGTAAAAAAATTTCACTAATTTGTCTGTTACATATTCGGGTGTAATTCTCCAATTTTTGGGTGTGATATACCACTGCTATACCTAGTAGACAGGTAAAAAAATTTCATTAATTTGTCTGTTACATATTTGGGTGAAATTCACCAATTTTTGGCTGTGATATACCCCTGCTCTACCTAGTAGATGGGTTAATACATTTCACAACTTTTTCTGTTACATTCTTGGGTGACATTTTACCATTTTTGCCATGAATAAACCCCTGCTCTGCATAGGTGACAGGGAATTAAATTTGTAAAATTTGTCTTTAATTGGCCCTTTCATTCGATCCTTCTGCTTTAATAACTTGTTCCACATTTCAGCTCGATCACATTGCAGCCATTGACCTCCCTTGTATGTGATATCCCTTTCTCACGCTCCCTCTCCGGCGTGGAACCCTGATTCGCCGATAACCGTGATCAACATGGTAGGCTCAGAAAAGAACATCGAAAGCTGATATCCAAATGGATCGTGGACGTCACGGGGACGTGCGATCAGACAGAAGTTATCTAGAGTCAACAAAGCGGCAGCAGGGCCTCACCTGTCTAACGTTTGCAAATCCAAAATACCCCAGTGACATTCCCTATAATTTTTATTAATCATTCCAATAACAGGGCATTTTAGGAGTCCTGTATTGTTATTTATCATCACTACCTCCCCGAGTCGGGAGTGGGTAATTGCCGCGTGCCCCCTCCTTTCCTTCAATTCTTCCGTTTCAATAGCTTCTCCCACATTTCTGCTCGATCACAATTAAATTTAATCCATTGATCTCCCTTGGATGTGGTCTCTCTTTCTCGCGCTCCCTCCCCGGCGTGGAACCCTGATTCGCCGCTAACCGTGATCAACATGGTATGCGCAGAAAAGAACATCGAAAGTTGATAGAGCAGATATCCAATTGGATCGTGAAGATCACGGGGACGTGCGACATGGTGGGGCAGTATGTTTGCACACAACTATATGAACTGACTGATGGTTCTGCCCCATGCAACTTCTGGGTTTCCAAATTGGGCACATTGCCTGAGCTTGCCCTTTACGCCTTGGAGGTTAACAGCTGATTGAGGCCTGCCATATATCATCTTCCACAAATACTGCTCAGGTTCATTTAGAAAATGACAGGCAGAGGAAGAGGCAGGCCGTTCCACAGGGGTGGTAGGGGTTGGGAAGGTGCACCAGGCCGAAGCCTAAGTGGGAAGTTGGAGAAGGTGCGTGCGAATATGTCAAAGGACGCACCAGAGTTGGTTGAGTGTCTCACTCAGCCTTCTGCTTCTGCACTCTCCTCATCCTCTATATCTCCACTCTCCTCACTCTCTGCTGTGTGCACCCCCAAAGACACCATTAACACCATAGCCCCTCCACTCGAGTCAAAGGAATTATTTTTCCATCCATTCCCAGGCCATACTGATGCGCAGCAATTCTTGGCATCGGATGAGGAAGAGGAGGTAGCAACGGCCGCCACCCAGCGGTCTGACGACAGCCCAAGGAGGGTGGTCCCCGCTGTTGCTGCCTACTCCGAGATCTCTAATGTCAGTGGTGGTGAAGGTGATGACGTGTCGATGGACGTCACGTGGGTGCCCACAAGAGAGGAAGAGGAGTGAAGTTCAGAGGGAGAGATGAAGCAGCAGATAGGGAGGAGAAGGAGGAGAAGCAGGCAGAACTCGCCAGTACAGACTGCAAATGTATCTGGAGCAAGCCATCCACCATGCACGGTAACATCTTGCGCTCCCAGGACGCCGGCACTTGGCTCTGCAATGTGGGATTTTTTTTAGCGTGTCAGCTGTTGACAATAGTGTTGCCATCTGCAGGCTGTGCTGTCAACGTATATGTCGCGGTAAGCCCAACACTCACCTAGGGACGACCGCCTTAAGAAGGCACCTGGCCTCCCATCACCGAGCCCAGTGGGAGCAACGCCGTCAGAACCCACAAAGCCACACTCCCAGCGCTCCACGTCCTGCCTCTTCTCCTTCTCCTCTCTCCTCCCATTTGTCCTCCACTCCACCTTCCACCGTGCCTTCGTTGCGTTCATCTGGCACAAGGCAGGCTTCCTTGGCCCAAATGTTCGAGCGTTAAAAAATGATGATGCCGGATAATCCTCTTGCCCAAAGGCTGACCGCTGACTTGTCAGAACTGCTAGCCTGCCAAATACTGCCATATAAATTGATGGACTCGGAGGCCTTTAGAAAATTTGTGGCCATTGGCACACCGCAATGGAAGGTCCCCGGAAGGAAATATTTCTCCCAGAAGGGCATCCCTGAACTATATGGCCATGTTCAGCGGCAAGTTAATATATCTCTGGAACACATCTGACCACAGACACGTGGTCTAGCAAACACGGACAGGGAAGCTACATACTTTTACTTCCCACTGGGTGAACCTTCTGACGGCCATCAAGCATATAACTCGTGGCACCCATGTGGATTTGGGTTTACCACCATGGATTGCATGCAGGCCAGCCTCTTCTTCTCCTCCTCCTACTCCATCCTCCGTCTCCTCCTCGGCTGACTCCTCCTTTTCCACTCCTACCGCCTTTTCCGCTGCACCCCCCAAGCTCCCTAGAACCTATTCGATTTGCCAGGTGAGACGTTGCCATGCTGTGCTGCATCTGTTGTGCCTGGAAGCCAAGTGCCACACCGGTCCTGCACTGATTTCAGCTCTGTGGTCACAAGCCGATCAGTGGCTAACCCTACTCAATTTGACAGTTGGTAAAGTGGTGTGCGACAACGGTACCAATCTGCTGAGCGTGCTGAAACAGGGCAAAATGACACACGTGCCGTTCATGGCACACGTCCTGAACTTAGTGGTGCAGCGATTCATTGTAAAATACCCCAGACATCTTGCGGCAGGCCAGGAGAATCTTTGGCCATTTTAGAAGATCTTACACGACCATGGGTCGCCTTGCGACACCACTTGCCCGTCAGACGTCTGATTTGTGACTGCCCGACGCACTGGAAATCCACCTTGTATATGCTTGATAGGCTGCTCCAGCATAAACATGCCGTTAATGACTACCTGTATGAACTCTGCGGCAGCACAGGTTCTGGGAAGCTTGGTTTCTATTCAGCGTGCCAGTGGCTGCTCATGCGCAACGCATGCAGACTTCTGCGGCCATTAAATGAGATTACCAAACTGGTCAGTCGCAGCCAGGGCACCATCAGGGACATCGTACCGCCGTCTTTCTGAAGTGTGCATTGCGTCAAGTCATTGATCAAACCATCAAGAAGTAGGAGCTGGAAGATGAGAAAGTCGCAATGCTGAATGAATTCACAGGGGGGGGGGCTACTTCATCTGAGACAAGTTAGCAGGTATCTGAAGAGGAGTCAGAGGAGGATGGTGGCTGGGGGGAGGAGGAGGAGGAGCAAGAAGAGCAGGCTTTAAACTTTTCAGGGATTCCTGGTGTTGTCCATGGCTGGGGGGAGGAGACCGAGGACGATGAGCAGAAACCAGGGTGCTCGACCGCCTCCAATTTAGTACAAATGGCGGCCTTCATGCTCAAGTGTTTGAAGAGGGACACCCGTATAAAAAGCATAAAGTTCAAGGACTTGTACTGGGTGGCGGACATGTTTCCAGCATCACAGAGGGCTGTTAGAATGCATCATTTCCAGGGCTTGCTGCGAGAAATGTTGCATTTTGCTGTTGCGGGCACTGGCAGAGGAATTTCCACCCACAGCGAAACAGGTGCGGGTACCAATCCTACCGCACCTGCAAAAAGAGGTAGGTTTCAAGATGTGTTGGTCACTTCGGATATGAGATCATTCTTGCAGGCAACCCATCGACAGCCGCCCTCCAGATCCAGCCTCAGGGAACACCTAGACCGACAGGTGTCCGACTACATCGGGTTAACAGCCGATGTGGACGCTCTGAGAAGCGAGGAACCCCTGGACTACTGGGTATACAGGCATGAACTTTTGCCAGAGATGGCAATTTGCCATGAAACTCTTGGCTTGCCCGTCATCCAGTGTTCTGTCCAAAAGAACGTTCAGCGCAGCAGGTGGGTTCGTGACTGGAAAGCGCACTCGCCTAGCTAAAGACAGTGTGGACTACCTCACATTTTTTAAAATGAATGAGGCATGTATCTCAGAGGAATTCCACACCTATGATGACCACGTGTAATTGAATTTCCTCATGCCAGCCCACACATATCTGCCACCACACAGAACAAAGAATGGTCCTTGCCTTATGTATATACAGCAGCAGAAAAGGCCTTTTATGTCAGGTAAATTATTAATTTTTGGGGCCTGTACTGGCCGACAGTTACATATTTATCCTGTGATCGCCTAATGTACCTCCAGCCACAGAATCCAAAGTTCTTTGCTGCAAGGTGAATGCCTATTTCTAGAGTTGAGCGAACACGAACTGTAAAGTTCGGGTTCGTACCGAACTTTAGGTTTTTTGGCACCCGGCCCGAACCTGAACATTTACGTAAAAGTTCAGGTTCGGGTTCGGTGTTCGGCGCTTTCTTGGCGCTGTTTGAAAGGCTGCACAGCAGCCAATCAACAAGCGTCATACTACTTCCCCCAAAAGGTCATCACAGCCATGCCTACTATTGGCATGGCTGTGATTGGCCAACTGCAGCATGTGACCCAGCCTCTATTTAAGCTGGGGTCACGTAGCGCCGCCCGTCACTCTGCTCGGATTAGTGTAGGGAGAGGCTGCAGCTGCTGTGAGGGAGAGATCAGGGAGCATTCTTATCAAGAACTGGTTTTTGTACTCAGCGATCTACACAAAAAGAGTTTTGTGGTTGCAGTGCACAATTTTTTTAAGCCTACCCTGAGCCAACTACTGCTGAAAAAGAACTTTTTTTTCTTCAGTTAGTCAATATCAATACTGATCGGCAGCCATTTTATGCAACGATAGTGCACCAGCACAGGCTATCTGCAAGTCCAGAAATACAGCTTTGGCATACTGGGGTGAAAAAAGCCTGGGATTAGACAAGCATAAGTGACTGTCACATTTAGGACAGAAATACAGCTTTTTGGTTAAGGTGAAAAAACCCTCTAATATACTGCACATCTGGGATTACACGTGCATAAGTGACTGTCACATTTAGGCCATAAATACGGCTTTAGCATACTGGGATAAAAAAAGTCTCTGATATACTGCACATCTGGGATTACACGTGCATAAGTGACTGTCACATTTAGGCCATAAATACGGCTTTGGCATATTGGGGTGAAAATAGTCTCTGATATACTGCACATCTGGGATTACACGTGCATAAGTGACTGTCACATTTAGAAGAGAAATACAGATTTTTGGTTAGGGTGAAAAACCCCTCTAATATACTGCACATCTGGGATTAGACAAGCATAAGTGACTATAACATTTAGGACAGAAATACAGCATTTTGGTTAGGGTGAAAAAACCCTCTAATATACTGCACATCTGGGATTACACGTGCAGAAGTGACTGACACATTTAGGACAGAAATACAGCTTTTTGGTTAGGGTGAAAAAACCCTCTAATATACTGCACATCTGGGATTACACGTGCATACGTGACTGTCACATTTAGGCCATACATACAGCTTTGGCATACTGGGGTGAAAAAAGCCTCTGATATACTACATATCTGGGATTACACGTGCATAAGTGACTGTCACATTTAGGACAGAAATACAGCTTTTTGGTTAAGGTGAAAAAACCCTCTAATATACTGCACATCTGGGATTACACGTGCATAAGTGACTGTCACATTTAGGCCATAAATACGGCTTTAGCATACTGGGATAAAAAAAGCCTCTGATATACTGCACATCTGGGATTACACGTGCATAAGTGACTGTCACATTTAGGCCATAAATACGGCTTTGGCATATTGGGGTGAAAATAGTCTCTGATATACTGCACATCTGGGATTACACGTGCATAAGTGACTGTCACATTTAGAAGAGAAATACAGATTTTTGGTTAGGGTGAAAAACCCCTCTAATATACTGCACATCTGGGATTAGACAAGCATAAGTGACTGTCACATTTAGGACAGAAATACAGCATTTTGGTTAGGGTGAAAAAACCCGCTAATATACTGCACATCTGGGATTACACGTGCAGAAGTGACTGACACATTTAGGACAGAAATACAGCTTTTTGGTTAGGGTGAAAAAACCCTCTAATATACTGCACATCTGGGATTACACGTGCATACGTGACTGTCACATTTAGGCCATACATACAGCTTTGGCATACTGGGGTGAAAAAAGCCTCTGATATACTACATATCTGGGATTACACGTGCATAAGTGACTGTCACATTTAGGACAGAAATACAGCTTTTTGGTTAGGGTGAAAAAAACCTCTAATATTCTGCACATCTGGGATTAGACAAGCATAAGTGACTGTCACATTTAGGACAGAAATACAGCTTTTTGGTTAGGGTGAAAAAACCCTCTAATATACTGCACATCTGGGATTACACGTGCATAAGTGACTGTCACATTTAGGACAGAAATTCAGCTTTTTAGTTAGGGTGAAAAAATCCTCTAATATACTGCACATCTGGGATTACATGTGCATAAGTGACTGTCACATTTAGGCCATAAATACGGCTTTGGCATATTGGGGTGAAAATAGCCTCTGATATACTGGACATCTGGGATTACACGTGCATAAGTGACTGTCACATTTAGGAAAGAAATACAGCATTTTGGTTAGGGTGAAAAACCCCTCTAATATACTGCACATCTGGGATTAGACATGCATAAGTGACTGTCTCATTTAGGACAGAAATACAGCATTTTGGTTAGGGTGAAAAAACCCTCTAATATACTGCACA